>NC_092129.1:177398003-177701753 GCF_043159975.1 Macaca nemestrina | reverse complement strand
TCTCAGGCACACTTACAAGGAGAGCTTTCAGTGCATCCAAACAATTGCTTACAAGCATCAACCTACCATGAGGTTAGCCCCACATTGAGCTAACTGAGGAGCCAGGAGGGAGCTGTTTCTATGGCATTTGAGTAGCATAAAATGTGATTTTTCTCTGGAGAAGACTTTTGAGAATTAGAGGGAATTAGTCATATTTTCCAATGTGGGAATTTTAACAGTTGTGAAATGATGAAGAAGACCTGACTCAACAATTTCAATATTGCAGTATGTCACCTAGCTGTCTTGTTACTCAAAATTACATGATTTAAAAGACAGTAACTTTAAAAAGAACCCAACCAAGGTTGGAAAGAAAAAGGAGATATGCAGACAAAGCAAAGGAAAAATATAAAATTGCTGAACATTTACAGAGCTAAGTTTAACAATTCTGGGCTCATTTAATACAGTTTTTATCTTAAATAGAACATTGAAAGGCATGTTTATCCTCTCAGTGAATTATATGTTAGAAATGAACTCTTTAAACAGTGGGTTTTTTTAAACCTACAATATGGAATCTGAACTGGATTTAACATGTTGCTAAATATTCAAATGGGTCATCCCTTCATACTCCCTTTTGGTAGGTTAAAAAAAGATGAGCAGACGTTCCGGACAAAGATGAGTAAGCCAATTCAAGACCACCTTTGCGTTGTACATTTTCCAGCCTCTTAATTAGGCTACTCCTCATTAACTACCCTAAATGAGCTACAAATAATGATCAGGTCCTGTCCTTTATATATGAAAATTAGTCTATTAACAAGTGCATGACTAGGGTATTTTCCAGGAGCAGTGAAGGGTTTGAACCCTTTCAAGTATACTCTCTCTAGGCTTTCCTTGTCCTCAAAAGCATACCTTTGCAGGACAGCTAGCCAGGGTGCAAAGGAAGCTAAAACACTCCAAAACAGACCATTCTAATGAACTTAGTCTCATTAACATTGGGTGATAATTAGGTAACCTAGCCAGAACAAATGCAACACTGGGCAAATTTGAAGAGATATAGATAGCTCCAAGGAATGTTAAATACAAAGCTAGAAGTGGTATTAGCCCTTGACTAACTAAATGAATCACTGAATAGAACAAGCACTAGCGTTTATAATCAAGAACCTTAAGGAAAAAAGAGTGGGTGTTATAGTAAAAGAATGATTGCTACCTACAACTCACCAAATTCCCACATACACACATTTCCTGACATATATTTTCTCCTATTGTAATAATACCAATTATATACGTTAAGAGACCCCAGGCTTATTGTAAACAGTTAAGAAAGAGTATCTAGATCATCCCAGAGAAGTTTATTCCAATATATTAACTTCAAAAACTTACCATTCTTTATGCACTTTCAACAAAATAGTTCTCCTCAAATCGATCTATAAATTAAATGCAATTCCAATCAAAATTCTGGCAGAATCTTGTATAAACTTGACAAATTCATTTAGAAAGCTATCTGGAGGAACAAAGCAAGGAAACTTGCTTATCTAGACACTAAGAAACAACAAAGATTAAGTAATTAAAAAGAAAAAAAATGTGGTCTTGACATTGCCCAAGACAAAGATCAATGGAACAGAACAGGAAGCCCAGAAACAAATCCAAGTAAATTTGCAAATTTGTTCTGTAGCAGAGATGGCATTATGAATGAGTGAGGAAAGGATGAAGCTTTTTAGTAACTGATGTTAGGAAAACTTTACAACATAAAGACAAATATCTACCTCATGGCATATAAAAATTCAATTCTAAATTGATTAAAAACCCAGATATGAAAATTGAAACTATGAAATAAGTATAAAAATATTTTTAATATTGTGACATTAGGATGCATGGAAAGAGTTTTAAAATAACACCCCAAAAACACAAGGTGAAAAAAAAATTGACTACAACAAAATTGAAGATTTCTATTCAATGTAGAATATCACAAACAAGGTTAACACATAGGTGACAGAATGGGAGAAGAGAATGCAATATCTAAAATAAATTGGAAGTTAATATCAACATTATACAAGGAATTTCTATAAATTAACAAAAATATATAGAAAGCCCAATTTAAAAATGTCCAACGTATAATAGGTAATTCACAGGAGGAGGAGCCCAAATAGTTAATAAACACATGAAGAAATACTCAACTTCATCTAACAATAATTGTAGATATGTAAATTAAAACAACTTTGTGTCCATTTGGTTGACAAAAATGTGAACATTGGTAAATACCAAATGTTAGTGATGATGTTGGCATACAAAAAGTTCTTGCGCTGCTGGTGTGAGAGAATACTGGTTATGATATATGAGATTATTGTTCAAATATATTCACTACTTCTCTGCCACTTTCATCAGAGGAGTATATTTCCTCTCCTGATTGGGTTTGGCAATGTGACTCAATGTGGTCTCATGGTAGATACCCCTGTACACTTCTCTGCTCCTGGACTTAAAACCTGGCCATGTGACTTGTTTTGGGCAATAATATGTTAAGAGAAGTGACTTGAGCAGAGCCTCAAAATGTGGTTGCTTGGTTAGGCTTTATTGCTTGTGCTTCTGCCATTGCCATGAGAAGAATATGCCCTAGCAAAGTCCACCAGTCCAAGGAGGAAGAAGACGCAGGGAGCAGACCTGAACCAACATAAACCTGACCCAGAGCTAAGCCTAACTAAATACCCAACTGACCCCGACCCAGAGCCAAGCCTGCCTAAACACCCAGCTAACCCATGGATGTATCACTGATAATAAATTGCTGTGTTTTAAGTCATTTAATTCTGAGGAAGTTTATTTCACAATGTTCTTTTGACAATGACAGACTGATACACTAATACAGCATCCAGTCAGTATTTAATGACTAGAAAGAGTATATACATTATAGAAACTTCTACATAGCCTTCTCTGATTTTTCCTTGTTGGCAGAGGGTGTCTTCCACTATGGAGCTCTTTAATTCCAGATACTTGCTTCCACAGTCTCTTTTATAATATATATAAAATGCTAGTCAATGGGGCCAAAGAAAGCATCCACTAAGGACTTCTGGCAAAAGTTTTCTTCCTCTGTAATAAAAAGAGATGCATGGGAAGCTATAACCCTCTTCTACAATGGCTGTGATCATGCCTGTATGTGATGTTCAGAGCTGCTACAATCATCTTGTGGCCAGTGGGAAAAATAACACTGACTTATGGAGGATGGTAGAGCAGAAAGATGAAACTCACCCGGGTCTTTGGTTACACCACTGAGCTACTAATGCTTCCTGTAGAACACTTGTTACATGAGACAATTTAGGTTCTTACTATTTAAGCCAATTTAAGTTGAAATGCTAAAAGCATTCATAATTATCCATGAAACTCAACTCATTATCCCATTAATCTCAACTCCTAGATATGAACAGGCACATCCATAAGAGGACAGGTGTGACTGTGCTCATTACAATATTGTTTTCTAACAGCAAGTACCTGGAGGTTACCTAAGTGTCCCCCACTTGGAACATTGGTGAGTAAAATGCCTATGATGAAATGTTAGGCAATAATGAAAAGTAGTAAGCTATATCTAGATAAGAAATTTGAATAAATCTCAAAAACATGAAGTGAAATAATAGAAGTTAAAACATAGAATAAAATATATAACACAGTGCCATTTATATAAATAAAGAATGTAAACACAAGACATTACAAATTTTCCAACAATTAATATATATTTAAGGAAAAGTATTAAAAACATTACAGCATGTGCTTAAGTGGGATACAAGAATGTTAGCAGGATTGAGGCATGAAAAAGAAAAATAAATAATTAAAAATCTGAGTACTTATACTGGTTGTTGCTACATAATGAATTATCCTAAAATGTAGCAGCATTTTTTGTAGAATTGGGGTCTCTCTTTGCTGCCTAGGCAGATCTTGAACTCGTGGCTTCAAGTGATCCTGCCACCTTGACCTCCCAAAGTGCTAAATTACAGGCATGTGCCATCACACCTGGCCTGTAGTAGCTTTACAACAATAAATGTTTATTATCTCAAAGTTTGTATGGGTTAGGAATCCAGGCATGGCTTAGCTAGATGTTTCTGACTCATGGTCTCTCAGATGACTCCAGTTAAGGGTTGGGCTGCAGTCTCATCTGAAAGTTCAGATGACAATCTGAGGATCCATTGTTAAGCTCACCAACATGGTTATTAACAGCAGGATTTAGTTCCTTGTGGGCTGTTGGACTAAGGGCCCGAGTTCTTCATGGCTGTTGGTTCCTTGCCATACGAGTCTCTTTATAGGGCAGGACACAGCACAGCAACTTGATTCCTCAGAGCAAGCGACTGAGCAGGAGATAGTATGTACAAGTTGGAAGCCGTGGTCTCATGTTTGCTGTATTCAATTTATTAGAAGCAAGTCACTAGGTCCAGCCCACACTTAAGGGGAGAGTATTACTTGGGAGAATGAGAACCAGGAAGTGGGGATCACTGGGGGCCACCTTAGAAGCTCCCTAGCACAGCCCTCAGTGCTATGACCAGTGAGGATCACTTATCATGAACTGAGGAGCATAATCACTTCAAGTTGGTGTTCCCGTGCTCCAAAAACTGAAAGGCAAGCCAGATGGCAAAAAGAACCAATGTGGCTTTGACTTTCATATATTTGCAGATCAAGTTCTAGATAATTGACATTAAGTTGTTCTTGACAGACTGAGGAGTTATTTGGGATAATATGCTGACTTTAGGTACACAACTATTAAGAAACAGGGGAAAAAATCAGTTTTTTTATGTAAGATTAAATATCAAGAAGCAGAAAGAAAAAAGTGAATATTAGTATTGTTTCTATGAAAACAGCAGCAAATCCAGATTTAACGTGAAAAATACTGTTCTGTATGATAAAACTTTTTGATGTAGATTTGGATAACTCTATAGTCAGAGAAAGCTTTTAAGATTCCCTTGTTTAACAGGTGGAGAATCAGAGGTTCACATGGCCAGTGACTTAACTCGGGTCATTGAAGTCACCTACCCTGGGTCAAGCCACTCTTTTATCAAGCAGAATTGCCTGTGAGAGTGAAAATGTGATATTTGCAGCCTCCAAGTAGAATCTAGTCAGATTCTAAATGGGCTAGATTTGGCAAAACCTTTCTTCCTTTCCCAGGAAATTTACATCAAAGAGTTAATCCCATTAAATTGTTCTGTATTTAACTTCCATCTTTGCTAACAAGCAAAATTTCAACAACAGTCTCCATTTTCTGTGTAAATCAGAGAAGGACTTCTTTTATTTTGTTTCAATACTATTTTTCTAAAGCTCTCTCATTCTTTTTATGCTCCTCATCACAGTGTAAGTCCATGAAAAATTAACGCCTCTGTTCAGCAGGGAAGCTAGCTCCTCTTAAAAGAATGCTCTGGCAAACCCAACACCAGGACAAGCATCTCCAAGCAGATATGCCATAGAAAGGTGCAGTGTGTTCCAGAAGCTTCTCCCTAGGGAGTGGGGGTCTCAACTGCTGTGGCAATTACATTAGACTCATTTTATATTTCCTCTGCTATCCCTTACTTATTTCATATTTCATATTCAAAATTATGAAATAATTTTGAATCTATGAGTTTGCAAAATCCAGGTAAGCCACTATAAAGATGTAGAAACCATTCTACTTTCTTGAACTCCATGGACAATTAGGGAAAGCTGATGTGTCATATTCAGAATTCCACCAACAAAATGGCATTTGCAATTGCTGAATACAACAATTGTGTTCTATGAGTAAGATATTTTGTGTATAACAAAAAGTTTAAAACATCGGTGTATATTAGAAAAATATGCAGTGAAACACAGGAGGAAATGTACTTGCAATGCAAAAGGTAATCAGTGTCATGAAAATTTTAGCCAGAGAGCATGGTTGGTGTAGTATTTAATGAAAAGCAAATCTGTGTCTTCTCCTAAAGTTGAAAGTATAATTCTTTTTAGTTCATACATCAGTTTATTTTTATACATGGTTACAAATCCCCATTTGGATTAAGATTTTTTACCTGTAAAACTGATAAGGGTTTTCAAATTATGTCACATTATTAAAGAATCACTGCGAGTACAGTAGGTAAGAGTAACCCAACCACACTTCGCTTAGTGAGTTTCATTCTCTGGTTGATTAAGATCACAATTCTCCACTTCTGTGCCTATTCCTCTTTGGTCCCCCATCCTAGAGATATTTTGATTTACTTCACTTTAGATTCACACCTGTTAGGCATTATCTCATAAAATCACAAAACCACCAAGCGAATCAACAGCTTCAACCATAGAGACAGACACAGGTTGACCACCAATGGGGAACCCCATCCAATTGAATTTGTTTGCCCATGCCTTTATGTCATCTCACCCCTCCATACCAGACCCCACTGGACTCAGCAAGAGCTGTCTCTTCCATTTGTGCTCCATCTCCACTTCAAGGATAGACAGCTCTTACAATCTTAGTCCTCAGCATCAAATCAGATGCCTCATTTAGTAAAAAGCTTTCACTCTGCTCACAATTCCTACCTTCCCACCAGCCCCCTCTAGGTCTAATATTCTGTAAATTTCATTACCCAGCTCCAGCAATAACATTCAAATTTAGCCTCATCAAAGGTCATAATAGCTTCCATACCTTAGAATGAATGGAATAAAACATATGGAATGCATGAGTCACATATAAATGTGGTTCACACATAAATGTGCAATATTTATTGTCTCTCAAAATATTTCACAAGTACACCACCTTCATCCTTGAGTTTTGCAGGCAAATAAAATGAATGAGCAGAGGACATTAATTAACATGGGGTGTATGCATTCTTAAAAGCTTTAAAACAACAGTGGTATTAATATCTCTTTGATGCACCAGAAGAGCAATCAGAGAAACACTAAAAAAGTTCCCATTCTCTCTTTCCAAGGTTATTCATTAGCTGAACTACATCGCTCAGAATCGGAGCCAGACACCTCCGTTCCTCTTATATATGTCTCAATCATTTTACATAGAAAGAATCCATTCCATTAACCATCAACTTTACAGGAAGCAAAGCATAAGATGGCTGCTAACGTAGCTAATAGAACCCAGTGCTAGTCTAATGGAAGTAGAGAATCCAGAGTCCAAATGGCACTAGTTCCACCGTGTGGTCTTAGAACAGTATTAAATGGTTAAAGGAGAAAAAGCCATTTAAAACACAATTTTTAAAAATAGTCCTTTAGTCAAAACTAGTCTGGCCTAAATCCACTCTAAATCACTGCAAGATTCAATAGAAACTCAAAGGAAACTGCACACCAATGGATTCTCCAAAGAAAAACACATTATAATTGAACCATCCTATTCCTTGGCACACAAAACAGCTGGTCTGACCACACATGTTCAATTCGGGAGCCATATTTTAAGAGGGACAATGACAAACTAGAACACATTCAGAATAGGGCAACCTATTCTGAAAACTATTTCCTATGATAAATGGTTGAAAGGACTGGTGATCTATATTCACCAGTGAGAGAAATGAGAGAGCTGCCTGCAATAATGGGAGTGGCTAGCTCGCTGGACTAGAATTACACAAGAATAGCTTGAACCATTAATCAAGTAAAGAGCCCTAATCAAATAAATGCAAATTAAAACAACAGTGAAATACTATTTCCACATCCCCACATCTCAGCAAATTGGGACACACACATAATTATTTTTTCCAATGGAAATGCCTACGGTTTCACTGCTAGGAAGAGTAAAAAAAGCTTTTCTGTTAGTCTGGAAATAAAATTCAAAAGTCTTAAAATTGTACATACCTTTTTACCAAATGTTTTCATAGCTAAGAATTTATCTTAAGAAAATAACTGGATATGTCTTCAAAGACTTTTGTAAACAAATGTTCATCAGAACATTATGCTTACCAAAAAATAAAGTAAAAAGAAAGAAAGCAAAAAAACAAAACAGGGAGAACACCTAAACATCCAATAAAAATCTCTGGATTTTCTCCACTAATAATTGTATAGTGCTTACAACGTGCTAGTCAGTGCCAGATATGTTCCTCTTAATCCCCAGAATCCCTGCAACAGCCCTATGTGGGGGGCGTTATTATCCCCATTTTACAAATAGAGAAACTGAAGTGCCAAGTGTGTCACGTTGCTCACAGCCTCACAGACAACACATAGTGGGCCTGAAAGTCCAACACAGGCCTCCTGCCCAGACCCTGTGCTCACAGCCACATTAGATCGGTTAAAAAGTAATGGCAGGTAAACACGTGGAATACAATTTTTAAAAAGTAGGTGAAAGAAAAACGTGATGAACTCACTGGTATCAGTTAGCAAACTCTACCTTCTCCCCCTTTTAAAGAAAACGAAGAATACATTTGCCCTTCCGTCTTCTGGCACCTCTCCTCTTCTCCAGCTTTCCGAAGACCTCACCCCTAGCCCTCCCAGCCCTGGAGCTGGAATGCTTGCAAACCAGACTCCGCCACGTGAGCAGCTCCGAGCTGGCTTGCAGCCTCTGGCCAGTTTTTGTTATTCTCTCAACTGCCCTTGTTGCACAGATTAACGCATAGAATAAGTAACTAGGAAGCATGTTTTTATTTTTACATCCCTCGGGGGAAAAAAAAGTATTTTTATGCAAAATAAAAAGTTGAATTTGTAGTGAGCCGCCGTGCGGACAGCCAGCGAGGCAGCCAGCAGGATCCGGAGCGACCCTGGAGCCTCTGTAAACCCCGTGGGACCCAGGTTTCCAGGCACCCCATCCAGGAGAGCCAGCTCCGAGCATCCTTGGGCAGCCACTCCTTCGGCCAGGAGCCTGGAACCCAAGCGCGAGAGACCAGGACCCCCGAGGGCAGCTTCTTCCCACCACCACCCGAACCATCATGACTCATTTCAAGGACGGCCCTTCCTACCGGCTCTTGGCCAAAGTCAAGATCAAGATTGCTTCCAAATAGGATTATCAAACAGAAGATCTTTACAACTGGATAGCAGAGGTGACAGGCAGGAGCTTTGGCACCCACTTCCAGCTGGGCTTAAAGGAGGGCATCCTCTGCAAACTCATCAACAAGCTGCAGGCAGGCCCAGTGAAGAAAGTCAATGAGTCCTCATTAAACTGGCCTCAGCGGAGAATATTGTCAACTTTATTAAAGCTATTCAGGATTATGGTATGAAGCGACGTGACATATTTGAAGTAAGTGATCTTTTCAGGATGGAAACATGATCCAGGTTCAGGCTACTCTGGTGGCCCTAGTAGGTCAAGCAAACACAAAAGGACACAACCATGGACATCAGGGTTAAATATGCAGAAAAACAAACAAGACATTAGGATGAAGGAAAATTAAAAGCTGCCAAAACTGTAATTGGATTGCAGATGGGAACCAACGAAGTGCCAGCCAGGCAGGTATGTCAACTTGTGGGACTACAGGCATCTTTATGATCCCAAAATGCAAACTGACAAACCTTTTGACCAGACCACAATTTGTCTGCAGATGGGCACTAACAAAGCAGACAGCCAGATGGGGATGTCAGCACCAGGCACCAGAAGGGCCATCTACTATCAGAAGCTAACATTACAGCCAGTAGACCGCTTGACCATTTCTCTACAGATGGGTACCAACACGCTTCCCAGAAAAGAATGGGTGTGCATGGGCTTGGGGGGCAAGTATATGGTCGCAAATACTGTGCTGCTTTATCATTCACAACAGAAACAAATGGTTTGAAAATCAGTGATAGTGATTATCACACAGAATATCCAGATGACTAACATGGCGAGTACCAAGGTGACTGCCCTAGAGATTACCAATATGGCGACCAAGGCATCGGTGACTAGATTCACAGAAAAGAACTCAGTATTTAGTCTACTGTTTTCATTCAGTGAGAACCAAGCTGTCTTTAAATAATTTTTATCTTGTCTTCCTAAAACACGATTAAACTTATTGTACCTTAAAAAAATGACTTACATACATTCCTTTTCCCTTTATCTGCCTCTTCCCCAAATGGTTGCCTTTTCTTGTTGTAATAGTTAAATCGTACAGCATAACCAATAACTAGCATTTGAAATAAAAAGGAATATGGTGAAAGGGGAGAACTCTTACACAGCCAATTCTTTTATTAAAGATCTATGCATTTTTACAGCCTTAAACTAGTATTTTCAAACAATAGGAAACTATTATTTTTGTACAGTTAAGTGTATCTGATTCCTGCCTGGAAGACTAAGCTCATCCTTATTTCTAAATGTGGTCTTTGCCAATTAAACCTAAGTTGCAACATTTTAGAAATTTACATATCAATGTTGCCACCATATTGTTTAAGTTTTAAATAAAGTCAAGATCAGTGTGTGTTTATGATTATATATGTACTCGTTCTCTTCCTTAGCTGACAAGATCTTTTCAGAGTGATGTTTCCGAAGGAGTATCTATGAAATGGTCTGCAGACATTTAGATCTGGGTGGTGCATTTGCTCTTCCTGATCTTGCCAAAGTATCAATGTGGAGCTGCTCTGCATCCTTCAACTGTATTGACTGCTGAATGGCTCAGCATGAACTTATCACACTACGTTTTTTGGGGGGGAGATGGAGTTTTGCTCTTATTGCCTCAGCTGGAGTGCAATGGTGCAACCTCCGCCTCCCAGGTTCAAGGGATTCTCCTACCTCAGCCTCCGGAGTAGCTGGGATTACAGGCACATGCCACCACCATGCCTGGCTAACTTTTCTTTTTTTTTTTCAGAGTCTTGCTCTGTCACCCATGCTAGAGCTCAGTGGCATGATCTGGGCTCACTGCAACCTCCGCTTCCCAGGTTCAAGCAATTCTCCTGCCTCAACCTCCAGAGTAGCTGGGATTACAGGCATGTGCCAACACGCCCGGCTACTTTTTGTATTTTTAGTAGAGACGGGGTTTCACCATCTTGGCCAGGCTGGCCTCAAACTCCTGACCCTGTGATCCACCTACCTCAGCCTCCAAAAGTGATGGAATTACAAGTGTGAGCCACCACACCTGGCCCACATTACATTTTTTGCACATAAATTTTGTTTGAACATTCAAAAAATAAAATAATTAAAAACATTAATCATGAGTTTTCAAACTTTTATTTTAGAATAATTAGGGAAAAATTGGACAATAGATCTAATTGCTAAGAGGAAATTTTAAAACTTAAGTTAACCCCCAAAACTTTTTCCAATGAATTCTAGTTTTTGTCTTTTTTCTTCTTCATGCTGAATGGTTCCTTGTCATCCTGTAGAGATAAACAAACAAAAAATTCTTGCATAAGAAAAAGATAAATACAATTCTTCCTTCCTTCTTCTGCATTAGAAAATATCCTGTTGTACTGGATGTGGTTGCTCATGCCTATAATCCCAGCACTTTGGGAGGCTGAAGCAGGAGGATCACTTGCCTAGGAGCTAGAGACTAGCCTGGCAGCATGGGGAAAAATCCATCTCTACAAAAAATAAAACAAACAAACAAACAACTAGCCTGATGTGGTGATGCACAACTGTAGTCCCAGCTGTTCAGGAGGTTGAGGTAGGAGGATTGCTCGAGTTCAGAAGGTAGAGGCTGTGGTGAGCCATGATCACGCCACTGCAGTCCAGCCTTGGTGACAGAGTGAGACCCTCCAAGAAAGAAAGAAAGAGAGAAAGAGGGGAAGAGGAAAAGAGGAAAAGAGGGGAAGGGGGGAGGAGGGAAGGGAGGCAGGAGGGAAGGAAGGAAGGAAGGAAGGAAGGAAGGAAGGAAGGAAGGAAGGAAGGAAGGAAGGAAGGAAAGAAAGAAAGAAAGAAAGAAAGAAAGAAAGAAAGAAAGAAAGAAAGAAAGAAAGAAAGAGAAAGAAAGAGAGAGAGAAAGAAAAAGAAAGAGAAAGAAAGAAAAGAAAGAAATCTTGTTTTAGCATGTGACTCACAAGCTTGTTTTAAACTCATGTTCTGTTTCTCCACAAATTCCTATTAAAAGCTAGATTAAAATATGAATGACTAAATAAAAATGGTTTTAAGAGTCCCTTTATATAAATACCAGTCAGAAGGAGAAAAATACATAGATGGAATTGCCTCAAATAATGCAAAGAAGTCTGTCATAGCAACATAAGTATTATATGAAGAACTGGTGGAATACTCAGAATTGTTCAGAATCTACAAGTTTTGTGCATAGAGAGCCAATGAGAGTCAGTGAGAGCTGAGGGTCACCCTGATCTTTTAACTCCCTTGGATTAAATGCCAGTACCAAAATTTGCGGACAGTCTGGCACCCTGCCAATCAATGATGGATGGGGCTTCCCAGAGGAGCCTCACGTTCTTATGGTTACCCCTGACTGCACGCCTCTATTTCTACTGAATTGGATGTCAGTGTGGATCCTAGCATAGTCTTCTACAGGCTGCTTCAGTTCTGTACCAAATCAATCCAGACATGGAAATTGCTTTTCTTCATTTTCTCCCAAACAAACAAAATTCAGAAAACAAGCAATAAGTAAAGCCCACGTTCACACCAATACTCCACTTGGCAGACTTTATACAGGAGGTTGGAGAAGATCAAAGAAATTTACATCATAGCAGTGCAAACAACAGATGAGGATAGTATAACCTGGTTCCAAAACCACTTTGGCTCGCCTCCCTGCCATGGGACTGCTGGTCATGCCAACCCCAGTGAAGCTTCTGCCCCCTCAGCATCTTGCTAACTTCCCTCACTTTCTCCTCTCTCTCCTCTCAATTCCTAAATCCTGCTGACTGCAAGTGCAGAACATTTAGCTCTTCTATTTCCTTTTCTCCTGCTAACCCCATGTGACATGTTATGTTATTTTTTTTAACAAAGCCAGTTCCCTGAAACAGAAATGCTAATGTTGCTACAAAGAATGTTTTTTATAATGCATCTTTCATTGTAATCATAGAATCTTAGAAGGCATTTGGTGCAACACCCTTGAGAAATCTGCAAGAAAAAGGGATTAATGACTTACTCAAGATCTCATAACTTAGAAGCAACAGAGCAAGCACAAAAACCCTATTCTCCCAACTCTGTCTGACGTGTTTTCTATTACTAAATGCAAATGCTAAGACAGTTTAATATTCATTAATAAGAACAACGAGGCAAAGTGTTAATTTTATTTGTTTAAGTTGTAAGAAAGTAACATATCTATCTAATACAAGTAGTCCCAAAAACTTTTAATCATCAAATATTTTTTGAGCACATAAATATTCCAGGTTGAGTAAATGCTTTTGTTTGACACATAGATCCTTCGTGGCATGGCCCCAAATTACCTAATTTATGTCTATAAATACCATCTTTATACTGATGACTCTCCAAATTTATGTATCTCCACTCCTGACCTCAGCTCCGTACTCGTGCATCTAACTGCCTTCTTTACCAAGCTGACTGGTTGGCTAAAAGGCAAGACACAATTCCTGGATCCTTTCTCCGCAGCCCCTTACATAGTTCCTTCCTTGGATTCTCCATTTCAGTAAATAGCATCACAGCTGCCCAGTTGCTCAGGCCAAAAGTCTCCTGACTTATCTTTGATTTAGCTCATTCAATTAAAATCTATGCCTACTCTATGAGTTCCTCTTACAAAATATATACTGAATCCATTCCGTCTTTCTCCACCATAACCACCCTTATCCAAGCTCCATGAGCTCATGACTAGGCTGCTGTAAGAGACTCCTTGCTAGCTAGTTTCAGTCCTCCAAAGTCCTGCCTCCTACCGTCTATTATCCACAAAGCCAAAGTGGTTCTTAAAAGTGTAAAACACATAATACTCTTGCTCAAAACTCTCCACTGTCTTTCCAAGCATGACCACCAAGTCCCTTCCTTGAGCCTATGGGGCTGTGCATGATCTGGCCCTGTTTCTCTGTGATTAAATATATCATCCTCTTGTTATGGCTTTTATTTCATGCCTTGTTTAAGAAATCCTTTCTATTGCAAGAACATAAGGACATTCTCCTAATTTTTTTCTAAAGGTCTGTAATCTGTGTGGAATTGATTATGGTGTATGGTGTGATGAAGGAATCCAGTTTCCTTTTGTCCTCATAAATAGCCAGTTACCTCCACATCATTTATTGGATAGTCCATGCTTTCTTCACTAGGCAAATCATATTTCTATGAATGGGGTCTGTTTCTGGCTCTCAGTTCTGTTCCATTGGTTTACATTTCTGTAGATCTGAGCCAATACTGGATTATAACAATTATTAGAGCTTTATACTAAACCTTGATTTCTGATAAGACAGTCTCCCCACTTGCACCTTTTACTTCTGCAGGAATTTCTCAGTTAGTGTTGGATAGTTGCTTTTTTGCATACATTTTAGAATTAGCAGTGCTTATAAATCTGCATTTATTCCAATCGTAGCTTGCATTGAATTTACAAATTACATTGGTAGTAATTATGAATAGATGTTGAACATTATCAAGTGCTCTGTGTACATCAGTTGACATCATCTTAATGCTTTTCTCCTCTAATGTGGTGATTGACAAATTGCAATAAAATACTTTTCTATTGTTAAACTAATTTTTATCCCCATATAACCCGATGTGACCATGTTTTTCATACACTGATGGATTTAATTTACCAATATTTGATTTAAGATATTGTGACAATGTTCGTAAGTAACTTCATGTTATTCTTGTCTTGTTTTGGAATCAAGATGATAGTAGCCTTAGAAAATAAACTCTCTCTTTTTCTAGCTCTCAGGAAGATCTTCCGTAGTATTATAATTATCTCTTCCTTGAAGGATTGGCAAAACTCACCTATCAAGGATCTGGGCCTGGGTTTCTTTTCTTTTGACAGGGTCTCACTTCGTCACCCAGGCTGGAGTGCAGTGGTGTGATTATAATTGAATGAGCAACCTCAATCACCTGGGCTCAAATGATCCCTGCAGCCTCAGCCTCCCAGGTAGTAGAACCACAGGCATGTGCCACCACACCCAACTGATGTTCGTGTTTTCTGTAGAGACAGGCTTTTGCCATGTTGCCCAGGCCTGGGTTTCTTTATGAGAACATTTTAAACTACTAATTTTACCTTTAATTAATCATTATAGGATTGTTTATGCTATTTTTTCCTTGAACTAGTTTTGGCTAGTTAGATGTTTCTAGAAATTTGTCCTTTTATCTAAATATTCTAATTACTGGCATGTAATTTTTTTATAGAATTTTCTTTCATCATGTCTTCTGTACTCATGAGTATATCCCTTTTTTATTCCTGATTGTTTACTTGTGCCATCTCTCATTTCCATGGAGTAAAGTCATTGGAGTTTTATCTGTATTGGTAGTGTTTTTCAAAACGCAACTTCTGACATTGTCAGATCTCTCTGTATTTTAGTTTGCTATTTCATTTATCTCTCCACTTTTCTTTGTTTTTATTTTTTCATTTCTGTTGCTTTCTTGAATTTATTCTGTTTTCTTTTTTCCCCTAACTTAAGTTGGCTCTGCAGTTCACTAATTCTTAATCCTTCTTCTTTTCTCATATATTCACTTTGATTTTCTTCAAATTACCTCTTTAACTTTATCCTCTGTTTTGGTCATTAGTATTCCCATTATAATTCTATGTTATGTCTCTCTGATAGTAATTCTTTGAAGTTTTTCCAGACTTGCTTTAAGGACTACTGCATGTCAATTTTTGCAAATGCTGCAGGTACTCCTGAGAAAGATGATGTGTTCCTTAGTTATTAGAGTTCTTGCTTTCTTGGGTGCTGGTAACTTTTGAATTCATCTGAGATTGAATTTAAACCATGGGAATTCAGAGGGGCTTGCAGAGAAATGCTTTCCTCTAGGGATGATTTATGCTTGTTTCTGCAAGGTGCCTGGAGGCCCTTAGCTGAACACTTGTCATGACATTTCAGCTCACTCTCAGGTTCTACTGTTGCTTTAAGTTGCTAAGACAGTCTTGGTTCAGAACTGAGGTACAGGACTCAGTATGTACCCATTAAGTCAAGTTGTTAACCGTGTGTTCAGGTCTTCTCTATCCTGCTTTATGTCTTCTTAACCAGTCAAATACTAGCGAGGTAATTTAATGGAGGATTTATCTATTTCTTCCTTGACGTTTTCTGAATTTTTGCTTTCTATATTTTGTATCCATTTTATTAGGTGCATAAAAATTGAGAATTGCTAAGTATTACTGGTGAATTGAATCTTTTACATTTCATAGTTACCCTTTATATTTTAAATAATTTGCTTTTGTCTTTTTTGATATCAATATAGGTACCCTATATTTGTTTGGGGTTTTTATTTGTTTGGTTGATTCTGTTTGTTTGGTTTATCCTTTTACTTTTAACTTTTCCATGCCCTTAATTTGTAGGTTTGTTGTTTCTTAAGAACAAATAGCGAATTTTGATTTTTATCCAATCTGATTAAGCTCTGCCTTTTAATTGACAAGTTTAGTTCTTTTCTGTTTACTATGATTATTGAAATATATGAACTTTTCCCAACCATTTCAGCTATATACCTGGGCTGTCTTGTTATCCCACATTCTCCATGCTTCTTTTTTTGCTTCCTTTCATGTTTTTGGATTGAGGGGTTTTTTATTCAATTTTCCCCTGTGCTAATTTGAAAACTGTAAACTCTGTTTTTATTCCTTCAGCTATCACCCTTGAAATCTTACCATGCAAACTTAATAATGTCAAGTGTTCACTAAATCTTACCTCCTTGTGAGAAATGTAAAAACTTTAACTTCAATCACTTCCCTGCCAACTTACATGCTATTGTTGTTCATTTTCTTTCTTTTGTACCTTTTTCTTTTCTTTCTGGATTCTTTTAAGATCTTCTCTTTGTCTCTTATACCACAATGTATCAATGAAATACTATAACGGAATGTATTTTACTTACCTTGTTTGTTATGCCTACACTAGTGGAAGAATAACTTTCATCATTCTGAAAAATTTTTAGACACAGTCTCTTTGAATATTCCCTCCCTGCCTCATCCTCTGTATTCTCTCATCTTAACTCTAAACATGTTATATATTTTCATTTTATCCTCTATGACTATATACCTCTCTTCTAGATTTTTCTTTCTTTGCTCTTTGTGGGTGATATCTTCAGAAACTTGCCTCTCGCTTATGAATTTTCTTCTAATTTGTATTAACATGTTTTTAAAACAAAAATTGAGCTTTAATTTCAACCATTACATGTATTTTTATTTCTAGAAGTTTATTGCTAATTTTCAAGTCTCCTTAGTTATTGTTGATAGTCTCATTTTTAACTCGTTTTGATTATTTTATTTTGTATTTTTTAATATTTATATTTTATATCCTGTATCTGCAAAGTCTACAGTCTAAAGTCATGAATGGTCTAAATCTGCTTACTCCTGCTAACTCTCACTAGCTATGACTTGCTTTCTTGGGTACTGGTAACTTTTGAGTTCATATGAGGTTCAATTTAAACCATGGGAATTCAAAGGGGCTTCCAGAGAAATGCTTTCCTCCAGGGATGATTTATGTTTGTTTCTGCAAGGTGCCTGGAGGCCCTTAGCTGAACACTTGTCATGACATTTCAGCTCACTCTCAGGTTCTACTCTCACTTTAAGTTGCTAACACAGTCGCAGTTGAGAAACTAACATATCCAGTCCCTGAGAGTAGCCAAAGCCCTTTGATTGAATATTAAATCTCCTCTCCTCCAGCCACCTGCAAAGAGAACTATGGGTACTACCCCTCTTTCCTCTGTCCCGTCTCCCCAGCATTCCCTTCCCACCATAGCTTGCCAGCTGTAGTCTTTGAGTCCTCCAGAATCAGGACCAGGGGAGAGAGGATTAGGGAAAAGGAACCACACCCCAGCAGGGCCAACTTTGTGACAAGTATGGCTGGCTGCTTCTTTCTCTAATAGACACCTCATAGGTATTTCAGAGATTCTCCTATTGGATTTTTCCAATTGCAATGCATGAAATATGGGTGATGCCTTCTTTTGTTTTTAATCAGAATTTTTTTTTTAGTGCAGTTTTAGGTTTGCAGCAAAATTGAGAAGAAGGTACAGGCATAACTCTTAATTCAGGTAGCCAAGGAGGTGGCCACCACACGCACCGCCCTACACATTTACAGCCCCCCATATCAACATCCCCTCCAGGGTGGTACATTCGTTACAATTGATGAGCCTACATTGACACATCATCACTCAAAGCCCACAGTTTACATTCGACCTCACTCTTGCCGTTATATATTCTATACATTTTGATGAATGTATAATGAGATGTGTCCATCATTGTAGTATCATACCGAGAGGTTTCAGTGCCCTCAAGTCCTCTGTGCTCCACCCATTTATCCCTCCCTCCCCTCTAATCCCTGGCACCACTGATCTTTTTACTGTCTTCCTTGTTTTGCATTTTCCGGAATGTCATACAATTGGGATCATACAGTGTGCATGAAGAAGCCTTTTCAGATTTGCCTCTTTCACTGGGTAATATGCATTTAAGCTTCCTCCATATGTTTTCATTGCTTGATAGCTCATTTCTTCTTCAGAGCTGAGTAATAGTCCATTGTATGGGTGTACCACAGCTTTTTCGTCCATTCACTCCCTGCAGGACATCTTGATTGCTTCCAAGCTTTGGCAATTATGAGTAAAGCTGCTGTACACATCTCTGTGTCATTTTCTCTGTGGACATGAGTTTTCGCCTTCTTTGGGTAAATGCCAAGGAGTGTGAATGATGGAGCCTATGGTAAGAGTATGTTTGGTTTTGTAAGAACTGCCCATTGTCTTCCAAAATGGGTGATGGCCTTTCTCCCAATGGAACCAGCTGCTTCCCCTCAGCCCACCTGCATTTCTTCTTGCAGACTCTTAGTTGGAGTCCATTACCTCCTCCACGGTGGCCTCTGAACAAGGTCTTAAAGTGGCTTCAGGCTGACTTTCCCTCCCACATGGTCCACATCTGGTCCACAGAGGAGCACCCCATAAAGGCCTCAGGGAGGACAGCTACTTCCTGGATGCAGCAGCAACTCCCCTGCACTGCACCTTGCTAGCTGGTGCCTCCTCCCCTGTTCCTACCTGGTAACTATGGATTGAATACAAAACATGATGTGGCAAGGAATATGTTCCCTTCCTCCAGAAAGGCTTTCTTTGCTTGTGGCAGAAGACAGAGTGCATGCAGACCATCTGGACACACCCAGCAGAAACCGAGTCCATCAGAGCCTGTGTTGCTCTTGTCTGAAGGCTGCTCACCTGCTGGCCCTTACTCCTGCCACTTGGTCTCTTGGGTCTCAGCTAACAACCCGAGGTGCTTACAGGGCACCTGTTCCTTTGTGCCTGAACTGACAGTTACGTCCACCCAGCACCACGAGCATGCCAGCATCTTGGCTTAGCTCTCCAGCCTCTTTGCAGCTGCTTCTGTTTGGTTTCTGGGCATCGCATTGTTCACAAGCACAGCTTAGACATCAGGAAACGGTTTGAAGAGAAATCGCATGAAGACACAATTTTTCCTGGTTCCCTTTTCTCTGTGTTCACGGCCCATCAAGTCCTGACAACTTTGTATCCTGAATTCCAATTTTTTTGACTGTGGCAAGCTATGAGCTGCCACTTTCTGTTTGGGTTTCACACCCCATGACAGGACCTGAATCAGCAAATTCTCCCAAGGGACAAAAACAGCTGCAAAGAAAGAACTCACTTCAATGCACTTCTCTCCTTTCTAACATCTTGGCCCTTGGATTCCAGCAACCTTGGTTGCTCTTTGATGCTCTCAGACTACTATATTACATTTTATTTGGTTTGGCTTTCACAGTTCTTCAGCAAGAGGGTTATTCTGATACAAAATACTCCTTCACAGCCAGAAATGGAAATCCCCTGTAAGTTTTTGGATTTCTTTTTCTTTCTTTTTTTTTTTTTTTTTTTTTTTTTTGGTGCAAAAAAAAAAAAAAAAAGTACTAGGTGGCATATTTTCTTATATAATGAATGTGTTTTCTCTTCACTTTAAATGTGAAAGATAATTTGACATAGACCAAAAATGTTTGGTTCACAAACACTTTATCCTCAAAATTCTGTAGATGTGGTTCCATATTCTTTTTTTTTTTTTTTTCCCAAGACAGAGTTTTGCTCTTGTTGCCCAGGCTGGAGTGCAATGGCGCCATCTCGGCTCACCGCAACCTGTGCATTTCAGGTTCAAGCGATTCTCCTGCCTCAGCCTCCCAAGTAGCTGGGGTTACAGTATGTACCACCACACCTGGCTAATTTTGTATTTTTGGTAGAGACGGGGTTTCACCATGTCGGCCAGGCTGGTCTCGAACTCCTGACCTAAGCGCCGGGATTACGGGCGTGAGCCTCCAAGCCCGGCCACATTCCTTTTGCACTCGATGATCCAGAGGATAACTCCGATGTGGGCCCTACTTTGTTCCTTTGTAAAAATTAAATTAATTGGACATTAATTAAATTAATGTTTCAAACAATATACTAAAAAGACTGAGATCATATACAAAGCAATGTCTGCACGGATGTTACAAAGCAATGTCTGCACGGATGTTCCGCAGAGGTGGCTGAGAAGGGATCTCACAGCTCCCAAGCCCTGGCCACAACCAGAGGGCAGGGGCCAGTGGGCAGCTGGGTGCAGGGATTATTTGTGAGGAGGGGTTTGGGAGGTGGTTTTAGAGTGTTTCGTCCAAGCCCTCCCTGGCTCTTCCACCACAAGTGTTGGGGTGAAGTGGTGCAGAGGCGGACGTTGTGTCACTGGAGCCCTGGGAAGCATTAAGAAACCTCTCTCTTGGGAGGCCAAGGTGGGCAGATCACGAGGTCAGGAGTTCGAGACCAGCCTGACCAACATGGTGAAACCCCGTCTCTACTAAAAATACAAAAATTAGCCAGGGGTGGTGGTGGGCACCTGTAATTCCAGCTACTCAGGAGGCTGAGGCAGAAGAATTGCTTGAACCTGGGAGGCAGAGGTTGCAGTGAGCCCAGATCGTGCCACTGCACTGCAGCCTGGGTGACAGAGTGAGACCGTCTCAAAAAAAAAAAAAAAAAAAGAAGCGCTCTCATTTAGCCTTCTATCTAATGATGTTTCCGTACTGACCATGTTTAGAAATTAGCAAATAGCATATGGTCTCAACTAAATTAAACACCCACAGGAAAAAAATAGTTTAAGGAAACATACCAAAAGGATTATTATGTATTTAGAATCTGGGTAATATTTAAGTTTTGTTTTCATATAGTTCCTTATTTTCCAAAAATTGAGAAAAACATCGACTACTTTTATAATGAAAAATCATATTTTCTAAATGCCTAAACACACGATGTTTAACACAACACTACATATGCTGTGTATGTATGTTTCACATACAATTAGGTAAAAATTATCCACATGGAAAACACCTGGATAGAACTCCCCGCCCTCCACCACCACCACCACCACCACCACCACCACCAACAACAACAACAACAAACCAGTGTTTCCCTCTGCGTAGCGATTTCTCTATATACATCTGTAAATTTTCAAATTTTTATGTAATGGGGGAAGGAGGAGGAAACTTTCAGAAAATACCAGTCCCAGATATACGGGCCACCTGTGTGTGGGGTGGTCTAAAGAGCACACCTGGAACGTTCACACCAGGTTCCCCTGGGAGCCCAGTGTCCTCCCCCACTCCAAAACCACGCCCGGCTGCTTCCTATATTTTAGTAGAGATGAGGTCTCACCATGTTGGCCAGGTTGGTCTCGAGCTCCTGAGCTCAAATGATCCACCCGCCTCAGCCTCCCAAAGTGCTGGGATTACAGGCGTGAGCCACCGCGCCCGGCGGTTTGTTTCATTTTCCTTCAATACCTTTTCTCGCTCACTCCACCGGCTCGTTCTTGGAGCGGAGACTCCTCTACACTGGGTCCCACTACACTGGCCCTTGGTACATACATTCATTCCCACACTGTCAATCAACTCTTTTACCCCCACTCTGCGAGTCCCATCTCCCCGGGAGCCCGCGAGCTCCTGGGACAAGGATGCGACCATTCCCAAGCTCCTTCTCCAGGCTGAGCTCAGGCTGGCTTTCCCCAAATGTGATTAAACTGAACAGGCGCCCTTCCTCCCTCAGCCTTTCCTGGCTCTCATCCTTGGAATTCCCAGCCCCCAGCTTTGCTTGGGAAATCAAAGGAGGCCAAAAGGCACAAAACAGCTCACTGGGGAGAGAAATCCGAGTCTCCCTCCCAGGTCAGTAATTAGTGCGGCCGGAAAAAGGGCAGCCCCTGGCACAGTCGGGTCCTTAATAGCTCCTGCCCCAGAAGCTGCCTTCGGATGGACAGCCGAGTGAATCGCCATGAAAAATTAATCAGCCTCTGCCTGTCCGCAGCCCAGATGCGCGCACAGCGGATGACCTGGCAGGAACCAGCCGCAGTGAAGCCGCCGCAGCCGCAGCCGCAGCCGCAGAAGGGAGGCCGTGCACCTGCCAGCCGGGAGAGCCGCGCGCCTGAACCGGGCGCACGTGGGAAGTGGGCCACGAGACTGGAGGCCACCGAGATGGAGGCCCCGGCACTCGGGCTCAGGCCTTTTAGCACGTACTCTTGGAATCCAGCAGGCCCTGCTCCGGCCAGCGCCTCCAGTTCTGAAGCGCCCACCTGGGAACTCACGCACCGCCCAGCTGCGAGGGGCTTGGCCTGGCTAAAAGCCATGTTATTCTCGAAAACACCCGTGGGAAGCACACGCTGAGCTCCCGGGGCCCCTAGAGTATGCAAAGAGGCCGGCCCTGGGAGACTAAATAAGGCTCTCCCCCTAGGACCTCGTCCCTTGCCACCAGCTCCCGCGGCCACCGCGCAGCCAGAGCGCACCGTCCCTAGGGCTTCGGCGGTGGCCAGAGCCAGAAACTGCGACAGCCTGGAGCTGGGGTGGTGAGGGCGAATGGCAGGGCCAGGGCTGGTGAAATGCAACCGATCTGCAGGTTTCTGGAGGCCTCTACAGCCCCTGCCATCTGGGCACTGCACAGACAGACGCTGCGTGAGACCCGGAGCTCGCCACCTCCATGCGGCGCTGCGAGCCACTCCGCTGCGGGTGCAGGAGAGTTCCACGCCGGGGACTGAGGGACCAGCGCGGGCTCCCCAGTTCTCTGCAATGTGAAGTCATTTTCTTAAACTCGAACTTTAAATAACCACCGATGTCTTGCCTACGGGCCAGGCAGATGCTATGCTCTGACCTCGCTGGGATGTGCAGCATTTTTCTACTGTTTTGCTTTTGAATCCAATTCGGGAGTTTAGAGAAGTTTTAGATTCAGGTCAGGCTTTCCCAGGACCTCCAGGCTGGGGACTGTGCTCAATCTTAGGCCAATAGCGCCATCTGGTGGTTATGATCCGCATGTACACGCCAATGCCGGCCGACCGGAGAGAGTGATGTAATGGTCCACAATTGTTCCTGAAGCCAGCTCTGCAGCAAGCCAGATGTTACCGGTGTTTTATACCCCAGTTTTTCCTGTAAGTCACTGAGCGAGGGGGTTTCTTCATAGGACGAATGCTATATGCTGTAACAGAAATTCCCCTTTTTGCAGTCTATTCTAGAGAGAGTGGATTTGAAGCTAGGGAGACATGGGACATAAAAAAATCCAGTCTCTTTGATTTCCAGCCTGACTACCTGACCTTCCCAGGTCCCATCAAGCCAGGATGTGAATGCATGCCTCTTGATTCCAACTGTGGAACCGTTTTACATGTTTTACATTCCTATGCTGCCGTGGCCTCCACCAGCTCATGCATTCCTTCAGGACTGAAAGCAGACTCCACACTGCCTGAAAATCTCCCGAGACACCGATCCTCGGCAGAGTTGCCCTCGGTCCCTCAGACTTCCTTTTATTCCCTTACTACCCAAGCCTGCAGCTGGCCTCCCGCCAGGGCACTCCAGCACCTCGGACCCCTCGCTGTCTCTCTACTCTTTGCCTCTTACCTTGACCTGCCCAGCATCCTACAGTTGCTTTTTTGTCTTGTATCCCATCTGGCCAAGACTAACTAGAGAATGTCACCAAACTATGCCAATTGGACCAGCTGCAAATTTAGGCTGTGGGACTTCAGATGAGTCCTCACTGCAACTCACAGTTTTCAGCATTTGTTGATTCCTGCATTGCAGATACTCCAAATGTTTCCTTCTAATTTTTAGCTCTTGCCCTTACAGTATCTCACAATTTGAGAAACAACTTACACTTTCCAGAGATGAAGTTGGTCTCATGTGAGTTGCCTCAATGTTGCCTCTTTTGCCCTTAAAATGTTTGTATCACCTCTTGCTTTTTCATTCTGTGTTACTTCAACAGGGAAAGATCCTTTGTCTTTCCAAACCAAATGCATCTGCTTTTATCTCTAACATAAAATATGAAGCCCAAACAAAGCAGGAAAGAAAAAAAACAAACTCAAAATAGAAGCAAAAGGACACTTCAAGAAACTATCATTAACATTCTCAGAAGAATGAATAAAAAATATTGCACACATGAAAAAAAGGATGCCACAAGAAAAGGAATATTCAGAAGGTGGAAAAATCCTCTTAGAAATTGAAAAATATGATAGCAACAGTGAAAGTTTCAAAAGAAGAGTTAGAATAGAAATTTAGTGAGCCTTCCATAAAGTAGAATAAAAAGGCAAAAGGGCAATTTTTAGAAAGAAGGAAAACTACATCAGCCCAAGAGGCCAAGTCGGCTGCGTAATTTGAGAGGCTCAGTGAAAAATGATGATGTAGAGTTCTCTGTTTGAGAATTTTGGCCAGGCCTGGTGGCTCACACCTGTAATCCCAGCACTTTGGGAGGCCAAGGTGGGTGGATCACAAGGTCAAGATATTGAGACCATAATGGCCAACATGGTGAAACACTGTCTCTACTAAAAATACAAAAAATTAGCTGGGTGTGGTGGCACACGCCTGTAGTCCCAGCCACTCCAGAGGCTGAGGCAGGAGAATCACTTGAACCCAGGAGGCGGAGGTTGCAGTGAGCTGAGATCATGCCACTGAACTCCAACATGGCAACAGAGGGAGACTCGGTCAAAAAAAAAAAAATCTTGAAGAAGCCGGGGTCAGTGTAATGCACCTGTAATTCCAGGCACTTGAGAGACTGACTTGAGGCGGGAAGATAGCTTAAGTCCAGGAGTTCAAGACCAGCCTGGGCAACATAGTGAGACCCTGTCTCTATAAAAAAAAAAAAAAAAAATTAGCTGGGCATGGTGGCTCATGTCTGTAGTCTCAGCTACTGGGAAGGATTGTTTGAGCCCAGGAGTTAAAGGCTGCAGTGAACCTTTTCTAGTTCTTTTTTTATTATTAATTTTTTGATAAGAAACAGGGTCTCACTCATTAATTTTTTGATAAGAAACAGGGTCTCAATTCTAGCTCATTGCAGCCTTAAACTCCTGGACTTTCATGATCCTACCACCTCAGCCTCCTAAATAACTGGAACTACAGGGCCGTGCCACCTTGCCCAGATAATTTTTTTAATTGTTATTTCGTAGAGCTGTCTCACTATGTTGCCCAACCTCGTCTCAAACTCCTGGGCTCAAGCAGTCTTCTTGCCTCGGCCTCCCAAAGTGCTGGCCTGAGTCACTTGCCCAGCCCCTTCTGTAGTTCTAACTAGTGACCTTCTCTAGTGAGTCTCAGCCAGATGAAGTATAAGATATCATTCCACTGCACTCCAGCCTGGATGACAGAGCAAGACCCTGTAAAAAGTCTTTAAAAATGTCAAGGTGGTGACAGGAGAGCATTAAACCTAGCAGGGGTTTGCTGCACTGGGCACAACCCTCTGGTCCCTGCTTTATACCTTGTGATTCAGGGTTCTCAGCAACCCATGCCATGATGGATCCTCCTCATCAGAGTTAAAACCATGGGTCACTCACTGCCTTGCAGGCTGTTTTAAAGTGGGTGGAAAGTGAGGATGCCATGGCAGCCCTGAGGATTTAAAGCTGTGTTCTACAGAAGCCTTACCACATGTGACTGTTGAGACCTAGATCTGGCTCATTTTATGCAGTTGCTGCAAGCACAAAATACTCATCAGATTCCACGTAACAAACAATGTCAAGTAGGTCATTAATCATTGCATTATGCTGATTACATGTAGTGATAATGTTTTGATTTATTTGGTTAAATAATATGTTTTATTAAAATTAAGTTCACCTGTTTCTTTCAACTTTTTAAAAATGTGGCTACTAGAACATTTTTAAAATGTGGCTCTTGTTGTATTGTGATCCAAGAATGCTGGTCTGAAGAGATTTATGACAGAACCAGTCACCAACCTAGTGATTTGTAGGTTTCGTTCCTTGCTCTTCCATTACAAGGTGTCAGGGCAGCAGGCCTGGCCATGGCTGGATTCATCCATTTCCAAGGAAGAAGGCAGACACCACTGTAGGTATTTCAAAGCGGAGGAGATTTCATATAGGAAATGTGGTTACCGAATTCTTATTAAAACTGGAAAAGCAAGAAGGAAAAGGTGGTGTTTCCAGAAGTCCTGAACTGCAGAAAGCTGCTAACACTTTTGCAGGATCCAGTGCTCAGGTGAGCCCATACAACCCAGCCCCTGCACTGTTGCTCGGCAGCTCCAAGACTTTGTAGTCATGTGCTAGCAACCCCAGGCAGGAGCCTATAGCTGCTGTTGTTAGTAAAGACATGTTAGCACAGTCGCAGCAGCCAACAATCACCTTCTATGTGGAGCTACCAGAAAAATAATGTCTTCTATCTTCTATACTTCGTAATTGCTGGGAATTCCTCCAATTGGCAGACCTAACCAGAACTCAGCTGGGAAGAGGGCCTGTAAAATGCAGTTTGCAATCTTCCAGCCCTGAAGGTAAAAAGGAGAGGATCGTAGGGCAAGGCACAAAAGCCTTCTATAGAATCTCTCCTAAAAGATGAAATGGGTAAATGGAGCTGAAGGTACCGAGACGAAAGCATCTGGGATGATGGGAATGAATTATTGATAATGATACAAACTAAGAGCGCAATAAAAATGTGAAAAGAAGTCAATTATAAACTCCAGGAAAAACAAAAGTCTTACAATAAGGAAACATAATCACAGTATACTACTTGGTTGTGTTGTGAACAATGTTTCTGTGGTCATAATAATATTAATTCTGAATATTAGTTTACCAGATATTATGTATAATTTTATTGGGGTGATGGGTCAAGTAGGAGAGGGTATGTAGGGGAGGCAGGGGAAGTTGAGATCTAAGAAGTCAACACATTAGTTCACACCTAGCTGGGAGAGAATCAAGAAATCGCAGCTTAGGTGATTTTTTGCTTTTAATGTTTGAAGGTGTATCCTAAAGAAAACAGCTGACCAGTTGGAACAGGGAGTGAGGATCTGGAAGGAGGCAGGAGACAGGGCTCTACAGTTTGAGGTTTTAAACCCTAGGGAGTTATATAATTTGTTTTAATGATGTACATGTATTTCTGTGCCTCACATTCAATAAATATAAATTTACATACAATACAAATGTTTCTACAAATTATTGTATATAAAATTCAATAAGAAATTTTTTACTTCATAAATGAGAAAAACTCCCACTCCCTAAAATCTTTCACTTCTCATAAACCATTGATTATATACCCAAATTTATGGTAATGATGAAAAGAACATGTCATTACTGTCAGGGTGAAGCAAAGCTTGACAGCACTGAGCAGTATGATTTATTTATGGAAGGAAGAGTTGACTGAGCAAGAAACTAACTGTGTTTATCTTTAGCCATTTCCTTTACCATAAATTCATATAAGTACACTTATTCTTTGGGTGAGCAGTTGTGGTTACCAGCACTGTTTTGAAAGGATACGTGGATGGTGTCATTTCAATCTGTCAGCCGTGCCAAGATTGGTAATTAGGTAACTTTGAAATCTGTGTTAACTCTTTGAAGCTAAATGGTATCTGGACGGAGAACTTACTGCTCACCAAATGCCTCACCTCCTACAGTTGAGAAGGGCCATGTGACTTATCCTAGGCAACATACAGTGAGCGGAAGTGATTTGTGTCCATTCTGAGCCAAAGCATTTTAGAGCCAGTGCCCAACTTTTCAGCTCTGTCCCCGCAGCCACGGTGATTGTTGAGACGAGAGTGTCTTATGTTGAGGAGAATCACAAGGCGGTGGCAGCACCTTGAATTGTTGAGTTACCACATGGGGGAAGGTTACCCTAGGAGTCACCCATCATTCACTGAACTTTGGGTGGTTGAGAAATAAACTGTTATTGCTTTAAAGCCTTGAGATTTGGGCATGTGTGTTACTAAAATATAAGGCATCCTTTCCTGACACAACATTTCCTTGCATTGTTTTGCTTATAGTGTGTCATTTTAGTGTGTGCTATTTATGGAACTCCCTTTACTAATTCACCAGCATAAACCCATCACCAGGCACATGTAGGCCATGATTCTAATAAGAACAATGGGTTTTGCTGAGTTCTACCCACTCTGTTACCCTGGGCTGTTAAGAACATTTACTTTAAGACGATCGTGACGAGGGTGCCTTAGTTCAGGCTAGTATAACGAAGAGCCCTGAAGTAGTTGCCAGGAACAACAGGAAGTTATTTCTCACAGTTCTGGGGTGTGGAAGTCTGAGTTCGGGGTGCCAGCATGACTGGGTTCTGGGGAGGGCTTTCTTGTGGGTTGCAGATAGCCAACTTCTCCTAGTTCCCTCACATAGCCAAAAGAGGGCAAGAGGTTTCCGGGGTTCCTTTTATAGGGACACTAATCCCGTTCACGAAAATTCCACCCAATTTACCTCCCAAAGGCCTCTCCTTCTAAGGCCATCATATTGGGGGTGAGGAATTCAACATATGGATTTCAAGCTGGGGGGATGAAAACACTCAATCCATAACAGAAAGGGAGGTATCCTGGGTGGTCACGTAACAAATCTTTTCTCCGTGTGAGGTTAATTCTTTAAGGGAATTGAACCCACAATGAAAT
Source organism: Macaca nemestrina (assembly GCF_043159975.1). NCBI lineage: Eukaryota > Metazoa > Chordata > Mammalia > Primates > Cercopithecidae > Macaca > Macaca nemestrina. The sequence continues at coordinate 177,673,090 of NC_092129.1, read as the reverse complement.
AGCCATTATGTTTTCACTAACGGAAATAACTCACAGAGGAAACAGAATGAAAGGGATTAGGCTATTTAGACTGCGTCAGACCTTTCAGTCAATCAATCCATAACATTAATCTGAAGGCTGCTGAGTTCGACGTGCTGTGCCAAGTTCAGCACATGAGACAGAAAATGAATGGGAAACACATTTAATTTCTCCTATGCAAGAAAGAAGAGCCATGGGCAAGCAAAGCTAAACGTATCTGCAAAAGTCACAGCTTATGGCGTGAACCCAGGAGGTGGAGCTTGTAGTGAGCCAAGATCACACCACTACACTCCAGCCTGGCAGAGCCAGACTCCGTCTCAAAAAAAAAAAGTCACAGCTTAACACATACACAATAATTTTCTTCAAATGTCATTCTTGTGCTGAGGTCAATGAAGAAGGGGGACTGGAGAAGTTACTAGGCAGGATAAGTCACGGGAATGGTGTTCCAAGCTGGGCTTAGTAGGAGTCAAAGGACAAGTTTTAGTAGAAAGGGAAGAGAATGGACAGCATATGAAAATACGGACAAACAGGAAAGCAAAGGGAAGGGCCAGAAATATGCCAAAGGCAAGAATGGGCATGGATGGAGCGAGAATTTCTACAGAGGAATTTAAAAAATGAAACCCAGGCATGGTGGCTCACGCCTGTAATCCCAACACTTTGGGAGGCCAAGGTGGTAGGATCACCTGAGGTCAAGAGTTTGAGACCAGCCTGGTCAACATGTGAAACTCTGTCTCTACTAAAAATACAAAAATTAGCTGGGCATGGTGGTGCACACCTGTAATCCCAGCTACTCGGGAGGCTGAGGCAGGAGAATTGCTTGAACCCAGGAGGTGGAGGTTGCAGTGAGCTGAGATCGTACCACTGCACTCCAGCCTGGGTGACAGAGGAAGACTCTGTTTCAAAAAAAATTTTTTTTAATTAAAAAATAAAGGCTGGGCACGGTGGCTCATGCCTGTAATACCAGCACTTTGGGAGGCCGAGGTAGGTGGATCACTTGAGGCCAGGAGTTCGAGACCAGCCTGACCAACATGGAGAAACCCCATCTCTACTAAAAATAAAAAAAAAAAAAAAAAAAAAAAATTAGCCAGGCATGGTGTTGGGTGACTGTAGTTTCAGTTACTCAGGAGGCTGAGGCAGGAGAAGCGCTTGCACCCAGGAGGTGGAGGTTGCAGTGGGCTGACACTGTGCCACCGCACTACAGCCTGGGTGACAGAGCGAGACTCCATCTCAAAAATAAATAAATAAATAAACACATAAATAAACTGGGGTAGGGAGAAATTAGGGAGGGGCCTTGAAGTCCAGATGAGAACCATTTAAGAGAATTGTGTAGAGCTTTATATAAAATGATCTGGGAAAGAGAAAGGTTAAAGAGGTGGAGAAAGAAGGCCAGCCAGGATTTAATGCAACAGTTCAACAATGAAATTAAGAATTGGGGTAGTGACTTGGGGTTTGGAAGGGCAGGAGAAAGTCCAAAGGAAAACTCAAAAGGATATGAAGATGGATGAGAGCGGAGGTTTCGAGAAAAGAGTGGAGACATGACTGACCCCACATTTTCAAGCATGGAGAAGTTGAAAGGTGTCTACTTTGTGGTAACTAAGAAACTTCCAAATTCGACAATATATTTCCCTGTAGTCGCAGAGACAAGAACAAATTAGACGCAAAGAAGAGATAGAAAAGAACAAGTAGAGAGGACAATGACCCTAATCTCTTAGCTTTTTGAGGCCAATGATCATGTTTACTTATGTTAGCATCCTCTTTGTGCGACTAATACGAGGACGAGTACCTAGAACCAACTCAAAATAGTCACTGAGTGAGAGAATAGGTTAACTCGAAATGATTTAGCTTTCCTATACAACAGAGATGCTAGCGCGATCCAAAAACCTTCCACTATACACTGCAGAGGTTGAGGTCTACATTCCAGAATCACTGAAGGATTTCTCAGAAGAAAGCTAAATGGGGAAGGAACCAGGTTCACTGATATTGAGCTCATAATAATAACCTTGGGCATCAGAGAGAAATTGTGATTCATGGTAAAATCGTCTCCAATATAATTAACTGGACACAAGTCTGAGTCCTGGACACAGGGCTGTAAATAAGACTGAAAGAGAGCTGCATCATCACTAGCACTGTGGAGCAGAAGTGTAGACAGTGACGCCCATGCAACTCTGGCGGCTCAAGTCTTGAATAGGCCACCATGGAGGCAGGAGGAGCTACTGCACCCCGCAGAGCAAGGCTGGGTTGCAATGTGCTGGCTGCTCGAAAGCACAGCGTGGAGGCTGCAGCCCATCGTGACAGTGTAGAGATTACTGAAATATTTTTATTCATAAGCACATTTGAAAATGCTCCCACCACCTTCCTGAAGTACTTGGAGTGGTGGAAAATATTGCAGTGAGCTGAGGTCTGAGCATCAGTAAACCAGGGCCTGTCAGGCCCAGCTGAGATACAGTCAAACCCTTTGCCCAAAGTTCAAGAGACTGTGAAGGACAGCACCCAAGCTGGTGCAAATTGCAAATATTTGAGGGTGCATTCCAGCCAAGAGGGGCCATAGCTGGTTGGGGAAAGCAGAAAGGGTACAGCTGTAGCCATCCAAAGCTTCTGATCAATAAAATGTACCCCATATGTTATGTACCAGTTTTTTGCTGTAATAAAGAGAAATCTGCAAGAAGACGGTAAACAATTAACTGTACCACACGGAAACTGTTGTAGAGTCATCCGCCCCCTGCCCAAACCTGCCTTGCCCTTTCCTGCCTGTGCCTGCTCGCCGCCCAATCTCTGCATCCTCTGCAGTAGCAGAGCCTCTATTTTGTTCCGGTGGTAACGTGCACATCTACTCCTTTCAGCTCATGTGGGTGGGGAAGACCACGTAGCACATTTCTGGGAGGATGCAGAAGTGTCCGGTTGATACTTCTCTCTACAGAGGTTTTCTAAAAGGGGGCAGGCTCCACTGGTCTGTGCCTTGACCCTTTGTTCCCTGCTTCTTCTAGCATGGAATGCAGGCTCCCATGCTAGGCTGGGATAACGGGCCCTCTTGTGAACATGAGGCTATACACCTTTAGGACGAAAGCCTCATACCTAGGAGGGATGAGCAGAAAGGTAAAAGGGGACTAGTGCCCCGATGGCATCATGGAGCCACTATACCAATCCGGGTTTCCTACCTCAAGATGCTGGCTTATGAGAGAAAAACAATCCTCCAATCAGGGTAAGCCACCATGCTGGGCTTGTCACTTGTAGCCAATGCTGTTACTACCTTTGCGCCTTTGCTCAAGATATTACCCAACTGAATGGCTCTTTTCTCTCTTCTCAGCTTAACAATTTCTTTGTCTCCCACTACAAAACATGCCTCTCTACCCCCCTAAATCTAGAGTTCACTCTTTTTTTGTACATGACACCTCTGCAACTACATTGTAAGATTCTGGTGACAGAGACCAAGGCTCACACTCTTTTTTTTTAAGCTTCCACACAATCCTTGATCTTGGTAGAACATGGTTCCCACTGAGTGCTTCCCTTAAAAATGTAATTCCAGAACACTTTTAAAGTTCATGAACTATTTGGTCTCAACTTCAAACTTATAGTGCACTAATTATGATTCATTCAGCAGAATAACTCCAGACTCCAGCCCACACACGGACACAGCCGGCTACTCGCATGCTGTTAGAAAACACCAGTTCTGGGGGTTCCTCTCCGTGAGCACTCCTAACTGTTCCTGAGGAAACTTTCCGTGACTCATCGTCTCCCTTCTAACATTACCACCTCTCCGTAATCTGCCAGGTCCATCTGGTTTTCTATGGCCAAAATAGCATCCTGGGATGACTGTCCCAGAATGTACCAAAATAGGTAAAGGGAGAATTGTGCCTTCAGAGGCATTTGGATGATTGTCTGAAACAGAAAATAATCAGAGTTATTTTCTGGGCCAGATCCTTTATTTGCCCTTTGTACTAAAGCGGGTTTACCCCCTTCACCCCATCTGCCCCTTGCTAGGTCATTTCCAATGCATTGTTTCCAACAACAGTAAGCTCTGCCATATGGCCAATACATATATTGCTGAAGGACGTCAGTGTGTTTCATCAGATGTTCTTCTCCAAAGTTAGAAGGACTGCCACCGTGAACTGGGTGAAGTAGATAGCTCTAATCTGCAACAGCACTGTTTCATTGATTCTGATTCCTACCATGTTGCGTAACTGTGGAAAATTATCCCAGTACCCCAGGGTCTGTGTGTGCCCACTCAGACCAGTGCTGCAGCAGACCAGTTCACACAGACCCCAGGTGCTGTGGACAAACTAAGCCAAAGAAACCTGCCCTTTGACTCACCCTGGTTGCCCCAGCCTACTACATCTACATGTGGGTTCAAGTGGGAGCCGCCATGAAAAGGTCTCTCGGTTTTTCCTTACCGGGCTCTCCCACAGGTGGCTCTAATTCCAGGAGCCTTGTGGGAAGCTGCAGACCAGCCAGGGAGTCACTAGGGGGCCCGCTACTAACAGCTGCCGGAACCAGAGGGCTCAGTCCCTCGTGTTTTCTGATACATTCCACACATCTTATCAAACTGCTTATTTTCTTCTTCCATAAAGATTTGGAATACCATAACAATATCGCAGATGTCAAGCGAGGAGAAACTGTTCTTCGTTCATTAACTTTTGGAAAGAAAAGAAATTTAACTTTGGCCAGGAGTGCCCAACTGGGGTCAGCTGCACGGCCACAGGGGCACCCTGTGGCTAAATCCCTCATGGTAGCCACTGGAAAGATCCTCTACCCCAAAACGCAGGGCTCAGGGCATCGTCTGTCCCTGCAGAAGCAGGAATCTTGTTAGAGTTACCCAAATACAGCATTTCAGTAGGAAAGGCTGGGTGTTCTTGCTTTTAAATTAAAAATTTTATTGAGATAATTGTAGATTCACATACATTTATAACAAAGAAATCAATAGAGTTTGTTACTACTCAGTACTTACTTGCTTTACGGATTATTAGTCAATAACCATAAGAAAGAAATCGATAAAGATTGTTACTAATCAATACTTCTTGCTTTACAGATTATTAGTCAATAACCAAGAGTCTCATATGCACTTTACCCAGCTTCCTCCAAAGTAACATTTTTCAAAACTATAATATAACAACCAAGATACAATCTAGTAATCAGATTTAGGTTTCCCTAATTTTACTGTTACTCGTGTGTGTGTGCGCGCCCATGTTTAGTTCTGTACAATTTTATCATCTGTGGATTCACGCATCTGGCCCCACAGTCAGGATACTGAACACTTCCACCTCCACAAGGATCCCCGAAGCTGCCCTTTCATAACCACAACCCCTCCTTCCCACGTCTTCACCCAACCCAAGCTTCTGGCAAACACCAATCTCTCCTCCACTTCTAAAATTTCATCATTTCAAAACTATTATATAAATGGCATAATATAGGCTGTTACTTTTCAGGATTACCTTTTTACTTCTCATAGCTCCCTGCAGAGTCATCCGAGTTCATACAAGTTGATTCATGCATCAATAGTTCATTCCTTTGTGTTTGCGTGTACTTCAGCACATTTAACCATTCACCTGTCAAAGTATATCTGGGCTGATTCAAGATTTGATGGCTAAGCAAAACTGCTACTGAACATTTGGGTGATGTTTTTAGCACTGATGGTGAATGACGTTGAACGTGTCCGTATCCTTACTTTCTAAGTGTATCTGTGAAATATCTCTTCATGTCTTGTGCACATTTTCTAGCTAAATTGATGTTTGACTGTTGAGTTTTGTGAGTTCTTTATAATGTTTGGATGCTAATACTTTGTTAGACATGTGGTTTGCAAATGTTTTCTCTCTGTCTACAGCTTGTCTTTTCATCCTCTTCACATGGACTTTCACAGAGCCAAAGTTTTCTATTTTGATGAGGTCCAGTGTGTCAATTTTTCCATCCATGGATTGTGCTTGTCAAAGCTCAAGTCCTGAAAATTTTATCTAATTTTCTTTTTCCTGAAAATTTTGTAGTTTTACATATACTTCTAAGTCCATGATCCATTGTGAGTTAATGTTTACATAAGGTGTGAGCTTTATGTCAAAGCTTATTTATTTTTGTCTATTGATGTCCAATTGCTCCAGCACCATTTATTGAAAAGCTATCCTTTCTTCAGTGAATTGCTCTTGTACCTTTGTCAAAAACCACTTGGGCACTATTACCAGATTTTCTGTTCTGCTTCTTTAAGCAATATGTCTGTTCCTCCACTAATACCAGAGTCTTAATTATCATAGTTATACAGTACGACTTACTATCAGATAGACTGAGTCCTCCGCTTTATTGTTCTTTGTCAAGATTATTTTACCTGTTCTAGAGCCTGTGTTTTTCCATGTGCATTTTAGAATAAGCTTGTTTGTTTCTATTAAAAAATTATCTTGCTGAGTTTGACAGGGATTCTATTAAAACTACAGATCAATTTAGGTAGAATTAACATCCTTACCTTGCTTAACCTTTCAGTCCATGAACTTCTTTGCTTTTCTTCTTCAGTGTTTTCTATTTTTCAGCCTATAGATCCTATACATATTTTGTTACACTTATACCTAGAATTTCATTTTCTTCAGAACGATTGTAAATGGTATTGCTTTTAAGTTCAGTTTACAAGTGCTCATTGCTAGTACATAGAAAATTGATTGATTTTTGTGTGATCTTCCATCCTATGGCCTGAACTCACTTATTCATCTTAGGAGTTTGGTTCTTGTAGATTCCCTGAGATTTTCTACGTAGATAATTATGCCAGCTGCAAGCAGGGACAGTTTCATCTTCTCCATTTTTACTCCTTATCCTCCATTTTCTTATCTCATTCCAGTGGCTAGAACTCTCACCATTATGTTGAATAAGATAAATAAAAGCAGACACTCAATTTTTTTCTGATCTTAGAGGGAAAGCATTCAGTCTTTACTATTAAGTATGATGTTAGCCATAGGTTTTTCATAGATTCTCTTTATCAAGTTGAAATAATTCAACTCTATTCCTAACTTGCTAAGAGTTTTTTTTATCAACTCTTGCTAAGAGCTGGGATTTGTCAAATGCTTTTTCTATATGAATCGATATGATTGTATGATTTTTGATTATAATATAATAGATTACATTGACTCTCAAATACTGAACCAGCTTCACCTGAAATAAACCCCACTTGGTCATGGCATATAATTCCTTTTATACATCATTGGATTCAGTTTGCTAATACTTTGTTGAGGATTTTCACATCTAAGTTTATGAGAAATATTGTTTTGTAGTTTCCTTTTTTTGTATTGACTGTCTGGTTTGGGTATCAGTTAATACTGGCCTCAAAAAATGAGTTGGGAAGTATTCCCTTCTCTTCTGCTTTCTGGAAGAGATTATGTAAAATAGGTGTTAATTCTTTAGCTGTTTTGTAAAGTTCTTCAATGTAGAGACAACAGCATAGCAGATCTGGAACTGCTGTCCTTACAAAGGCTGTCTTGCAAGGTTAGCCCTTGGCTGGCAGGATAATGTGGCTGGAAAAGTAGTTCCCTATGGTGATATAACACTTACCCTAAATGGTAAGAGCAACTCATTGTACCTAAACTGCTAGCACAGTGTGGTTATGCTGAACTACTGCTCTCCTTCTGAGTGTCTGGAGTGTCAGTGACAGCAGTCAGTCATGCAGGCACTATGGTCCTACATACCCAATACTTTTGAAACACGCTCGACTCCAGGGCTCAGGCGAGCTTCCCTGGCAGGCAACACTTTGCACATACTGTTGCAGCTTGTTGCTGGAGGAACTCAGAACGTCCTGTTTGACTGCACTGGGAGGTGCCTCAAACGCCTGCACCTTGTGTCTCCCAGACTTCGTCGGGCATGCCTTTCCCTTTGCTGACCCCACCCTGTATCTTTGCACCATAATAAATCTCAGGCATGCATGAGACAACATACTGGACCCTGGGCGCCCTCCTAGTGAATCACTGAACCTGGTGATCACCTTGGGGACCCCCCACAGATGCAGTGAAACTATCTGGGCCCAGACATTTCTTTTTCAGGATGATTTAATGACAAATTCAATTAGAAGTTGTTAATGGTTGTCCAGGCGCGGTGGCTCACACCTGTAATCCCAGCACTTTGGGAGGCCAAGGTGGGCGGATCAAGAGGTCAGGAGATAGAGACCATCCTGGCTAACACAGTGAAACCCCATCTCTACTAATAATCACAAAAAATTAGCCAGGTGTGGTGGCAGGTGCCTGTACTCCCAGCTACTAGAGAGGCTGAGGCAGGAGAATGGCATGAACCCAGGAGGCGGAGCTTGCAGTGAGCCAAGATCGTGCCACTGCACTCTAGCCTGGACGACAGAGCGAGGAAAAAAAAAGAAGAAGAAGAAGTTGTTAATGGTTATAGGGATATTCAGATTATTTACAGTATCTCCTCTTTATCTGCGGGGGATACATTCCAAGTCCCCCAGTGGATGCCTGAAACCTAGGATAGTACTGAACCCTATCTATACTATGCATGAATTTCTTTTTCATTCTTCACCATTTCAAGGATAGAAGATTCATTTTTACTTTAGCAGCCTCAGTATATCATTTTTCCCTTTATTAAGTTGACAACTTTCATTTTTTAATTTCATTTTTAAAGGAAGTATTTTGTGACTTCTCTTTGTCATATTCAAATCACCAGCATCACTACTGTTGCACTCTAGGGCAATTATTAAGTAAAATAAGGGTAACTGGAACACAAGTACTATAATAACACAACAGTCAATCTGAGAAAACAGCTACTAAATGACCAACAGGTGGTGGTGCAACTCATTGAGACACTGGACAAAGGGAGGATTCACATCCTGGGTACAGGGAGCAGGATGGTAAGAGATTTCATCATGCTACCCAGAATGACACCCAAGCTAAATCTTATAAATTGTTTATTTCCGCAGTTTTCCATTTAATATTTTTGAGCCACAGTTGATTGAAACAGCAGAAAGCAAAACCACAGCTAAGGAGTGACAACTGTATTTTACCTTGGTTGAGTTTTGGTAGTTTGTCATTTCAAGGAAATGATCCATTTCTTCCAAGTTCTCAAATTGATGGGCATATAATTATTAATCGTATTCCCTTGTTATCTTTTCAATGTCTGTAGGATCTCTTGGGATATCCTTTGTTTCATTCCAAATTTGGTGATTGGTGCCTTCATTCTTTTTATTTTTGTCAACTTTCATAGAGTTTTTTGTTTGTTTGTTTGTTTGTTTTTTGTTTTTTTGAGACAAAGTCTCACTCTGTTGCTCAGGCTGGAGTGCAGTGGCACAATCTCGGCTCACAGAAACCTCCACCTCCTGAGTTCAAGCAATTGTCCTTCCTCAGCCTCCCTAGTAGCTGGGACTACAGGTGCGCACCACCACGCGTGGCTAATTTTTTGTAATTTTAGTGGAGATGGGTTTCACCGTGTTAGCCAGGACGGTCTCGATCACAGATATTTTTCAATGTCATTGATTTTTTTCAAAGAACCAGCTCTTTATTTCATAATTTCCCTACTGTTTTCCTATTTTCCACTTCATTGATTTCTGCTCTTGTCTTTATTTCCTTTGTTATGCTTGCTTTGGGTATATTTTGCTATTCTTTTTCAAATTTCTTGAAGTAGGAATGTAGGTTATTCATTTGAGACCTTTCCTCATTTATAATGTAAACATTTAGGGCTATAATTTCTCACTTAGCCCTGCTTTTTGCTTCATCTCAGGTGTTCTCAATATCTGTGTTTTCATTTTTCTTCAGTTCTATAGGTTTTTGTTAGTTTCTTTTGAGACATTCTCTTTGACCTTACGATTATTTAGAAGTATGTTGTTTAATTTCCATCTATTTAGAAATCTTCCTATTATCATTGTGTTATTGATTTGTACCTCAATTCCATTATGGTCAGAGAATATGCTCTGCATAATTTCAACTCATTTAAATGTTATGTTTATTTAGGTTTATTTTATAGCCTAGGATATGCTCTATATTGGTCCATTGTCACACTGCTATAAAGAACTACCTAAGAATGGGTAGTTTATGAAGAAGAGAGGTTTAATTGACCCACAGTTACACAGGCTTAACAGAAAGCATGGCTGGAAGGCCTCAGGAAACTTAAAATTATGGCAGAAGGTGAAGAGGAAGCAAGGACCTTCTTCACATGGTGGCAGGATGGAGACAGAGCAAAGGGGGACATGCCACACACTTTCAAACAACCAGATCTTGCAAGAACTCACTCACTATCAAGAGAACAGCAAGGGGGAAATCCACCCCCATGAGTCAATCACTTCCCACCAGGCCCCTCCCCCAACATGTGGGGAATACACTTTGAGATGAGATTTGGCGGGGGGACATAGAGCCAAACCATATCATTCTACCCTTGACCCCTCCAAAATCTCATGTCCTTCTCATATTTCAAAACCAATTATGCCTTCCCAACAGTCCCCCAAAGTCTTAACTCATCCCAGCATTAACTCAAAAGTCCACAGTCAAAAGTCTCATCTGAGACAAGGTAAATCCCTTCCACATGAGCCTGTAAAATCAAAAACAAATTAGTTATTTCCAAGATACAATGGAGGTACAGCCATTGGGTAAATGCTCCAATTGCAAAGGGAGAAATGAGCCAGAAGAAAGGGGCTACAGGCCCCATGCAAGCCCCAAACCCAGCAGGGCAGTCATTAAATCTAAAAGCTCCAAAATAATCATCTTTGACTCCATGTCTCACCTCCAGAACACGCTGATGCAAGGGGTGGGTTCCCAAGGCCATGGGCAGCTCCACCTCTGTGGCTCTGCAGGGTACAGCCGCCATGGCTGCTTTCACAGGATAGCATTGAGTCCCTACATCTTTTCTAGGCGCACGGTGAAAGCTGTCAGTGGATCTACCATTCTTAGGTCTGGAGGACAGTGGCCCCCTTCTCACAGCTCCACTAGGCAGTGCCTCAGTGGAGATTGTTTGTGGGGGTTCCAACCCCACACTTCCCCTCTGCACTGCCCTAGTAGAGGTTCTCCATCAGGGTTCTGCCCCTGCAGCAAACTAATACCTGGACATCCAGTGTTTCCATACATCCTCTGAAATCTAGGTAGAGGTTCCCAAACCTTAACCTTTGCCTTCTGAGCACCCACAAGTCTGACACCACATGGAAGCCACCAAGGCTTGGGGCTTGCACCCTCTGAAGCAACAGCCCAAACTGCACCTTGGCACCTTTTAGCCATGGCTGGAGCTGGAGTGGCTGGGACACAGGGCACCATGTCTCAAGGCTGCACAGAGCTGAGGGGCCCTGAGCCTAGCCCAGGAAACCATTTTTTCCCCCTAGGTCTCCAAGCCTGTGATGGGAGGAGCTGATGCTAAGGTCCCTGACATGCCCTGGAGACGTTTTCCCCATTGTCTCAGCTATTAACATTTGGCTCCTCTTTACTTATGCAAATCTCTGCAGCTGGCTTGAATTCTCCCCAGAAATATGTTTTTTTTCTTTTCTACCACATGGTCAGGCTGCAAAGTTTCCAAACTTTTAAATTCTGCTTTCCTTTTTAATATAAGTTCCAATTTCAGAACATCTCTTTGTGAACACATATGACTGTACACTGTTAGAAGCAGCCAGATTACATCTTGAACACTTTACTGCCAAGAAATTTCTTCCCACAGACCCCTAGAGCAGGGGCACAATGCCACCAATATCTTTGCTAAAGCATAGCAAGAGTGACCTTTGCTCCAATTCCCAATAAGCTCCTCATCTCCATCGGAGACCACCTCAGCCTGGACTTCACTATTCATCACTACCAGTATTTTGGTCAAAACCATTGAGCAAGTCTCTAGGAAGTTCCAAACTTTCCCTCATCTTCCTATCTTCTTCTGAGCCTTCCAAATTGTTCTAACCTCTGCCCATTACCCAGTTCCAAAGTTGCTTCTACATTTTCAGGTATCTTTACAGAAATGCCCCACTTCTCTGGTACCAATTTTCTGTATTAGTCCATTTTCACACTGCTATAAAGAACTACCTGAAACTGGGTAATTTATGAACAAAAGAGGTTTGATTGACTCACAGTTTCACAGGCTTAACAGGAAGCATGGCTGGGAGACCTCAGGAAACTTACAATCATGGCAGAAGGTGAAGGGGAAGCAAGCACCTTCTTCACACAGTGGCAGGAGAGAAAGAGAAAAAAGGGGGACATGCCACACACTTTCAAACAACCGGATCTCATGACAAGTCACTCAGTATCACAAGAACAGCAAGGGGGAAATCCAACCCCATGATTCAATCATGTCCCACCTGGTCCCCCCCGATATGTGGAGATTACAATTCGAGATGAGATTTGGGTTTGACAGAGTCAAACCATATTATGCTCTATCCTGGTAAACATTCTATGGGAGTTTTCAAAGGCATGTGCTCTGCAGTTGTTCGGCAGGTGTCCTATATATGTCAATCAATGCAGTTGGTTGATAGTGCCATTCAGATGTTCTATATCCTTGTTGATCTTGTGCCTAGTAGTCCTGTCAGTTGCTGAGAAGGGGATGCTCAAAGTTATGAACTTCAATAACTATTATTATACTACCTCACCATTTACAAATGGGGAGACTGAGGGTTAGGTAGTTCAGTTAAAGCCTTTAAGAGGCAAGGCTGGGCTTTGAAACCAGGTCTTCCTGCCCTAAAATCCACACCTCTTCTACTGCAGTTCCCATCACCTACGAATGGGTCCAGATTCCTGTCTTTGAAATCAGGGGACATACTTTCTGGAAATGCAGCTAAATTGGCTCCTTGTTCAGATTTGAGCAGCAGTGAAGCCCCTGGGCTAAAACCAGGGTAGGTGTGTTGACCGAGGGCCCCAGCATGAGCAAACCCTAAACTTTCCTGCCAAGACCAGGGGCGAGGAGACCTACCTGAGTAGTACTGATCAGGGGTCCTCTTCTGCCTCATCTCTTTGGAGTCCCATACTGGGCCCAGCCTGGGTATAGCCTGGGATTCTCCTTCCTGCCCCCCGCCAGCTTTCTCCACCTGTTGTCCTTACCTGTATTCCTACACTTTCGGTGCAAGCACAATACAGGTAAATAAATGTGGCTGGAATTGGAAGACAGCCGAATGGAATGAGATTGTCAAGGAGATATGGCTTGATTAGTGTAAATAAAGCCTAGTGGGGTGGGGGGAAAACAGAAGCCTGACACTGTTCCTTATCATTAGATGCTGGGAAAGGCTGGAATACACTAGACAAATCCCCCTGCGATCTCATCACCACTAAGCCCAACCTGACACATTTATTAAAATCAAATTTTAAAATTCTTTTACATCTCTTTCTTCCTGGAGGAAAAATAATCATGCATAGCCAGTACACTCTATAATCACGGCTATGATGAATAAGTGAAACACTCTTGTACACTGGAGCCATGGCTGCCCCTTGGCTTTTTCACCTTGGGCTTCAGGCCAAAGACTGCAGGCAAGCGAGGTACTGACACATCATAAAACCCAAGGCCACCTGTTATCAGCTCCTCTGCTGTGTCCTTATCTACCATATCCTGTGGGTGTCCACTTTTGTGGGAACTGTTACATTTTTAAAATCAACTCTACCAAGTTTGGCTATAAATCTTTTATGGAAATTTAAAGATGAAAAACATATTTCTTCTTCATTGGTCTCATTTGTCTAATAAATGCCTTAGGGACTCACCGCTCAATCAATGTTTCCAATCTCCTGAAATTAAATTATCTTCCTATTGTGAGCTAAATAAAAATGATTTAAGTAGGTAGAATAATTTGGTTCTTATCTTGGTGTTATTGAGTGAATGGCACTATCATCAGTGTTTTTTCCTCTGTTATTTCAAGAACAACCTGGGGCTTCTGCAAGACAGAGAGATTATTTTGCCAAAGAATATGTTTCCCAAATAGCCATAGTGGGTAACATTCTCTACCCTTTGGAGCAAAAGGTATAAACTCAAGGCCAGTGGCCTTCATCAAATGTAAGTGGACTTAGTCTCCCCTAAACCAGAGCATTGATAAAAAGGGCATTACATAACACAACATAAACATATGAATTAGAATTACAGAAGAAAGGAAAACTTCTGCATCATTTAATAACATATCTTGATATATTTCATTTAGGTATTTATGGCATAAGCATACACTTAACAAACATTATGTATTAGACTCAAGGCCAGGCTTTGCAGGTTTTAAGATGAACAACCCAGGGTCCTGGAATTCATACAGTTTATAGCTGGAGAGGTTCACATATAAATAGATAATGTTGATAAAGTGGGATCATGCCATAGTTGATGATATAGTTGAATATATGCTATATAATGCTAGCCATATAACTGGCCATAGTGGGAAGGAGTTTGAGGTGGAAGCACACCTGGGTGGCATGTATTCTAAACAGTCCTGTCCAACAGAAGCTTCTGTGATGATAGAAATGCTCTATGTCTAAGTGTACACTATGACAGCCACTAGCCACATGTGGCTGTTGAGGACTAGAAATTGTTTATTTCTTTTTAATCAACTTTAACAGCCATATATGGCGAGTGGCTATCATATTGGATAATATAATTCTAAAGTAATGATCCTTACATCTTTAGTATGCAACAGAACCACCTGAAGATCTCAGTTCTGATCCAGTAGGTCTAGGATAGTGCCCAAGAATCTGCATTCTTACAAGCTCCAGGTGACTCTGACACTGCTGGCCCATGACTCTCACTCTGGGGAGCACCATTCTGAAGGACTCCAGTCCCTCCAGTCCATGGCAATAAGCCCAGAGCTGACTTCTGTCCTTTGCCACAGGCAGACTTACTGTGAAGTGGATGAAGTCGACTGCCAAGCCCTCACTCCCATGGCCCCTTCCAGGACCTATCTGGTGGTGTGGAGTGGCTGAAGGTATTTTGGGGAGATTGGTATTGGGCATCCATTCGATTGGTCAAGAGCTGTCTATTTTTGTGATTCCCAGTCACTTTTGTGTGCTGGGGGTTCTGGTGCAGGAGTTGCTTCTGGGATGGTCCTACCACCCATTCTGCTGATGCACCAACACTGACCAGATGGCTCGTGCCTTACAGTCTGTCCATAGCACCAACCCTCGGAAACCAGTGGGTGGGGTGGGGAGAAACAAGGTTTGGAATGGAATCTGTGGGAATGTTTCCAGTCAGCAGGCTTGTATCATTGCAAGTGGAGGTTTCAGTCCTTACAGGCACCTCGGCAAAACGGAAGTTCTCTCCTATTAGAAATCTTGTTGGTGATTCAGCTAAAACAATGATAAACAAACCATTGTCTTTTTTTCCCTATGTGTAAAGAGAATGAATTATTTTAAAAATAATTTCAACTTTGACTTTAGATTCAGGGGCTGCACGTGCAGGTTTGTGACATGGGTATATTGTGTGATGCTGAGGTTTGGGGTATAAATGGGCTCACCACGCAGAGAGTGAGCATAGCGCCCATGAGGTAGGTTTTCAGCCCTGTCCCTCTCCCCTCTCCCCACTCTGCGAGTCCCCACTGTCTATTGCTTTCACCTGTATGTCCACGGCACCCTGTGTTTAGCTCCCACTTACAAGTAAGAACATGTAGTATTTGGTTTTCAGATCCAACTTGAAGATTCTTTAGAGATTAACTAGTATAGGAGAAAAGTTGGAAAGCCTTTGAATCTTATAATTACTGTATAAGGGAAACTCAGTAGATATTTGCCCAAATTTGACATTATTCCTGAAAATTTACCCATAACTAATTGGGAAACTAAAAATTCATTTGTTGTAAACTATCAGTAACAATAATAACAAATTCAATCAACAATGCAAAAGGAAGACTTAATTATCTTCCTAGCTTCTTTCTAGGAAAATATTACAAAACTTTCATCTGAAGAGAGGGAAGCCAAAAATATCTAAGAGAAACAAGTACTTAGAGAGGAAAACTACATAGATAACTAGCTAAAATGCTTTTTCATGTATTTTTCAATGTTTGTGATATTGGCCAGTGTTTTAAATTTAATAAATTTAATAATATTTAATAATATTTTATGTATTTTATCATTTTAAACATTGAATGGAAATATTCATTTGTATTTGAAATTTTGCATTTTTTTTCAAGGGGGCCCATAAATTATAAACGTGCTAGGCTCTACAAAACCTAGATTCACCCCTACCCTTCTCCAAGTAATTTTGAAATGAAGCTTCTAAAAGTGAAAAGGACTTAGGAAATGCTTTCTTCACTATTGCATTGCCAGTGCCTACCACAGTGCCTAACACACAGTGGGTGCTTAATAAAAATGTGTTAAAGAATAAATGAACAGTAAAGCCCATATTCAAATAGCAGTGAACAATTATCCAAGACAGGGCTACAAGCATCAGGGAAGTCCCTGGGCAGGTCAGGGGAATACCTGTCCCATTCTGTTCCTCCTCGTTAACCTGGATTTATGGCTCCTCTGAAGCAATGCTAGGTTCTGCAGGTCTCAAGCTGCATATGCCAATACCTCAAGGAGCTCTAATCCAGACAAGGGCCCAGAACTTATACAAAACAGAGTGTGACCTCTGATAAATTCCAAGCCATTCTGCTGATGCAACGGAAGTAAGAGAAGAGTGACCTTCCAGGGCATAGTTGGGAAAAGTCCATGGAAAGTAGTTGTGAAGCAGAGGAAAGGCAAGGAAGTCAAGGAAGAGCTGCACGGACAAAGGTGGAGATGGGAGCCCCGTGACTTGCTTATAAAGGGAAGAGAAGGCAAACCTTTATGCTCCCTGTAAACGAGGAGGCCCAAAGAGCAAGGTGTGAAGACCAGCTTTGGGAAAATTAACTCTGAAAGCCAATTCCAGACCAAGGACTTTGGCCGCCAACCTAAAAGTAGAAAAGAACATGCACAGGGTTCTGTGCATAGAAAGACCAGTGTCGGGTGTGGGTCAGAGTACCTTGTCCCTGTGACCCAGTGGAGGGCTTGGAAAGAGGCTCCAGGCAGGAACAGACCAAAGATTATTCCATAGCTCAAGCTCAAGGTTGCACTGGCCAGGGCTGGAGAGGCAGTGAGAACACAAAGGAGGGATGGAGCTGAGAAATGATGCAATAAGGGAAGTGTTGGTTTGTGTGTGCATTTGTTTGTTACATGTCCTGCATGCCTACTTTGCAACAGATGCGTTTTCATAGACTGCTTCACCGAATCCTCAAACAACCCTGGGAAAACAGAAGTCATCATCCTCGTCGGGGACTGCGTGCACAGACTCACCTCCAGGCACGAGATTCAAGCCAGAATTTCACAAACTTTTTTTTTTTCTGGTTCCTCCTCTTTCCACATGCCACACTGAGGATGTGAGGAATGAGAGGTAGAGTCGAGAACAGCTTCTAAGTTTGCAGCATGGACGCGAACATCGAGTGGAACTCAAAGAGGTCTGCCAGAGAGCTGGCTGGGGAGCAAGAAGAGGAATGGCCTGTTTTAAAGGGAATCTTTGGGAGGCAACAATTTCTATTTGAACAGCTGGAGTACTGCCTCTTTCTCCTTGTTCTCTTAGCCTGACAAGTATTTTGAGCCCTGGGACTTTGAAAGAATCACTTCCCAGCTGTCCCTGACATTTTAAAATCTGTTCCCAGTTTGAATTAAGTGGAGTCTTTAGTCTTAGATATGAAGGCTGTTGCAAAAAGTTTGTAGAAAGCAGTATATTTCCTCTATTTTTCCTTGCTGCAGCTGACCTTCTGGAAAAAAAGTATATTCAATACAAACAGGATTTCCTTGTCTCTAGGGAGAGAAAGTCTAGCAGATATGATTCAGAGCCATCAGAAATTTGATGACCTCATATCTGAACTCCCCGAAAAGGTTCGGCTCTGCCGTTCACCCCAAAGGGCTAAGCCACCGGCACACTTGAGGTTAAGCAAATAAAACGCAGTAATTCCTTCATGTATGTGCCCTTCATTTTTGCCAACTGTCTCCAGCTTTGTCCTTGGAAAAAATTCAAACATTTAGGTATGGTCAGGGGAGATGTGCTTTTCCTGTTCAATAAAGGAAGAAATATTTATGTATGTCCACAATTTACATTTTAACAGACATGTTGATTTGTTTAAATATTCCTTGATATATGTTTTAACATGTTATATTAATCTGTCAAAGACAACTCACTACAGCAGAAAAACAGCTCCCTTTTGCAAAAATCAAAAAAGCTGATCGCTCTCAAATTTCCTCTTGTCATGGACAGTAAAAATTAAGGAAAAACAATAATTGTGATGCTACACCAGGAATCTGACTTTGAAGATCCTGCAGATTTTTTTAAGGTTTGAGAAAATGACATTAAACATGAAAGAAACCTTTGGGAGGCTGAGGCAGGTGGGTCACAAGGTCAAGAGATCCAGACCATCCCGGACAACATGTTGAAACCCCATCTCTACTAAAAATACAAAAATTAGCTGGCTGTGGTGGTGTGCACCTGTAGTCCCAGCTACTCGGGAGGCTGAGGCCAGAGAATCACTTGAATCCGGAGGCGGAGGTTGCAGTGAGCTGAGATCCCGCCACTCTACTCCAGCCTGACGACAGAGCAAGACTCCATTTCAAAAAGCAAGCAGGCAAGCAAAAAAGAAAAGAAAAGAAAGGAAAGGAAAGGAAAGGAAAGGAAAGGAAAGGAAAGGAAAGGAAAGGAAAGGAAAGGAAAGGAAAGGAAAGGAAAGGAAAGGAAAGGAAAGGAAAGGAAAGGAAAGGAAAAGGAAGGAAAGAAAGAATCTCTACCTGCTCCAACTAATTCAACACTGTTTTAAAATTTTCTTCATAAATTGCACAATTGCTACATGGTTATTATTTTAAAAGACACAAATGTTATAGAAGTATGCAACTACAGCACCCCTTCCCTGCATATCTCGGAATATTGGGCTGTTATGAATATTACATGTAAAATTTTCAGCATAAAATATATAGTATATATACCCCAAATATCATATAAAGAATTTAGACTGTGTTGTATAGAATCTCTCAGGGCTCTCTGCTGCTATAAAATGTTCCTGGTATCCTGAACTCAGCAAGTAGTTCTGAAATGCTTTGCCCACAGATACATGAAACATTTTTACCAGACTCAGACAAAACAAACAAAAAATAATCATATAAATGTCAGTGTGAGGTTACCAACTGCCTTGATTGTGAAGAACACTCCTTTAGTTTAAGATTGTATCTTTCATCCCTTTTTTGGTGTTAAACTATCCTTTCTTTTAAAGCAATTATAGCAATAGTAGATGGAATTTCTTTTCTAATGACATTTGTTGCAAAATAAAAAGTTAGCAATCCTAGTTTAGCCTAATTTTTAGAAACCATTTTAACCATTTTTAAGTGTACAATTTAGTGGCATTAAGTGCCTTCACAGTGTTGGGCAACCATCTCCATCATTTCCAGAATTTTATTATCACCGCAAACAGAAACTCTGTAACCATTAAACAACAATTTCCCATTTTCCCCTCCCCCAAGTTCCTGGTAACCACCATCCTGTCTCTATGAATTTGTTTATTCTAAGTGCCTCATATAAGTAGAATCATATGACATTTGTCCTTTTATGTCTAGCTTGTTTCACTGAACGTAATGTTTTCAAGGTTCATCCATGTTGTAGTGTATCATAATTTCACTACCGCTTAAGGCTATATAATTTTCAATTGTATGTATATACCACATTTTGTTTATCCATTCATCTGTTGATGGATATTTGACTTCCTTCTCACCTTTTGGCTACTGTGAATAATGTTATAAGCATTGGTGCACAAGTATCAGTTTAAGTCCTTGCTTTCAATTCATTTGAGTATATACCTAGCAGTGACATAGCTGAATCATATGGTAATTCTATGTTTAACTTGTTGGGGGACCACCAAACGGTTCTCCACAGTGGCTGCACCTTTTTCCTCTCTACCAGCATTTGAGAGAGTTCACATCCACATCCTTGTCAACACTTGTCATTTTCCAGTTTTTTAAAATTAGCCATCCAAATGGATGTAAAGTAGTTTTCAATAAAGCAGTTTTCATCATAGTTTCAATCCACATCTCCCTAATGGCTAATGATGCAGAGCATGTTTTAATGTGTTATAGATATTCTTTCTACTTATTCACACCTTTTGCCTGTGTTTGAGTTGGATTGTTTGTTTTTTTTTTAGTTGTAAGGGTTTTTTAAATATTCTGGATACAAATCCCCTATGAGACACATGACTTGTAAATATTTTATGCCATTCTGTGAGTTGTCTCTTCACTTTGTTGACAGGGTCAACAAAAGTTTTTAATTTTTATGAACTCCAATGTGTCTGTTTTTTTCTTTTCTTGCCTATGCTTTTGGTATCATTTCCAAGAAATCATTGCAAATGCAATGTCATGAAGATTTCTCCCTATGTTTTCTTCTAAGAGTTTTTATTTTTAGATCTTAAATTTGGGTCTTCCATCCACTTTGAGTTAATTTTTGTATATGCATAAGGTAAGGGTCCAGCTTCATTCTTTTGCATATGAATATCCAGTTTTCCCAGCATCATTTGCCAAAAAAAAAAAAAAAAAAAAAACTAAAACAACTGTCTTTCCCCATTGAATGGTCTTAGCAGCGCTGAAATTCATGGTTGAAATTCACCATGTACTCGAGTGTTTATTTCTGGGTTCTCTATTCTGTTTAATTGGTCTATATGTTATCTTTATGCCATTAACACATATTTTGATTATTGTAGCTTTGTTGTAATTTTTGAAATCAGGCAGTGTGAGTCATTCAACTTTGTTCTTTCTTTTCAAGATTGTTTTGGATTTTTGGGGTCTCTTGAGATTTCATACAAGTTTTAGGATGAGTTCTCTATTTTTGCAAAATATGTCATTAGGATTTTGATAGGGATTGCAATGAATTTGTAGATTGCTTTTGGTGGTATTAACATCTTAACAATATTAAGTTCTTCAATCCAAGAACACAGATGTCTTTCCACTTATTTATGTCTTCTTTAATTTTCTTCCAAAAATATTATGTACTTTTCAGTGTATAAGGCTTTTGTCTCCTTGGTTAAAGTTACTTGTAAGTATTATATTATTTTTGATGGTGTTGTAAATGAAATTGATTTCTTTATTTCCTTTTTAGTTTGTATGTTGCTAATGAATAGAAATACAGCTGGTATTTGTGTGCTTATTTGTATTCTGTAACTTTACTGAATTCATTAACAGTATGTGCATGTGTGTATGGTGTGTACGTGTGTGTGCATCTGTGTAATATTTACAGTTTTCTACATATAAGAATGTCATCTGCTGAGTGGGATAATTTTATTTCTTCCTTTCCAATTTGAATGCCTTTTACTATTTACATTGCCTAATTTCTCTGGCTAGAACTTCCAGTACTATGTTGAATAGAAATGGTAAAAGTGGAAATCCATGTCTTCTTCCTGGTGTTAGGGGGAAAGCTTTCAGTCTTTCACAGTTGAGTGTGATGTTACCTGTGAGTTTCTCACCTATTGACTAAAAGTTGCTTATTTCATTTAGTTGTGAAATCTGCCAGTTGCTGGTATAGGGGCAAGATCAGCTTGGGACCCAGGCAGACTTAGGTTCAAATGAAATAATCTTCTAAGGTTTCTAGGGGCTTTTTGTCATGAGGAAGTAATAAGCATCAAACTTACCCACCACCCTAAGCAACTGTAAAACTGGGTAAAATATATGAAGCAATTATTTTCAAGAATTAGACAACAGGCAGCATGGGGCTTTAATACTTGAAATAAGAGAAACACAAAGTTATATCCTCATTATTCTGACTTTCGGCCTGGCACAGGGAAGTAGCACCCCAAACATAGCAGCAGTCTAACTGGAGTGAGAAAACAAAGATTGGAGTTTGGGGATACTTAGATAACTGGATTTTCATGAGCCCTCCTGACTCCTTGGCTAAATACTATTGTACACTATGCAGGGCAAAATTCTGCAAAGCCTCACAAAGAACAACTAAAGAAAGAATGACAGAGATCCTGGAGGTTACTCATTATTGAGAGACATTTGAATTTGATCAGCCAGAGTAAAGAGACTGTAGGAATTCAACTGAAACCCAAGAAAAGACACATCTCAGAGACAGAGCCCCTCTTAGCCCTATAGTGAGGATTATGCTAGGCCTACACTAACAAAGCCTAAATCAAATTTCAACATAATCAACCTGAGCTGTCGTGGGTTCACTACCCAAGATTTTTGCTAACAAGACTATGTTAACAACATTCAATATTCTTTGAGGCAGGTCAACATAATTCAACCTCTTGATATAATTCAAACTCTCACAATGCCCAGCATAGAATGAAAAAATCACTAGACACTGTAAAGAAGCTCTTGACATAATTCAAACTCTCACAATGCCCAGGATAGAATGAAAAAATCACTAGACACTGTAAAGAAGCAGGAAAATGGAACCCATAATATATCAGTTAATGGAAACACAAAGAGGTGTCTCATATAATTAAGTTTAACTGACAAAGACCTTTAAGATACCTATTATAACTATAATTAAATACTTTAAGAAAAAGATAAACATAATGAGTGGACAGATGAGTGGTCTCAGCAGAGAAATGGACATTATCAAAAGAAGCCACATGGAAATTTTGGAACTGAAAACATATTATTTAAAATAAAAAATATTATATTTTGAATTTCAAATAGAAATTATCCAAACTGAAACACAGAGATAAATAAGAAGAAAAAAAAACAGAGCCTAAGAATTTGTGTGATGATATCAAACAGTCTAATATACAAGTAATCAGAGTCCCAGAAAGAGAGGAGATAAATAATATAGCAAAAAAATACTTAAGGAAATAATAGCCTTAAATATTCCAAACTGTAAGTAATTCAACTCATAGCTCCAGGAGATTCAAAGAACTTCAAGTAGAATAAACCCAGATAAAGTCACAGCAAGGTACATCACAGTCAAATTTCTGAAAACCAAAAATAAACAGGCAATTTTAAGAACAATGAAAGAAAAAAGAAACATTAGATACAGAGGAACAAAAGTAAAAATAATCCTTAACTTCTTATGAGATTTAATGTAAACCAGAATATAGTAAAACAAAATATTTAAAGTTCTGGAAGAATAACTGTTATCAAAATTCTATATACAGTTAAAGAATTATTCAAAAATAAAAAGTGAAAGAAAGACATTTTCAGCTGAATAAAAGCTGAGAGAATTCATTACCAGCAGATCTACACTTCAGAAAATATTAAAAGAAGTTCTTCAGTTTGAAGGGAAATAACAATATATGGAAACTAGGATTCTCACAAAAGAATGAAGAGCACCAAAAATGGTAAACATATGGGTAAATATGAAATCATTTTTTTCTCATTTGTTCATTTTTTTAAGGCCATTGATTGTGTTGAAAGAGGCAGTCTGCCATGCACCATGAGCATATATGCTAGTTCTTGCAGCATGTGCCAGACTTCCAAGTTTATCTGCCTCCTGATAAGCAGTAATTTCTGTAGCTAATCACAAAGGTGACTAAGTAGCAAGGAAATGACAGTGTAAATACTAGGAAACTACTCCCTTTCTAATGACAGGAAGACAGGCCTGTTAGCTGCTGTCTGCAATGTTTATTGCTTGCTCAAAACGTGCTAAGCACTCGACCCTGAGTTCTTTAGCTTCATCACAAACCCTCCGCTTGTGTAGTGTCTGTCTGAGCCCATCACATCACCCATGTGGAACTTAGGGGAAAGAGGAATCAATGCAAATGTACTGATGATCATCCTGCTCATTGTTCTTTGAGTAATAAAGTCCTTTGTCTCTGACCCAGGAGTCTCATGTCTCCTGTCAACATCCATCAAACAGCAACAGGGTACCTATTAGCTTGCAAGTGGGATGAAGTCTCTGAAACTTCACAATTCTTAATAACTAATTAAGCAAAAAATAGTGACAATGTATTATGAGATTTACAACATATGTAGAAGTTAAATACATGCAATAGAATAAGAAATAGGAGTGATTAAGTGGAAATGTATTATTGCAAGTTTCTTATATTATTGTATTATATTCTAATTATTCTAATATGTCTTCTTATTATTAACCTATTATGTTATAAGATAATTATTATATAATTAATGTATTAATTATGTAATTATTACACTATGTAATATATTACATAATTATTGATAATTATATAATTATTACTTGTATTATTATGTTATTCTAATACAATATATCTTATATTATTAATATAATATCTTGAGAGTACCACTGTCCAATAGAAATATAATATAAACCACAAATACAAGCCATGAATATATCTTTAAATTTTCTAGAAGCCACATTAAAAGCATAAAAGAAATAGAGGAAATTAATTGTAATATTATATTTAACCTAGGATCTTCAAAATATTATAACTTCAGTATATAATCAACATAAAAAAATACTAGTGAGCTATTTATTTTACACTTTTTACATTAGCCCTTCAAAAGTTAGTGTGTATGAAACCATCCACACATCTCAATTCATTTCAGCCGTATTTCCCATGCTAACGTAGCAAATGGCTAGCCTACTGGACAACACACTAGAGCAACCACTAACAACATAAAACAAGAAGGTATAGCTGAAAAACTGCTAGGGGAGATAAAATAGAATACCAAAGGAATACTATATTAATCCAGAAGGAGGTGGGAATGAAAAAAAGCAAAGAGTAGATAGGACAAATAACACTTCTAGGCATGACAGATTAATCTCTTATCTTCTCCAGCTGGAAGAGGGTACAGCCAAGGAAGCCGAGGCAGATGGAGTAATGCAAACAAAGACATTTAGTTACAACCCACGAATGGTAAGCTTTGTGAACATGGACAAAAAACCTAATCTTTCTTATCCTGCATTTATTCCTTTACCATAGAGCTTGTTTCCCTGCTAATTTATTCACTTGGAGCAATAGAGTGTTATAGTTAAGAAAATGGATTTGGATATTAGCTCTGGATTTGAATCTTGGCTCTGTCATTTTGAGACCTTAGACAAATTACTTAATGGCCCTAAACTTCAGTTTCCTCATTTGTGTAATGGGTATTATACAATACGTGCTTCAAATCCCTGTAAAACACAGTGCCTAGCATCCTAGAAGCTCTCAAAAAGGTAAGTTAGTTGTTTCTTTTTTTATTGTTCAGTTAACTAACTCTTTAATACCGTGAACTATAGTCCAGACACCATTCAAGACACAAAGGATTCAAGGGTGTATGACAAAGACCTTTTCCTTAACAGAGAAGCCATACCTGTAATATCTGACTGCCTATTGAAATGACTGTTATGAGGCAGAAATAAGAAAGCAGACAGAAGCACTAGGGTAAAAATATAAATGTTGCTATATAAGTGTCTGTATTATGATGTGCAATCTTTTTCCTTGGCAAAACACAGCAGCCAAGCAGCCTGGAAAATTATGGATGTAGTTCTGATCCAGCCATTCTCTCCAAAAATTAGTAGGTTTTAGTCTACCAATGAGTGGGAAGTAAATCATTCTCATTTAACTTTAAAGAGTAGTTTTCTACTTGTTCACCAAGAGGCTCCAATCTTCTGAATCATATTCGACACTGTCAGAAACTACTCTTTTATTGATATTTTCTTCACTAGCATTTTTTAAACTATTGTGTTCCTTCACATATTGTGCCAACCCCTAATTCTAATTGAGACTGAGAATTATTTCCTAATGAAGGCTACCAGGTGTGTATGTGTGTGTAAGTCGTGTGTGTTTATTCTTAAGTCGGGAATTATTTTTATTTTTATTTATGTGTTGTAAGCATTGTATACTTTATTAATAGTTGGCATCATCCTCAGAGTAAACTTAAGTTTCTGCCTCCGGGTATGTGTGTGTGTGTGTGTGTGTGTGTGTGTGTGTGTGTACATAAAACACTTTGATACATGTTCAATCTTTATCTTGTTTTGTTTTCAAATCTGAAATATGGATTTAATAAGCTTCATTTTGCCGGTGAGAGTCTGTGACTTGCCAAAGTCATATAGTGGTCATTAGTGAGACCAGAATGCAGACACAGGTCTGCCTGTCCGACTCCACCCACCTCATGCAGCCTCCCTTATATAGTGTCCTCTGCTGGTGAGTGCTCGGGAGAGAGCAATCGTTGAGTAATACTATTTTGTATTTGTTCAAAATATAAGAAATTGATGGCCAAGCATGGTGTTTCATGCCTGTGACTGCAACATTTTGGGAGGCAGAAGTGGGAGGGTCACTTGGGCTCAAGAGTTCAAGGCTACAGTGAGCTATAATCACACCACTACACTCCAGCCTGGGCAACAGAGTGACACCTGTGTTTAAAAATAAAAAACTTTAAAAAACATATAAGGAATTGGTCACACAACTTCAGTTGCCTTTACCAAACATTTAGAAGCTTCTCCAGAAGATCGTGTACTCCGAGTTGCAGCTGAAACGGCAGCAGCAGTCTACAGTCATGTGTTTGCCTTGAACAGTCGCAACTAAAACAGTGTACCTGAATTCACCTTTTCCCACATGACTTCCAAGTTAATCATCTACAAATATAGACAAGTCACCCAAGAAAATGCAATACCTTAGGTCAAGAATTCTTTTTCTTTTATTTATATATTATAAGCACTGTATATTTTATTAATAGCGGGCATTATCCACAGAGTAAACTTAAGTCTCAAACAAATCTCGTTGCAAGATTTTCTTTAACTGCACCAGATCGTAACAATGTTTGTCCAAGAATAAAAAGCACTGTGCAAAAAGGAGGTAACAATAAATGCTGGTTAAACTGAATTTTCATGAAGGTTTAAATTCAGCAATCTCTTACCTTTTGTTTCTTTCCTTTAAATTTGATTTTATAATAGAAAATAGGCAATAGCCTTGCACAGAAATTTACTAAGGAAGAAACACAAATGTCCAGTAATAATAATGTGAAAAAAAACATTCAACTCCATTAGTGCTGAAAGAAACCCCAAGTGAATATAAGGAAAACCAATGTTTACCTAACATTTATCTGACAATGTTTAACAAAAAATACTGTAAAATTATAATGTCTAGTGGCTGATGGGATGGCTAAATTTTTCAATGTATCTGGAAAACAACATAATAGCATGTATCAAACTCCTGAAAAATCTGGTAATTCTTTCACCAAGCATTTCACTTTCAGGTATTTATCACACGGAAAAATAAGCACGGCTGCACAAAAATAGAGCAATAAAGCAACTCTGTAGCATCATCTCCTATTAATTATTTTGTTATTAAGTGTCTACATGTAAATTGTTTAAATAAGTTGTGGTCAACTCATACAGCAGAATACTATGTAGTTATTAAATACAAAAAACTAGCCGGGCAAGGTGGCGGGCGCCTGTAGTCCCAGCTACTCAGGAGGCTGAGGCAGGAGAATGGCGTAAACCCGGGAGGCGGAGCTTGCAGTGAGCTGAGATCCGGCCACTGCACTCCAGCCTGGGCGACAGAGCGAGACTCCGTCACAAAACAAAACAAAACAAAACAAAACAAACAAAAAGGTCAAGTAATGGGAGAATTCTAAGTAACCAACGGAAGTACTATAATATGTTACAGCTTATACAGTTGGTACAGTATGGTTCTGTGTGTGTGTGTGTGCGTGTGTACTGGAAGGATATTTCACAAGATGTAAATAACAGTGACTTCTAGGTATTGAGATTATGGGTGATTTTTTTTCCTGTCTCTCCAGTTTCCCTGCCCCACAGAGGAGGGCTGGCCTGTATATCCCCCAAATCCTTCAATTAGAATATACTACTTTAAGAATGAGAAGCAAAAACAGAGGAAAAAGGAACTGTGATCTACTTTCAGGGGCAGATGACACCCACACTCTGTTAACTTCCGGGGGGGCCAGACCGCCTGGGAGGGAAGCTCCTTGCCCCACCTTACTTTGCCCTGCCTGCCAAATCCAGAGGTCCAGTGGCACAGCCAGAAAGACAAGTTTGTGGGGCTGTCCTCATCCTCTATATTTTTTCCATTTAGCCTAAAATATCTTACCAAATACCTATTATGTGCTAGGCATAGGGCACACAATAGCGAGGGTGGAAAGAGAAAGGAAGAGAAGGAAGGAAGGAAGGATGGGAAGAAGGTGGGGAGGAAGAAAACTTTCCTGGCATACTATGCAGGAGTCTGACCTTCATCAGATGACTGACTCTGAACCATGCTAGGCAGAGGCAGGGTCACAGGGCTATAGGAGCTGAGTTTAGTGGGAGCTGCCCAGCCCTGACAGAGCATCTTTCTTCAGGAAGCAAGCACTGAGTTGAACTCTCAAGGACATGGCAAAGAAGGGGTAAGGAAGGGCATTCCAGGATAGGCACTAGAGATGCCAGGGCAGGGGAGAGCAGGCAGCAAGGCTGGAGCACCCACAGCCAGGGAGGCTGGATGGGAAGAGACTAAAGCACGCGAGGCCTCAAAGTCACATGCAGGGGGCACTGAAAGGCTTTGGCAGGGCATCCCTTAGCAGATGCACCTTCAGACAGGATAGCTCTGGGTGTGGACTGGAGAATGGATCTGGGAGGGGGCCATGGTGGATCCCAGGAGACCATGAGGAGTCCTATCTAGGGCGGTGACACACGGGTGGAATGAAGTGGTGTATTAGTCTCTTTTCACACTGCAATAAACACATACCAGAGACTGGGTAATTTATACAGGAAAAAGGTTTAATGGATTTACAGTTACACATGGCTGGGGAGGCCTCACAATCATAGTGGAAGGCAAGGAGGAGCAAGTCATGTCTTACATGGATGGCAGTAGGCAAAGAGAGAGCGTGTGCATGGAAACTCCCCCTTAGAGAACCATATCTACTGAGACTTATTCACTATCACGAGAACAATATGGGAAAGACCTGCCCCCATGATTCAATTACCTCCAAAAACACGTGAAATTTTAAGATGAGATTTGGGTGCGGACACAGTCAAACCATATCAAGTGGAAACACTATTTTTCAGTGACTTTGATGGGGAGTTTCCAATCTCGCACTTCCAAACGGTAACAAAGATTGAGTGCAGTGACTCACACCTGTAGTCCCAGCTACTTGGAAGGTTGAGCCAGGGCAGGGAGAAGGATTGCTTACAGCCAGGAGCTTGAGACCACCCTGGGCAAGACAGCAAGACCTCGTCTCTAGAAAATACAACATTAGCCAGGCATGGTGGTGCATGCCTTTAGTGTCACACTCAGGAGGCTGAGGTGGGAGGATCAGCTGAGCCCCAGAGTTCAAGGCTGCAATAAGCTATGATCACACCACTGCACTTTAGCCTGGGCAACAGAGCAAGACTCCATTTCTAAAACAAAGAAACAACAACAAAAACAGTAACAAAAGAAAAACCAGTTTTTTGGGCAAGAAATGACAGCTCAGGACCAGAGACTTCATGATACAAATTCCAGGTGAGCAGAGGCCACAGCCAATGAAGCACCATTTTGTCTGGAAAGTACAAATTGCTTCCCCTTCCACTCTCTGCTGAAAGCCTACTTTGTTCATCAACAACCTTACAATTGGAGCCCACATATCCAAGCTTCAAAGTAAAATCAGAGAGCTCAATTTGTGTCTATGAAGCAGCGTGCCGTGAAATCATCTGACCCTTTGTTTTCATCCGTGTGCAGTGGAGACAGGAAAAGCACCACTCATCAGACTCCTCCAGGAGCCATCTGCCAAACCTCTCTCTTCTGAACTGAGTCCTGTTTTCCGTGGCTATTTTACATTTCTAAAGAGAAGCTATTGTGTGTCTCATAGGTTCATCCATGTAGTCCCTCGCAATGGAGGACCTGCCCCCAGCTGAGTCTGCACACTAGATTACAAAGAAGTTTTCAGCGTTAAGGCACCTCCAGATATCTCGATTCCTCCAAAAATAAAAAGAGCAATAAAACAGTTACCATTTATTGATTATGACTGACTTTTTTGTAGGTAAATTAACCTACATTAAGGGAATGTAACTTATGTGACCTACCAATACCACAGAGTAGAGACAAGATTCAGCCCAGGCCTACAAGACCACACAGGCCATTCACTTTGAGCCCCCTCCCCTCACCCTTTCCTCTCTCCCTCCATCTGAGAGAGACAGAAGCATAGGCCAGACCTGCTTCTTGAAGCTACACGGTCCAAGTCCCATCAGTTTCCAAGCGCTTGAGGGTCATTTTTGGGATATCACTACAGTGGAAGATAAGCAAACCACTGGGCGTGGTAGGAAAGAGGCCGTTTTCTCAGAGACCAAGAACTTAAGATGGGAGTTTCACTGTCTGACCTCCAGTGGCCCTACTGTGTGTGTGATCTTGGATGCGTCACTCAGTATGCCTCAGCTTCCTCATCAGAAGAACAAGAATCATCATACAACCGGCCCAGGAATCCCTTCCCTGAAACCCTTGGGTACAGATGCATTTTATAAATCAGAATTTCTTGATTTTAGAAAGGTGACAGAGTTTACATTTTATAACACCTGTAACAGAGTCTGGTGCAGTACCCATTAACCACAAATCAATCATTGATAGTCCGCAGCGAAACAAAGTGAACTACACCCAGGTGAGATAAATTAAAACTATAAACAGTCTCATCAGTTTAGATGAAATTTTTCCACCAAAAGAACTACCTTTAAAAAAAAATTTCCTCCTCTGCAGACTTGGAAGACTTTGGAATTTATTTCAGAGTTGCAGAGCCAGGGGTTGGGTAGGGAGGTGGGGCAAGGAGTGGATGACAGAACTGTGTTTACCTTGTAAGGCCGCTGTGAGGATGAAATGGATCAAAGAATACATGGAAAGCACATAGAAGAATGACTGAGACATAACAGAAGTGCATTTCAGATATTCTTATTCATTCCACAAAAGAAAAAACACAGGCTACTTCAAAGGCCATTATTTGTATGTCAAAATTACTGCTGGGATGTTTACCACTTCAGGGAATTAGAAGACATCTTCAGAAGAATTCTGAAATAGAAAGACCTCATCAGACCTCTTCAGAAGAATTCTGGGTGGATCTGCCGGCCGCTGCCAGGAGAGAGACCTCAAGAACATCCCCAAGGGTCTGATCCAGAGAAAAGTAAATTATTTTATTCCAAATACCACCTGCCAGTCCAGCAAAACAGGCTCTCCAATACTTTGGATTACACGTGGCAAGTGCAAATCCCATAATGGCAGCCAGAAGTTCTGGAATTAGCCAGAACTGGAGGGACACAGTGAAGCCAGAGCCTGGGATCCTACCTACAACAGCAAATGAGTACCCCTTCTTCATAGCACGTAAAAGAACTCTTTGCATTCTTCATCCCATTTCTGGTTCCCTCCCCAGTGTTTTTCCTTCGACTTACTGAAATCACTTCAATCTTATCAAGGTGAGATCTTGAGAGCGTTCTCAATTTGAGGAACAGAGTCGTAGCTACAAGTTGCTAATTTGTCCCATGCTGCAGAAGAATTTTATACAATGGTCGTCAGTCTTTTCATGCTACAGCTCCCCTCTCTGAAGCTCAGAGCAATTTCTTTGACCTTCATCGAATGCTGCAATGTGTTGCTCTTTTCATCACTGGAAAATTGATCAGACTGATCTATAAGTGCTCACCTCTTTCCTGGCCCAGCATACGTGTTCCTCACACCAACAAAAACCTTTCCGTTTGTAGTTTGCCATAGTATATGTAGACTTATTTGAAAAGCAAGTACTTTGCATAGTATGTCCTTAGAATAATGAAATATTAATAACAAATGGGGAAACAAGGAAATAAGGAAACGGTAGTGTCCCAGATAGGCCTGCTACAGTTTGCCCATTGGAGCAAACAGTTATTGGTAACCCTGATGAGTTACCAGTCTGGAGCAAATCAAAGAAAAAAAGCTTATTGTGTATACACAATAAACAGCCAGCTGAAAATATTTCAGAACACTTACTCCAATTTTCCTTGGGAAACCCAAGAAGCCTTTCAAAAAGCAAAGTCCCTTCTCTTTCATTAAACAATTGTACTAAAAATGTTATTGTCTGTCTTTTTCCACTAGAAGGTAATCTCCATGAGAACAAGAACTTTGTTTTGCTGTATTCCTGGTGCTGGGAACTGTAGCTGACATTTCGGAGGTGCTTAATAAATATTTGTTGGATAAATGAGTGGGACAACCTGAAGCAAGTAGACAGACAGATGAATTTTTCCTAGCTGTGTAGAAAGCATATAGTTGGTTTCTATATATTTCTATCAAATACATACACAGAGTATGTGACATCAAGAGCCCAAGCAACTTTGGGGGCATCTCACACTTTCTGTGGAGTGAATCTTCCAGAAGTCTGAGAGATCGTGAGAAAGACTCTACCGAAAAGCTCTGTAGACTGGCATCAATTCCACAAAATATTTGTGTAGCCTATATAACACAGGGTTTGAAACTAACTAAAAAGTAAAACCTCAGCAGTCAGTCAAGGGGGCTGTGAAACAGTGTTACACAGGAAGTAGCATGGTTTCCTGACTCCTACGCAGGAGAGGAGCAGTTTTCAGGTTGCACTCAATCTAAAACAGCAGTCCCCGACCTTTTTGGCACCAGAGACTAGTTTTGTGGAAGACAATTTTTCCATGGATAGGAGGGTGGGTGGTGAGTAGTTTCAGGATGGTTCAAGTGCATTACATTTATCATGCACTTTATTTCTATTATTACATTATAATATATAATGAAAAAATTATACAACTCACCGTAATACAGAATGAATGAGAGGCCTGAGCTTGTTCTCCTGCAACTAGATGGTCCCATCTGGGGGTGATGGGGAACAGTGACAGATCATCAGGCATTAGATTCTCATAAGGAGTGTGCAACCTAGATCTCTCGCATGCACAGTTCACAATAGGATTTGCTTTCTTATGAGAATCTAATGCCGCAGCTGATCTGACAGGAGGCAGAGCTAAGGCGGTAATGCGAGCAATGGAAAGCAGCTATAAATAGAGATGAAGCTTCACTCACCTCCTGCCATGTCACCCAGTTCCTAAGAGACCAGTACTGGTCTGTGGTCCAGGGGGTGGGGACCCCTGATCTAGAAGACAAAGGCAGGATGTCATCAAACCTGTCTCTTCCCACTGCAGTGTCGCAGAAACTCAGAGACAGGCCACAGAGAAAAAAGCAAAGTGGCAGTGCTACGCAAAGGGAAATTTTTGCCTAATATAATAAAGATCTGAGGGAAATTAGAGGAGAACAGCCACAGCTGAATACAAATGATGAGGAAGGTACATTTGCACTGGAGACAGAGTGCTACATCATCATTGTGTAGCGTTAAAGAATAGTTAGGACTGTCTGCCATCTACTGGCATGTGTAATGTAGGTTACATTGGCCCAAACCCCCTTCCCTGTCCTAGGGAAGTGGGATGCTCACCCAGCTATTGAATCACTTTCCCAAGGGAGGGCGTATTGCCATGGCCCTCAGTTCTATTGCACACCACACTGACGCAAGCATAAAGCTCTGGCCTTTTCTCCCGTGTGTGTATGCGCACGCACATATAGAGCCTTCCTGGCTGTTAAGTCTCTTCTAAACTTTTGTGGGTCACAGAGAGGAGAGGGCTGTCACATTGCACACTGCACAGGAAGTCATGCAGAATCTGTTCCTAAGGGACCTTTGCTTGTCCCACCTGCTGGCAGGCTGCTTCCCTCCACTCCACACCAGCCATTCACCTGCTTACCCCTCCTCTCACTCCTCTCCTCTTCTCCTCTCCTCTCTTCCCCCTAGTCCTTTCTTTTTTCTCCCCTCGCTCCCTGGAGTCTTGTATTTTCTCTTGTGACACAGCTTCACCCTTACTTGCTTACATACATACTGGACTTCTGCCCCCAGAGTCTCACATTTGATTCTTAAAGTCTCTCCTCAAACAAACATTTTCTCCTTAAGAACAGCTTTAGGGATGGTCATCTTGATAAGAATATTTTTACCCTGCAAGAAAAGAAAGGCACCACCCCCAAGAAGACCTCTATAAAATGAAAGCAAGGCTGGGTGCAGTGCCTCACGTCTGTAATCCCAGCACTTTGGGAGGCTGAGGCGGGTGGATCACCTGAGGTTAGGAGTTCAAGACTAGCCTGGCCAACATGACAAAACCCTGTCTCTACTAAAAATACAAAAATTAGCTGCACATGGTGGTACATGCCTATAATCCCAGCTACTCGGGAGGCTGAGGCAGGAGAATCACTTGAACCCAGGAGGCGGAGGTTGCAGTGAACTGAAATCATGCCACTGCACTCCAGCCTGGGTGACAGAGTGAGACTTCACCTCAAAAAATAAAATAAAATAAAATAAAAAATAAAATAAAATAAAATAAAAATATGCCAGGCGCGGTGGCTCATGCCTGTAATCCCCAGCACTTTGGGAGGCCGAGGCGGGCGGATCACGAGGTCAGGAGATCGAGACCATCCTGGCTAACACGGTGAAACCCCGTCTCTACTAAAAATACAAAAAAATTAGCTGGGCATGGTGGTGGGCTCCTGTAGTCCCAGCTACTCAGGAGGCTGAGGCAGGAGAATGGTGTGAACCCAGGAGGCGGAGCTTGCAGTGAGCCAAGATTGCACCACTGCACTCCAGCCTGGGTGACAGAGCAAGACTCCATCTCAAAAAAAAAAAAAAAAAAAGGATATATATGTGTGTGTGTGTGTGTGTGTGTGTGTGTGTGTATGGAGAGCAGCCTGAGACATGGAAGAAGAGGAGGATTGTCCAAAAAGTAGAAGAGAAACCTGAATGAGACCAGAGCATGGCTTCTTCAGCTACAGCTGGCTAAGAGACTAGAAGTCAGCATCAAAGCCTGACAGTATGTTTGTGTTTGGTTACCATTACATAGACATAACCATATTTTAAATAACTATCATAAACTGATTCTAATTTTATTCTATAATTAGGGAACAGGACATTCTCAAAGAACACTTTGGCTGTCTTTATAAAGGTTCTAGTTAAAGAACTCTTCAAGACATCATTATGGGTTGACTTCTGAACTAGATGGGCCATGACTAATGATTTCAACCAAATCCCATTTTCAGTAGGCAGAACCAGTACGTAGAATTCCTTGGAGAATGTGGCTTACTCTTTTATCCCATTTGGATGTGTTATATATGGGTTATATGAAATGCCATCTGTCATAAAACAAAACATTTTATTAAGAAGATTTTTTTTAATTGTACTTTCTGCAAACAACCAAATTCTATAAGCTAAACCAGAGGTCCTCAGAATGTGACCCCAGATCAACAGCACTGGCATCACCTGGGAACATGTTAGAAACACAGATTCTCAGGCCTCACCAGACATAGAGGAACAGAAACTCTGGTGTAGGGCCCAGCAATCTGCTCATGTTAACAAGTCCCCCAGCTGATGCTGATGCCCTGAAGACCACTGTCCTAGGGTCACCATGATCACAAGGTTCCTGATTGGTCCATATGGAATATTTCTAAATCCTAGTGCAATCCCTGAATTATGATTCCTTTCATTTCCAGGTCTTTTGATTCTCAGAAATCCGTAGCCCTGTCTTCAGATGGCACAGTTTCTTCAATAAAGCCAATGTTTGTGTCCCCGCCCAAACTCATATATTGAAATCCTAAGCCTCAAGGTGATGTTATTAGGAGGTAGGGCCTTTGGGAAGTGATTAGGTCATAAGAATGGAGCTCGCATAAGTGGGATTAGTGCCTTTATAAAAAAGCCTAGGAGAAACCCCTTGGCCCTTCCCCCATGTGAGGGCACAGCCAGAAGGCACCATCTGTGAACCAGAAGCCCCTCGCCAGACACCGAATCTTCTATCACCCCAATCTCTGACTTTGGACCTCTACCCTCCAGAATGGTGAGAAAGAAATGCTTGTCATTTTGGCCACCCAGGCTAAGGTATTTCTGTTATGGCAGCCAGAACAGACTGCCAGAAAGACCGTTTCCCTGCCACAGCTGCTCACAGCTCTCTGCCAGGTTGTCTGCTCCCTGCCCTGCACTCCTGGGCTCCTCCTCCAGTGTCAATCATCACGCAGTTTGCAGGGAAGGAAGGTCTCACCCTCAATTGCTCTCCTCACTCACATGTTCAGAGCTCTCTTTACAACTGCTGGAGCACTCAAATATCCCAAGGGAAAGCTTCTGTGTTCCATCCTGGACCTACTAGGGGCAACCACCCTTCCACCAGGGCCCCCACTCTCACCATGAGCTTCAGACTCTCATCTCCCAAGATCTTGCTCACAGCACAGCTGCCTTCCGCTCACGCAGGCCAGAGGAGCTACCTTGTCTCCTCTTAGAGCAACGTCCCACCACTCCCTTGGGGCTCAACCTTCGCTTTGTGTTCTGTAAAAGTCAGCAGTTCTCAAGCTTGAGACTGCATCAGGCACACCTGGAGGGCTTGTGAAACTCCAGAATGGTGAGTCCCGCCCCCAGAGTTTCTGATTTAGTAGGTCTTGTGAGTAGCCCAGAATTTGCATCTCTAACAAGCCCCCAGTGGAAGCTGAGACTGTCATCTTCTTAGGCCGCGCTTGGAGAACTGCTGTTGAAAGCCAACATCACTGAACTTACCTGCAGAGGCACCTAAAAATAATCAATCCAGAGCTGCTCCTTCTCCAAATGACTACTCTCTGATGTCTGTCAAGAAATCCAAATTATTTACCAATTACTTTATTGGTAATTAAGTTCCACCTATTTCAAGAAAAGTTCTGAGCTGACTCTCATTTTTGATTAGCCATCAGCAGAAATAGTAAATCTACCTAGTGCATTCAGAAAAATGCTGTTCCTCCCAAGGAAACGTGTTTTCTGTTGCTCCTGAAATCTGCTGACCTTGGTACTGACTCTGGTCCTCTTACACTAAGGTGGAGCTGGGGCAGGGTTGGGGGATCAAGACTGAGAAACCTTGCTGTCCTGCAGCAGAACGGAGATACATGGAAGAACGAAGACAATCTTGGCTTTGAAGAGAAAGTGAGATGTGATGTCAATGATCCCGCTAACACCAAAACCATTAAACCAGCCTCGTTAAGGGAGGCCCCACCTCCCCACCCTTCCTGCCTTTTCTACCAAGCCAAACCCAGAAATAGAACACAGCTCACTTCTCAGGGCTACTGCCTCTGCCTCAACTTCAGAGACCACATCTGCAGCTCCCAAAACAAGGTCTGTTCTGCAGCTGGACAATTCACTGCTAAAATCCCAAACCGAAGAGCAGAGCCAAAGCCAGAGGAGACAAAAGTGGCAATAGGGCCAAAGCCTCATTCCAGATTCCAAGTATCATTCTGCAACCCTCTTGCTATCAACTGCTGCCTGCTGGCTGCAGCCAGGTCCCTGGTCCACACACAGCCTGGATCGGAAGCCTACAGAGACACGGGGGCTGGAGATGGGAAACAGATGGTGGCCTGTGCTTTGTCTTTCCCAAGTTTACAACCTCACCTGGGCTGTTCTGAGGAGCCCCGAGAGGTAAGTTCATGCATCACTACTGCCCCTCTCCCTGTGAAAGCAGAAAGTCAACATGCCTCCTACCCTAGAATAGACCAGCCTCACCTGTAGATTCAAGGTCCTGGGGGAACAGTATCAAATGCCTCTGCTCACTGCCTTTTACTTCTGACTGTGGTTCCCAGGGAGGCTAAAATTTGAGAAGTGAAACTGAACATCCCACCGCCTTGGTGAGGGGAGAGGAAGAAACTTCACAGGCTTTTTATTGGCCGGTTATTTTTCTGTGTATCCCACACAGGCCCTCACCATGAAGGGTTTCACAGCTGCTCTCTTCCTCTGGACTCTGATTTTTCCCAGCTGCAGCGGTGGCAGCGGTGGGAGAGCCTGGCCCACACACACGGTCTGCAGTGACAGCGGCTTGGAAGTGCTCTACCAGAGTTGCGGTAAGCCCTTGCAGTACACCCATGTGTGTTTATGGGGAAAGTAAGGCCCACAGATGTGAGCTGTTAGTGCTCAGCTGGGGTGGGTGAGGGGAGAGGGGACCAGCAGCTGAACACTTTCTCCACCTGTAGCAAGTCTGGGAGGGCCACTGGGAGCCTTTGGGAGAAGGGGAGGTGGGGCTGGGGCCGGGAGCGGAAGAGAGAATGGCAGAGCGACGAAGAGTACAAGACAGAGAAACTGAATATAAATACAGTCATTTACTAACACCAGAGAACCCAAAAGAGAACAAAATGATCAGTGAGTCGACCAAATCATCAAATCTCACCAGTTGAAAATTAGGAAAGAAACTTCCAGTAGGCCCTTCCCCAACACTGTACACCTGGGCTACCTTCTCATCTGATGTACTTTGCAAGTAAAGTGAAAAGATCACTCCTGCCCAAAGAGAAGATTCCTGTCCCTCTCTGGACACTTGCAGAGCTTTCACTGCAGGAGCAGCTCTCATGAATTCAGCAAACACTTCGCGTGCAGCTATCAATGCCAGGGTTTCTCAGTGCTAGAGATAATAAAAGTGCATAAGCCAGGCCTGTCACCCCAGTGGGCCAACCCAATATGCCAACAGATAAATTGCAATTCAGTGAAGAAAATGCAGTGAACTGCGGTAAGAAATGTCAGAACCAACCAACTGGGCTGTGTCTTAGTCAGCTAGGGCTGCCATAACAAAGTACCACAGGTTGGGGGCTTAAATAACAGAGATTTATTTCCTCACAACTGTGGAAGCTGGGCTGGTTCCTCCTGAGACCTCTCTCCTTTGCTTCTAGGTGGCATCTTCTCCCTGTCTCCTCATGTGCTCTTCCTTCTGTGTACATCTGTGTCCTCATCTCTTCTTCTTCTAAGGACACAGTCATATCAGATTAGGGCCCACCTTCATGGCCTCACTTTAGCTTAATCAGCTCTTTAAAGACCCTACCTCCAGCAGGGCGTGGTGGCTCACACCTGTAATCCCAGCACTTCGGGAGGCCGAGGAGGGTGGACCACTTGAGGTCAGGCATTCAAGACCAACCTGACCAACATGGTGAAACCCCGTTTCTACTAAAAATACAAAATTAGCAGGTCATGGTGGCACGCACCTGTAATCCCAGCTACTTGGGAAGCTGAGGCAGGGGAATCGCTTGAACCCAGGAGGTGGAGGTTGCAGTGAGCCAAGATCGTGCCATTGTACTTGAGCCTGGGCAACAGGAGCAAAACTCTGTCTAAAAAAATAAATAAATAAATAAATAAAAGTAAATAAATAAATAAATAAAGACCCTATCTCTATATACAGTCACATTTTAAGGTACCATAGTCCCCCTAGTCTGCTAGGAATATGTTCCAAGACTCCCAGTGGATGCCTGAAATCACAGATCATTTTGAACCCTACATACACTATGTTTTTTGGACCCAATAAATGAGACAGCTACTAAGTGACGGATAGGCAGGTAGTAAAGACAACATGGATATTCTAGACAATTCACGTTCCTGGTGGGATGGAGCTGGACAGCATGAGATTTCATCATGCTTCTCAGAAGGATGCTCCATGAAAAACTTACGAATTATTTCTGGAATTTTCTATTTAATATTTTTGGACTGCAGTTGGCTGAGAGTAACCAAAACCTTGAAAAGTGAAATCTTGGATAAGAGGGCACTACTGTACTGGGGGTTGGGACTTCAACATATAAATTTGAGGGGATGCAATTCATCCCATACAGGGCTCCCAAGTGGGGAGCAACTCAGGAGCCCAGCCTCAGGATCACACCTGCTGTTAGAGGGACTGGCTTGTGCAAATGCATGGCATTGTGATATCTGCCACTTTGGAGGGAGATGGAGGCAAAATGCCATTTGAACTGCAGAAGGTAGGAAAGAGAATTTGATTAAGCATCTGAATTGGTCTCACTCTAAGCTGGGGTTGTGGTGCTTGAGCAAGTACCTGATCCTACAACTGCCACCCAAAGAGCTGCCCAGAGAGGTCCAGATGGTCACTCTAGTCACCAGGGCCATTTGTTCAATTTGACCTTACTCTTTTAAAAATAAGGGACATTGAAGTGCACACACACACAAAAATTAAAAATAAGTAAAAGAGAATGAATGACTGGATGCTGGCAGTGCTGATGTTGTCACTCTAGGTTTTCCCATGCGGTCAGAACCACTAGTATCCCATTCATTTTTGGTGCAGGATGAGAAGCAAGATGTGAGATAAATGGACTGGTCAGGGTTGGTTTTTCCAATTCATCCTTGAATAAAAGGTTGCCACAGCTGATCTGTCTCCCAGACTCCCCCTCTGCCTGCAGCCAGGCCAGTGCATCCTTTCAAGTCACTTGCAAGAGGACTGGGCATGTCAGAGAAAGAACAAGGACACATCACCTGCCCA
This sequence comes from Macaca nemestrina, assembly GCF_043159975.1. Taxonomy (NCBI): domain Eukaryota; kingdom Metazoa; phylum Chordata; class Mammalia; order Primates; family Cercopithecidae; genus Macaca; species Macaca nemestrina. Next base: position 177,633,112 of record NC_092129.1, on the reverse strand, counting down.
CCGGAGGATGGCTCTTTCCTCTGTAGGTGAAGTTGCTCCATGAAGTCAGTGAATGTCTTAGCCAAGCCACTCAGAATTAGAGATGGAAGAGATGCAGTTCTCATCCAAGGGGTGGGAAGATCAGTTTAGCAACAGGATAAATGCTTTGTGTGAAAGGCTGTAGTGAAAGCAGGCATTGTGCACCAGTGACATGGTAGTCAGAAGATGGTGAGGTTGGCATCTGCATCTATTGGGAAAGGAGTCACCAAGCCTAAGTTGAGGCTTAAAGACTGATTAAAATAGTAATGATAGCACCTCATGTTGGTAGAGGCCGCCATGCTAAGTGCTTTACACGTATCATTCTTATGTTGCAGATGTGTAAACTGAGGGATAAAGATGTCATTAATAGTTAACTTTTCCCATGCCACACAGCTAATAATGGCAGAATTATATCCCCAGGGTCACAGAGAAGGTAAGACATTGAGGAACTATTGATGGAATTAAAACAAATTGATCCCCAGCCTGCCTGACTCCAGAGCCCATGCTCTAAAACTCCCTGTGGTCTAGAGTTTCATCAGCAGGCAAAGTGGACTAAAGGAGGGGTGAAGGGAGAAGTTTGGCGGAGAGAATGACACATGTGAAAGCAGGAAAATGGGACCAGGCACAGGGTTCAGGGAACTGCGGGAGAGCTGAAAACACAAAGGGCTGAAAGAGGAAGTGGGAGATATGAGCAGGACCCCATACAATGGTGGGCTGCCTCTCTTTGGGCAGGAGGAGGTTGCATTTTGGAAAGATCCTCAGGCAGTAAACAGGAGTGTAGATTTTGAATTGGAAGCTATTTGAGGCTGAAAATAAGGTTTTCTCCAGGCGGAGCAATAATTCAGGAAAGAAACCACTAAGGCCTGAGTTGACATCATTTCCGCAGTCTTGATAACCTTGAGGAGAAGGGAAATTCACAAGCAGTTACTGGGCTCTGAATACTGACTAGGAAGTAAGCATAGTTTTCTGAAAAAGCAGAAGTCCTGACCTGGCCAACTGTCAGTGACAAAGGAAAGAAGAGAGCCACTTTCTTTACTAAAGCAAAAGGAGGAACAAACACGGTCAGGGCCTTGGGTCTGCTAAATCCCAAGTCCCAGGGTTACAAAAGCCCAGGGACTCCACCCCATGCACACGCCACAAACAGCCACCAATGTATGTATTTATATGCTGCCTCCAGCATATACACGAAGATATGAGGAGATGACAGAAATACTTATGATTAGAAGGGGAAATAGGCAGCAGTGGAAGAAGCAGGGGGAGGAGAAGCATAAGGGAAGTGCTATGGACTGAATGTTTGTGTCCCCTGAAGATTTGTGTTAAACCCTAATACCAGTGTGACAGTATTAGGAGATGGCGCCTTTAGGATGTGGCTAGGTCATGAGGGTGGAGACTTCATAAATGGGATCAATACCCTTAAAAGAAGAGGCCAGAGATCTCCCTTTTTTCACCACATGAGGACACAATCAGAAGGTGGCTGTCTGTAAACCAGGAAGTCAGCCCTCACCAAGAGCCTGCCCCTGCTGGCTCCCTGATCTCAGACTTCCATCCTCGAGGACTCTGAGAAATCAATGTTGGCTGTTTAAGCCCCACAGTCTATATAATTTGTTAAACCTGCCTGAGTTGGCTAAGGGGAAATCATAAAGGCAGGAAAGGTTAGGACACATGTAACAGATGAGGCAGCCTGAGAGTTAAGAGCTTAGAATCTGGAGTCAGCGAAGCTCATTCTAATCTTGGGCCACACTCTAGATCTCACATTGTTGTTTATAAGGAGGGTGTATTAGTTTCCTGTTGTTGCTGTAACAAATTTCTACTTGGTGACTGAAAACAACACATGCATTCACGCATAGTTCTGTGGTCAGAGTCCAAAATCAATTTCACTGGGTGGGCAGGGCCTAGGCCTTGCTCCCTTAGAAGCTCTGGGGGAGAATCCCTTTCTTTTCTTTTCCAGCTTGTATAGCTGCATTCCTTGACCTGAGGCTTCTTCCTCCATTTTCAAAGCTGACAGTGTAGCATCTTGCTTCCTTCCATCATCACATGGCCTTCCTGTTCTGTTTCAAAGCTCCCTCTGCCTCCTTCCTGTAAGGACCCTTGTGATTAGGATCATCTCCCCAACTCAAGATCCTTAATCACATCTGCAAAGTCTCTTTTGCCACATAAGATAAGATTCACATGTTTCAGGGATTAAGAGGTAGACATCTTTTGGGACCATTATTTAGCCCAATATCATAGGGAGAACATATTACCTACCCAAAGGGCTATGTGAAGATTATGTGAGAAGGACTACATGAAAGGTGCTTAGCACATACTATGCACTCAATACATCTTAGCTGCTGATGACTTTGTACGGTATTTTACAACTGATTGAGGTATAATAGACTCTGAGCTTCCTTGAAGCCAAATCAAGCAAGGAAATGGCATTGTTTCTAAAATAAAATTAGTTTTTAAGATGCCCAGCTTTTCCTGATATAGGGATGAGTGATGAGGGGAATTTCTCCCCAGAGTAGATGGCATCCTGGATGGCGTCTCTACTGAGATGCCATGGTGACTCAAACCCGCTGTTTCTAATGATGCCCCATGGTGCAGGTCAAGAGCCCAGAATCAAGATACATTCTGCAAAGGGCCAAGGCAGAATCCTCCATGAATACAGCAATCACAGGTCAGGCTTCTTTGAGGGAGAAGGTTAGATTGTGTACAGGAATGGATAAGCTGCACATCCTGTGGGCAATCCTCCATAAATATTATTGTTGCCATTGTTTTTGTTACTGGATGTTCATAGGGTCAGACAGCAGAATTCTGGATTGTATTTTTTGGCAAGAGCCCAGTGTTGTAATTTCACATGTTTTGACATCAACCAGGCAGAGGAGGACCTGTGACACTTGCTCAAATGACTTATGTGCCCCTTTGGTTTCCCTGATACTCACAGGCTACCTGGACATAGGAGTGGCTCCTAGATGTCGTGTAAGGCAGACACTTGCGAACTAGAGCCTGCAGGCCAAACCCCACTTGGTGCCTGTTTGTGTATGGCCTGTGAGCTAGGGATGATCTTTACATTTTTAATGTTAAAGAATTCAAAAGAAGAATATTCATGACACATGGAAATTATCTGAAATTCAAAATTCTGTGTCCATAAATAAAGTTCTATTTGACACAGCTGCACCCATTCTTTTAGGTGTTGTTTATGCTACTCTTGTGTTACAATGGCAAGGTAGGGCGACAGTGACCACACGGCAAGGCTCCACAGAGCGTTACATATTAATCATCTGGACCTTTATAGAAAAGGCTTGCCGATCCCTGGCCAAGAGTAGGAAGGAATCTCTTAAGCTCTTCACTGGATCAGAGTCTCAAGTTCCAGGCCTTCCAGATGATTCTAGCCACAGAGAAGCTGCATGGACAAATGAACTCAATGGCAAACCCACCATGATTGCAAGGAATGTATAAGATCCCTTTCAGAGCATCATCATTGTCAGAATAATCTCTCCCTCCTGCATGCCATTTTAAAATTTATGAAGTCCTTCCATTGACCAAGCCTCATTTAATCCTTACAAACAGAGGTAGATAGGATGTTTATCTCCATTTTCTGGATATAGAAACTGAAGCATACACACATTAAGCATTTTAATAAAGTAATATACCTGAGCCATGATACAAACCTACGTGTCCTTACTGCATGCTCAGTGACGTAGAGCTATGTCACAGAACTCTAGTAGGGAGTAAGTCATGCCCTCAGACCCCAGAAATACAGGGTGAGACCAGGCAGAAGGCACAGCTCAGACGATAAGTCTTCAGGTAAAAAAGTGAAAACCCTAAGCAGTGTGTGGACCAGCAAAAGAAGGAGGATGGGGAGGAAGAGGAGATCAGGAAGAGAGGGAGGAGGCGAGGGAGAGGGAAGGAGAGAGGAGGACAGAAAGAGGGGAAGGAGGAGGAACAAGAGGAAAAGGAAGATGGGGAGAAAGAAGGGAAGGGAAAAAGGAGTAGAAGGAGGGAAGGGAACAAGAAGGAGGGAAGGGGGAGGAGGATGAGTAAGAAGAGGTGGGGAAGAAGACAGGAGAAGGAGGAGGGGGTGGAAGAGGAGGAGAGAAAGGAGGAGGAATTGGAAGAGGAAGAAGAGGAGAGGAAGGAGGAGGAGGAGAGGAGAAGGAGGAGGGGAGAAGAAAGAAGAGAGGGGAGAAGAGAAGGAGGAAAAGAAGATGAAAGAGGAGAAAGAAGAGAAGGGGGAGGAGGGGGAAGTGGAAAAAGAAGAGAGGGAGAGGAGACGAGGGGCAAGATTCATCTCCTGATGAAAGAATTGTTTCCCTCCTGCCCCACCCCACCCCAGCCCCATCCTCTCTACACACATCCAGAGCTGGGCCAATTTGGCTCTTCCCAAGTATCCCTCAGAGGAGGGAACATACGGCTGCCTCAGAGGAGGAGGAGACCCACCACATCTCCATTTTTCAGCCATGTGCACCAAGTTCTTATTTGTTGCAAAGTGGTGTCTAGAAATGACATCTTCCAAATTAAAAGAAGTACATGTAGGGCCATTCTCTTATCATTAAGAACAGCATATTTTATAGTCAGAGCCCTCCTGCACAGGAGGCATGCTAATTTCCTGAGGAAGCCCTATTTACCACGCCCAACCATTCCACTGTGGGATAGTCGGTGAGCAGGGAGGGGAGGAATCCCTATTCAGCAGTGTGTGGAGGGCTGTGGGCTGACCTGGTAGCCCCCTGGAAGCATCCAGGGTCAGTTTACCATGGCCTCTGGTCACCAGGCTTCACACTTGCAATCAGCACCTGCTCTCCTCCCCTTAAAGACAGTTGGCCTTTAAGTCCACCTCTGCCTAAATAGGCTTCCCATGTTGCTGATATTTGCTACAGGGCAGGTCCTTTAGCTGACCTCCAAAAAGGCCTCTTAATTACAAAGCCTGAATCAAGTCACATGTGCCTGAATCGTCCATCAAAGTGGTCAAACAGGACAATTAATCAGACTTCAAGAATGTAGAACATCTCCATACAGAATAGAGGCTAAGCTGCAAACAACCTCGCCATGTAGCAGAACCAACAGGATATATTGATAAAATGTTCATAGAAAACATTTTAAAAGCTGCCCCAGGAGAAAATGGATGGGGAAAATGCCACTTTCCTCAGAACCTAATAATTCTGAAGGAAATGGAGCATAAAACAAGCATGCATGAAACAGCATCAAAAAAAGAAAAGAAAAACACAGGTCATCTAGTCACTTAGGAATACTTTCAGATGTTGCACACAGACAGCAATTTCTCTTTTCGTTTATTTTCCCAGATTAACAAGGATCTAAAACTATAATTAAGGAAAAGTAGACAAATAGCTGGAGAGACAAAGATGCAATTTCAGAAGGAGGACTCTGAGCGTGCAGGATTGAACATCTAGCTTCCTTGAGTAGGGCAAGGCCTTTTGGCCCAAATTTAAAGACAGGAAGTTGATAAAGAAACACAAGAATATTCACACTGCGGTGCAGATTTTTTTGATGCTAGATGAAAGTGAACGCTGCCAGAAGGGAAGCAAACCACGTAGGTGTGTTCCTGTGACCACGCCACCAACATCTTCTGGGTTTCCATTGGTGGGAACATTTTACAGCCCAACCTCCAAGCCAGAGATAATTCTCCAAAGCACTTTTTAAACGAGATGCTAAGTAACTTAGTGAATAGGAACCTAGAGAGGGAAAAAAGCCAAGAGTCTGCAGTTCTAAAGAGGCCTCTTCTGTGGGCAGGAAACGTTTTCCCAAACGCTGTTCACCGCTATTGCCATCCTCAGGCAAAATCTTAATGGGCAGCTCTGCTCATGTTTTGGGAGGAGAATCTTTGGAGAGGTAGCGATGGGAAGGGCTGTCCTCCAGCCCAGCAGCTATTTTTGTAGAAACTACAGCATAGACAACACATTCCTAAAGCAGCAGCGATTGTGAGGTCCTGGGCATGGTTTCAGACCCAGGCCCGCGGGAGGGGGAGTGTAAAGACCAGAGCAGTTTCTGTTTTCTCCAGAGCCCAAGGAAAGCAAAGGTGGAAGAACCCATTCCCAGCTCCAATAGTGCAGCCAGAGCTCCAGGCAGAACCCAACAGCACCAGGTAACCCATGAGGCAGGAGCTCCAGGTGGACAGAGGTTGTCGATCTTAATTAGAGCAGTCGGAAGGCACAGAACGGGAGCAGGGCTGAGGATGGAGCATAGAGAGGCAGGTGCTTCTTCCAAAACCTGAACAACAAGGCGGGGTTTTCACTGAAATACAAGGGTGACCCATCCGCGACCTATGTACCATCTAGGTTGGTGTTCGTTCCTTTTCTGGGATGCCATGTAAGGCAATATCTGAGGCCGCCGATCCATTAGCTTTGACTGGGGTTCTAGAGACACCAAGTGGGCAACAAAAGAAGCGTGCTGGGGTCTATCGGGAAACCAGTATTTGCACCTCCGTCTGTGGGATTCGTGTACAGTAGGTAGTGTGCATGTCAGCATCCACCAGCCCCTGCCTGGGATCCAGGAAGGCATCACTGTGTGCTCCCTGCCCTCAGAGCAGAAGTGAGTGGTAACCAACCCAGTGGCCAGGAAGAAAAATAAAATCTCCAGCCCAGAAATCTCCACTCACATTTCCAAGCACAATTTATAGTTCACATAGGCTGCCTGATCAGCCAGAATGCCCTCCAAGGACTCTCTTATTTGAAACCTGACACCTTCCCTTCTGGCCAGTGGAAGCTGCACCAGCCTCAGTGAGAAATCTAGGATAGAATTATCAGGATTCCTTTTGCCTCCTAACCATTAGAATCCACCTGTATAGCTGAGATCTTTCTTATTCAAAGGGCTTCTCTGTGTGCTTTAGTGCTCAATTTAGTCTTCTTATATTGTATTTTTAAAATATCCCTTTAAACAATTCAACACTACTTACACAACTAATAAGTCAAAACTTTGTAAATTTAACAAATTAATTTTTGCAGACATACATACACTGGCCACAAATTTGTCTTAAACATCTAATCAAATATAGCAGATTTTTAAAAATTTGCTTTATAAATTTCAAAAGCAGACAAAGCACACACAAATTATCACAAGATTATTCAACCCATTATTCTTTTTCTTAACGCCATTTCAAAATACTGATACCATGAGTTTACATTTATCTCTTTATTATCTTTGTACTGACATTTATTTTTACCTATACTCTTAAACTTTCCCAAGATTGCAGTAAAATTTATCTCAGTATTTTTCTGGGTGTCTAATACATTCCAGACCAAAGATAAAGGCTACCTCTTCAGATCATCTGAGGATGCAGGTTTTGACTTACCAACCAGTTGATTCTGGGCTTGGTGGACAGTCCACAATTTGAGCTCTCTTTACTTAAAGTTTACCTATTACATGCTTAAGATAATTTATGCCTCTTCTTTCAAAAAGTTCCCTCTACCCTGCTGCTTTTTTTCTCAAGTGACATGCTCTTTAAGTTGTGCTAGGTCAGTGTCTTGTAACTCATTGTCCCACCCTTATTGTATATTGACCTGGCCTGTAGGCATCATTGGAAACTCACGCCTGCCCTGGCCTTCTCCACATATCATTAGAGGGGTGATTTACAGGACATGATGAACTTTGTCTGCATGGTCAGGGTTAATCCTTACAACACTTAGCTAGTTCATCATCTTAGAACATGGCATTGACCTGTCTTTCCATTTGTACATTCTGTGCGATCACTGGTGCTGATTTGACTATTGTCTGATATTCTGCCTAATGTTTATATGGGACCACTTGAGCTGATCAGTCCTTCTGTTCCATTTTTCCCAAGACTATCTGGCTCATTCACAACTCTTTGTCCTGACTCCTACTTGCTTACAAAGATAGAAAAAACTGCCTAGTTGTCTCTGATCTATCCATATGGATGGAAATGCTTGGAATCTCCAAATAACTAAGAATGAGGCTCCGTGTTCATCTAGTGTTTGGGACACGACCCAATTTCCTTCCCACCTTTGTTATCACCCAGACATGCCTGCTAAGTAATTTTTAAAGACAGAATCACGAGAGATGAGGTCTTCAGGAGCTCAAAACAGTAGTCTTCCTATTTCTAGGAACTGCCTGATATCGTTAATGCCATTCACCCCAACCAGCAGAGAAGAGGACTCTTGAGGACTTTCCCTTAACCTACCCTCTAGCATTCCATCAGTGCAGTTGTAGAAGACTTTGGTCTTTTCAGTCAGTTCTTAGCGGCTAGGGATAAGAGGGAAGCATGCCCCAGTGGGGGGTGAGACACTGGAGTGGTTCCTGAATATCAGCTTGATGTCCTGTGAGGCTGAGTAATTGGTTTTTGACAGTCTGCCTTGCAGCTGATGGTGAAACATTGGGTTGCAGGGAGCTTTCACATGACGACCTATTTCCCCACAAGCCTGGTGCTCTGCAGGCACAGAGTGAGGGGTCAGCATTCTGCCAGTCCCTGCCCACAGGCAGACGGGGTTCCCTTATAGTACTGGAAAATGTTCAGGCAAGATAGAGCCTCAGGGCTTCACTCCAAGTGTCTCCTTGTTTAGAAAAGGAACATCCGAGCCAGAAAAGCAATGTGTCCTAACCATGGTCACAAAGCCAGCCAGCCAGCCAGCAGCAGAGCCCAACAGCACCCTCCCAGGCAAGCTCTGCTTCTTATTCAAGCATAAAAACCATCACATGAAGCAAACTCACCCAATGTCAGGCGAAAGATGCCACATAAAGCAAGACCAGACCCCCTCCTGCACACCCACATCCCCACAGCACAAAAGGACCCTCTCTCTAGGCAGCCCTCCTCTTAGGGCAATTTCCCTACGTCTTGCTTTGCCCAAGACCCTACAAAATAAGGGTCTTTGAATATGCAAGAGACCACTGGGGGCTCCTTTATAATATTGAGAGGATAAGGAATTCCATAAATGTACTATTATTGTAAACTTTACATAGAAATGGCATTTTCATAGGGCAGTGAAAGCAAGAGCTTGTTTAGAGTAAGGGCTGCCTTCCTCTGTAATAGGAGCCTCATTAAGGACTCCAACAGCCTTTAGTAAACACAGAATCATGACAGGGGATGCCTGATGAAAATACAGTAGGTCAGCTGGGCGTGGTGGCTCATGCCTGTAATCCCAGCACTTTGGGAAGCCGAGGCAGGCGGATCACCTGAGGTCAGGAGTTCAAGATCAGCCTGGCCAACATGGTGAAACCCTCTCCTTACTAAAAATACAAAAAATTGGCCAGGTGTGATGGTGGACACCTGTAATCCTAGCTACTCGGGAGACGGAGGCAGGGGAATTGCTTGAACCCAGAACACAGAGGTTGCAGTGAGTGGAGGTTTCACCATTGCACTCCTGCTTGCGAGCTAGAGAGAGACTCCATCTCAAAAAAAAAAGAAAAGAAAAAAAGAAAAGAAAATAGAGCAGGTCATTTGGGCCCCCAACACCCAAAAGCTTGATGCCAGGGCCTGATTCTGCTGGTCTTTTCTCCAAATGTAGAAACGCTTGCTGCATACAACCAACTTCATACATCAGATAAACACCAAAATCCTTCCACTTCTCTCCACTGGGATCATCTGCCACGGGTCTAGATAACTGGATGGAGGATATTCCTAAAGGGAAATATGAGGAGCCTCAAGTCTCCAGAGAATAAATTCTAGACTGACCTACACTGAGGTTTTTGGAGAGAAGACAGGAACATCATTCTTCCAGGATGCACAATAGCTTTTCTGCCTCACACTGGGCTTCAGTTTTGACTAAATTAAAAGGCAATTCATGGGTAAATAAGTGTGCACATTTCCAAAAAATACCTGAGGAGAAAATTGCCAGTGGCTCTTTTTTTATTTGAAGCAGTGGCTGAACAGAGTGCAGGCTTGCTAGCAAGTATCAGGTATCCTAACAAAAATGTGCCTGAGGTTTTAGAGCCAGTAACAGAAACGATGAGCAGGAGACTCTTACGTAAATACTACCTGATCTCAGGATCTCAGCAGGGCTTCTTTCCTGGGGGAGTGGATCTTCAGCATGTGGGGGAAGCAGTGGTAGGAGAACAGGCAACAGAGAGAGAAGGCCACAGTTCCCTTCCTACTAAATCACAGTCATCCCCTACATGTCACCCATGCCAGAAGATGGAAAGTGAGGGTCAAACACGAAAATATCTTCATGGAAAGGGCAGATGATGAACAAAGAGGGTAAGTTGCAATATACAATAGAAAGTAGTTGTAATATACAATAGAAATACACAATGGAAAGCAGAAGGGACCATGGTGCTTGCCTCATCTCAAGAGGGAAACTTCTGTTTCCCTCCATCTGATTGCCATGTGTGAATGTAGGAACTGGGATGCCTGATCTCCTCATTTTTCAAAAGAAGCTAAAGTTCTTCATCTAGAGGTGCAGCCTCCTAGTTTATAAATATGGCAGCTATTCTAAGTGTGTTTAAACATTGTGCAGACCAACAAAACCCATCTGGAAGCTAGGAACAGTACAGGGGCTAACCATTTGCAGCCTCTGCTATGGAGAAGAAAGGGTTTAGCCAGGTCATGCCTTTTATGCCACCTGACCCTACCACCTTCCTTCCCCTTCTTGACTCAAAGCATTTCCAGGAAACATCCTTCAGTTCAGTTTCACCATCACCACCCTCTGTATCAAAGTGGGGTCACCACACGAGTCCCGAAGAATGCTAATTATATGATAATTATGTACCCACTTGTTCAATTTGGAATATTCTCATCAGCCCAAAAATCAAGTATTCAAGGATACCTAGTTCATGTCAGTCCCATCACCATTTGAACATCTGGAATTGCTAGATTTGATAACTAGCAGACCCAAATCTATTAAAAATTCTTCTTGATACCCACAAACACCACTGAAACATGCATTTCCAAAACAAAGCCGAAAGCAAGAAACCTAGTGTAAATTACTCTGGTGATGAAACCACATCTGAATTAGTACAGTATACATAGTCCATACTCAATGTGAATTATAGGAATTTGCTTAAATATTGCTTAAGTTTAGAGTTTCCTCAGACATGGACCCTGGCACAAAGAACTGAGTGCAAGTTTGTTTGAGAAATGATCCTGGTAGGCACCAGCAGGAGAGTGAAGAAGTAAGACAGGGAAGAAAAGGAAGCCAGTGCAGCTCACTGCTGTGGGTAACGGGGGTTCAGTCCTTCTGGGGACCCTGGGGAGCCCTTGTGGAACATGTCTTAGAGATGTCACATCTCCAGGGGGAAGAAACTGGGGTATTGATCTATCAACTCCCACCTGTTATTTGTTGAGAGCTGTTCCTGGAGGCATCAACTCTCAGCACTCTCGGCTTAACTGTGTACTGGACAAGCTTACTCCCACAGTCACAGATAGCCCTCAAGCAAAGAGTTATAGGTGTTTACAGGAAGAAATCTTTGAGGAAAATAAATACTGGTGTCTTAGTTCATTCAGGCTGCCATAACAAAGTACTTTAGATTGGGTAACTCATAAACAACAGAAATTCATTGCTCACAGTTCTAGAGGCCAGGGAGTCGAAGATCAAGGTGACAGGAGGTTCAGTGTCTGGAGAGGGCTCACTCTCTGCTTTACAGATGTGCCTCCTGACTCTGTCCTTACATGGCGAAAAGGGCAAATAAGCTCCCTCAGGCCTCTTTTATGAAGGCACTTGTCCCATTTATGAGGGTGCTGCCCTCATGGCCTGATCACGTCCCAAAGCCTCCACCATTTAATATGATTGCATTGGGAATTAGGTTTTAACATATAAACGTGGGAGGACACAAACATTCAGACCATAGCACCCTGCAGTGTCCTTGTGCACTTGGATCTCTAACATCACACTAAAGCATTCATGAAAGGACCCTGGCAAAAGAGAAACCAAGACAGTGCACAAAAAAATTACCCACACATCTAAGGAAACTGTATGAAGTGGGCAGTCTTCTTGTCTACATAAAAAACTTCTTCCTATCATAAAAAACTGCCTTGCTATAAAATATCTGAAAATAATGGATAAGACATGACACAAATCTTTTAAATATATAGCAGAGCTTGCAATAAAAAAAAAAAAAAAAAAAAAAAAAAAAAAAAAAAAAAGATGAGAGGTCTCCAGAAGTCAAAACAAAGCCAAAGCTAAAGTAAAAAACAAAATCAAAAACAAAAAAACAAAAAGACACAGAGTGGAAAACCAACAATAAAGTTGTGTGTCTACCCACAGAAAATGTGTCAATCTCCGTTAGCCAGAACTTAGGCTTTAATGGCTGTGCATGAGTTTGGTAACCAAGCCCTTCACCGTACGAGATGGAAAGTTGATCCCTCCATGAAGCTACAACCTTCTAAGAGTTACAGTCACAGTAAAAAAATAAATAAATAAATAATAATTAATTAAAAATTTTTTTAAATTAAAAATAATTAAAAGAAAGGAAAACTTATCTAACTCTGCCTAATCTCTTGGGAAAATAAGTCTTCCATGCAAATATGTCATCTAAGCATATTATCATCTAGGTTTGGGCCCCAAATGTATATACTACCTTCCTAGTTCAAAAAAACTCAAGCCTAGAAATTAAATTTAGAGTGGTTATTGATTGGGAACATCTGAGGCATATAGGCAGAAGGAAATATTAATTATCTCTGTGGGGTCATATACCCTCAATTCACATTTCACTGGGTCTCTAAAGTTTTAACCATAAGCTCACAGTCCAAAATTTAAAAAGACAAGGAAATAAACCACCATGAGGAAGAGTCAGCAGAGAAAACCCAAACTGTAGAATTCTATTCCCAAAGGTATTAGATTTTAGAAATATAAGGTACAGAATATAAAAATAAAATGTATAACTTCTTTAATTAAAAAAAAATCAAAGCATGAGAAAAAATAATATCGAAATAATCAGGGAGGTGTGAAAAAGAATAAAATAAAACCCTTTAAAATGCAACATTTAATTGTTGAAATAAAAAATATGGATATGTTAAAACGTTGATTTTAAAATAGCTGAAGGGAGAACTGATGGACTGGATGAAAGGTTTAGAGCGATGACTCAAAATCTACCACAGAGAAATAAAAAAACAAAAAATATGGAGCTACAGCTAGAGAAGAAAATAGAACAAATAGGGGAAAAGGCAATTTCTGAAGAAAAAATGCTGAAAATTTTCCAGAACTGCAAAAAGACATGAATCTCAGGTTCAATAAACACAATAAATCTTCAATGTTTATTAGCCAGAGACCCCCTTACCATGGGGGTCTCTCCACCAGGCTACCCACAACGTGCAACGTGCTTCCCACAGAGTTTCCCACAGAGGTTCGTAAAAGGAATTTCACAATTAGACCAACCAGGATAAAACCACAAATCACCAAAGGAAAAAAAATGGTAAAAGTTGCAAGAGAAATTACCTAAAAGAAGTTATAGACTGACAGCAGGCTTCAGCAATACTATCATAGAAAAGAGAAAATAACAATCAACCTAGAACCTAGAATTCTATATACAGTATAGTTAAAAGTCATTCAATAATAAGAGTAAATTAAAGACTTTTTGGAGAAAAAAAATCTAGAGTGTTTGCCACCGAAAGACTCTCACTAAAAGAATTGTAAAGGTACTTGAGAAGGCAATGATCCCAGAAGTCAGTTTTGAGATGTAAAATGGAATGAGAAGCAAAGCGGTGGCAATTTTAACAATCAATGAATGTAATGATGATAATGATGAATTTGGAACAAGAATGTATTAGATGTCTATTTCTGCATAATAAATGCCCTAAAATTTGATAGTTTAAAACAATAAGCATTATCACCTCACCTCGCAGTTTTTTTCCTCTGGGGCAGGAATTTGGATGTGGCTTAGTTGGTGGTCTCTGACAAAGGGTGATGAAGGTGGACTGTAGTCATTTCTAGGCTTGGCTGGGGGAGCAGCTGCTTCCAAACTCATGTGAGTACATGGCAATGAACAGACCTCCAGAGATCTGCTTCCATGCCCACTCACAGGGCTGTTAGTGGAATTCAAGTCTTCAATGGCTATTAGCCAGAGATATCAGTGCCTTACCATGGGGGTCTTCCCACAAGGCTACCCACAACATGGCAACGTGCTTCCCAGAATGAGAGAGAGGTCATGACAGATAGCTGTCAAAGTCTCATGACATTGCAGCCTAATCTCAGAAGCAACATCCCAATGCTTTTGCCATGTTCCACTGCTTACAAGCAAGTCACTGGGCTACTTCAGAGAAGGGGATTGCACAGGACGTGCAATGTAGGAGGGGATACCTGGGGCCATATCGGAGGCTGCCTAGTGCAAAATGGCAGATAACAATAGCACACGGAGGAGGGGCTGGTGAGTGAACATAAAGCATTCTCATGTCCTTGACCTGGTCTTTTATAAGGAGGAGAGTAAAGACAATGCTTATTTATGCAAAATGAAAAAGTTCTAGAAATCTGTGGCCCAACAATGTGAATATATGGAAGACTTCCAAACTGTACGCTTGAAAATGGTTAAGATGGGAAATTCAATGTCATGTGTTTTTTGCCACAATAAAAACAAATAAATACGTACATACTTATATACCAAGGTTTTTCTTTCTTTCTTTCTTTTTTTTTTTTTTGAGACGGAGTCTCGCTCTGTCGCCCAGGCTGGAGTGCAGTGGCCGGATCTCAGCTCACAGCAAGCTCTGCCTCCCGGGTTAACGCCATTCTCCTGCCTCAGCCTCCCGAGTAGCTGGGACTACAGACGCCCGCCACCTCGCCCGGCTAGTTTTTTGTATTTTTTAGTAGAGACGGGGTTTCACCGTGTTCGCCAGGATGGTCTCGATCTCCCGACCTCGTGATCCACCCGTCTCGGCCTCCCAAAGTGCTGGGATTACAGGCTTGAGCCACCGTGCCCGGCCATACCAAGGTTTTTAAAATAGGTAGGATGCCGGGCACGGTGGCTCAAGCCTGTAATCCCAGCACTTTGGGAGGCCGAGGCGGGCGGATCACAAGGTCAGAAGATCGAGACCACAGTGAAACCCCGTCTCTACTAAAAATACAAAAAAATTAGCCGGGCGTGGTGGCGGCGCCTGTAGTCCCAGCTACTCAGGAGGCTGAGTCAGGAGAATGGCGGGAACCCGGGAGGCGGAGCTTGCAGTGAGCCGAGATCGCGCCACTGCACTCCAGCCTGGGCAACAGCGTGAGACTCCGTCTCAAAAAAAAAAAAATTAAAATAAAATAGGTAGGAAAAAGAAAAGTTTATTTTTAAGATTTATTAAGATATTCATGTTAAAATTTCAAAGGTAAGTACTACAAGACTAGAAATATAGTACATGATTTCCAAACTATAAACAAAACAATACAAACAAAAGAAAAAATTAAAATATTCCAATGAATCCAAAAGAATGCTGGAAAGAAGGGAGGAAAGGCATAAAGAAAGAAAACCCAAAATAGGATAAAATAATTATTAAAATATCAGAAGCTTGACTGGGCACAGTGGCTCATGCCTGTAATCCCAGCACTTTGGGAGGCTGAGGCAGGTAGATCACCTGAGGTCAGGAGTTCAAGATCAGCCTGGCCAACATAGTGAAACCCCGTCTCTACCAAAAATACAAAGATTAGCTGGGCGTAGTGGTGGGTGCCTGTAATCCCAGCTATTCGGGAGGTTGAGGCAAGAGAATTGCTTGAACCCAGGAGGCAAAGGTTGCAGTAAGCCGAGATAGTGCAACTGCACTCCAGCTGACAGAATGAGACTCTGTCTCAAAAAAATAATAAAAAATAAATAAATAAATAAATAAATAAAAAGCCCTAATAAATATAAATGGACTATATTAACCTGATCTTACAAAACAAAAAATGACAAATTGCATTTTATAAGTTAGCTGTCTGCTTTTTAAAGAAATACACCTAAATATAGATCTACAGTGAACAATACATTTAATGGTGAAACACTGGAAACCTTCCTTTTAAAATCAAGAGTGAGACAAATACACCCATCACTACCACTTGTATTCAAAGTTGTACTGAAGGACCTCACCAGTGTAAAAGACAAGAAAAAGAAAATGTTTAAGGATTTGAAAGGAAGAAACAAAAATGTTATTATGTGCGTACAATATGAGTGTCTACACAGAAAAAGCTGACCTACAAATTACTGGAACTAATGAAAGTTGAATTAGCAATTTATTTGGAGACTAATTTATTACATTATTTCAAGAGATAGCTAGCATGCATTGCTTTAGTTAATTCATTTTCATGGAGGTACATTACATCATTATATGTATCGACTACAATTGTGTCTCTCCTCCTTTTGATAAAAATTTAGGTTATTTCCACTTTTTTGCAATTACAAACTTATGAATATCCATTATTTATGTCTCCTATGTTAGAAAATGTTTACCAGCCCAGTACTTTCTTTCTTTCTCCAGTTTTCAGCAGCTTAAGCCTAGGCAAAGGTATTTAGACTAATTGCTCTAGTTGTATCAGTTTTGTCTAGTAATATTTCCATGCACACTAACAGTTTTTAAATGTTATGTTCTGAAGACACATGAACAGATGGCAAAAAAAGGCTGAACAATATCCAAATGGTTACAGCAATGGTGTTACAGAGAAGGGCACAGTGTTGAGCCAGGGCCTTTAAACTTTGCTGTGAAGCAGAAGAAACTCACACGTGGTGTTTAACTTGTGCGCAGGTCTGCGGGGGAAGGCTGTGATTGTTCAACGGGTGCACTCGTCTCCTTTATTCATCTGAAATCCAATTTCCTGTCTTATTTTTCGTGGCAACTTGCTATCTTTCAATGTAATTCTTTTTATATCTTTAGCAGAAGTATTTTTTATTCCTCTAATCAGGAAGGGAATGCTAGGGTGTGTTGATTCTGGAGGCAGAAAAATGAGTCCTTTCCTTGGTCAGGAATTTATTTTGCTGGCAGAGAGACCAAGCCAATGGCAGCTCTGCTTTTCCCTCCAGCATCCACCTGTAAGAGCTTGTAATCTCACATTATTCATGGTCCCGGGATCCTATTCCCGGATGGTCTGTGTTACATGAAGATAAAGTACAAGCAAATTCAGGGTTTCCCGTAGAAGCACCTCCCTCCTTCCTATCCAGGAGAGCTCTATTGCAGATTTCTGGCATCCAGCAGACCCGTTCTGGCTTCATCTCATTGACGTAAGAGATGCAGAAAGAAATGGCGAATTGGCTTTGGGAATGTAGAATTTGACTTCCCTGGTTCCAGTTCAAGACATCTGGGTGGGAACTCCCGCTGGGTATCCACTCTGCCTTCTTGGGGAAGCTCCATGGCATCTTTAAGAAGGAAGCCTGGGATTCCACACCCTGGAGACACGGGGTCTCTTATTCTCCATGCACTTCCTTACACGGTTTCTCTTCCTTCGAGGGCCTCTCGGTTGAGGCGCTCCTCCACCTTAAATCCAGGAGGCCACATTCAGAAGCAGTGTCACGTGGGCCCCTCGGCAGCACGCTAGCACAGAAAAGGAGGGGCTTTATGAGTCCGCTCTGCCAACAGGATTGTTTCCTAGGAAAAGTGCAAATTGAGTTTTTTTCCTCCTGTTGGTCTGCTGGGGGATTGGAGGCAGCCACAGACAACTCATTAGCACATGTAGGGAGGCCAAGGAGAAAAATAAGCTAAGTTGCTCTCATACTAGAAAGCATTTAGGAAGCAAATCCATAAATATGGATAATTATTGTGTGTCCTTTAAAAGTTAAAAATTTTTTTTAAAAAAGAATTCATGCTTGTTCTGTAGGTTTCTGTGTATGGCCAAGATTGGCTCCAGGGCCCTGAACATTGCAAGAAACGTTTGCACTGGCAAGGAAGGGTGCTGGCCTCTACTTTTGTAGAAACAGGGTCTCCCTATGTTACAGCTCAGGCTGGTCTTGAACTCCTGGGCTCCAGCGATCCTTTTGCCTAGGCCTCCCAAAGTGTTGGGATTACACGCATGAGCCACCACGCCCAGCCAGGATCTATATGGTGGTGCTTACATGCAGTAAAACTGCATAGAACTACATGAGCAAACACGTGTGTGTGTGTGAAAACTGCTAAAACCTGCATACAGTCTGTAGAGTACACCAGTGTCAATGACTAGGTTTTGATACTCGGTTACGTAAGATATTACCATGAAGGGAAGTGGGTGAAAGTACACAGGACACCTCTGTACTCGTTGTGTAGCTTCCTAGGTCTATCATTATTTCAAGATAAAAAGATTTTATTTTAAAATAATGGCCTGAAGCTCTTGAGCCTGAGGCTGTGCATCTCCCTCTGCCTTTATGACCCACAGTGCAGGCCCCGGGCCCCCAGAGTCTGGGCTCCACTGCCCTGGCCTCTGGGGCATCTGAGAAACCTGGTACAGGAAGGAAGCATGAAGCCTAAAATAGTACTCAGTTCCTCCTTTTACAAGTGAGGAAATGGAAGCTTAGGGGGACAAGGTGAGTGCTAGCTGACACCCTGATTTACTGCCTAAGTTACACAGAAGCTTCTGGTCCCTGGGAACACACCAAGACAGGTTGCCCTAAAATGGTCAAGCTAGAAGGCAAAAGCAAGGCAGGGCTGCGGTTTTGTTTTGTGGGGTGTGTGTGTGTCTGTGTGTGTGCATTCTCATGTGTGTATTTAAGGGCTGCAAAGGACATGCTGGTTTTGATGTCACACTATGGGCATGGATGATGTAGAAATTCTATTCCACATCATGAGCAATGCTCAGCAACGTCAGTAAGAGGGTGAGCATGTCTGAGCTTACCTGCAAGATGAAGGCCTGTGATGATGGTGGAAACTCTTTCTGACGCCAGTAGCCACAGAAACTTGTATTTTGCCAAGGAAGGCTCCTTCTTTGAAAATATATAGGAAGATGACAGAAATCTACCTTTCTGATACCACTTAAAGCAATAGAGGAAAAGAAAATTATCTCATTTTTCCACTAGCCTTCCAGGGGTGATTCTGGGACCTTTAAGGTCTGTCCGTGTCTGAGCAAACACCAGCCACCTCCCACCTCCAGCCTTTCAAAGAAAGAAGCTGGACTGATTGCATTTATGTGATTCAAGATGAAGCTCACAAAAGCACAACTGGCTTGATTTTATGAAGAGTTTTGTTGACCAGAATACACAGACTTTGGGACCTGAGACTTTTTGTACCTGTTGTTCTCTGTGCCTGAGTTGGTAGAAAAGAGTCTACATACACAGGCTCCTACTCCAGCCCCGTACAAGGTTTGCAACCTGCACACTTTCCATAAACCATCTCTGCCTCAGTTTCCTCAATTCTAAAACACAGATCTTAACAGCATCTCTCTTAAGGCTTTTGTGAGGATTTCAGCTAATACACATGTAGGGCTTAGAACAGCACCTGCTATGGAAAGAGCTATAGAAGTGACCACTGTTTTACACCCATCTGTAATTACTGGAAATATTTGGAAATATATAGGAATATACTTAAGATGAATGGTCACAAAAGCGCTTCCACAGCTTCCAAGGCAAGCGCTAGCACACTGGTGCCTCCCTGTTCTCTCACTGCACCTTGTGGCTAGGCTGCGTGCGGGTCGTGTGTTTACTACCTCTTTCTCCTGAAAGTCAGGGGCTATGCCTAAGACTAAGTGATCTTCGTATCCCACATCTAGCATGGTGCCTAGCAAACAGCAGAGGCTCAAAAAGCTTTACAATCGGACCAATAAACAAATAGCAGGGCTTTTGTCTCTCCTGTCGAAGTAGCATCTCTCCTTCCATTTTCTCTGCACCTACCAAAAATAGGAAAAATCAAATTGCTGCTGTATTCTGCTAGCTGCTCTGACTTCAAGCACGTGTCCCAATCAGTCTAATTGGAGGGATATTTACCCTTCTAACTCTGAGTACTGAACACTATGAAGATGAAAATAATCTTTATCGCCTCTTGTATTAGGAGAGGGCAAATTGAAGTTAAGATTTATTAAAAGGCCAATGTGTTACCAAAACATTTGAGGAGATCCAAGAGCAAGCTGATTGTGTCCAAAATCAGTTCAACGACTGCTAGGGTGATACGGCCCCTTCACTTTCCCTGCCTGATGGTTTATCCGCCTTCCTTCATTCACTCCTCGAACACTTAACCGGCTTGCACAGTGCAGTGCAACGAACCAAGCAAGGTGATGCTAGAGCGGGGAATTCAGGATTAGTGAAGGGAATTTTTAGCGCATTATCAAATTCTTATGGAGATATTTTTCACAGAGTTTATTCCTTAGAACCCTCTACTTCTCTCCCCTAAAAGAATAAGTTGTTCTTTATAGCCTGTATTGGTGCCCCTGTTCAGGAACACAGGCAGCCTGTCCAGAAGAAAATCAGTGTTTAGGAAAACAAAGAAAATGGATGAGTTGACTTTCCATCTCCAAAAGTCATGGCGGCTTATGGAGAGTCACGAAACACACACAACACCACACAATCCGCCCAAGTCACAGTCATGGAAGAACCACACCCAAAATTCCTGAGAGCGTGAACGGTGACTGCCTTACAAACACAGACCGTACAGGGAGGTAAAGCTTATTCGGCTGTAAAAGATGCTGCTGATCTCTTAAGTAGTTCCTTCATTGACGCCAAATGCCTTTTATTTATAATCACAACTCTTTTTTTTTTTTTTTTTTAATTTGAGTGCGTGCTTGCATTCCCATCTTCAAATCATTCTCTCCGCCCAGCACAGAGCTCCCGCGAGCCTGCAGGCAGCCCAGGACTCCTGCGCATCCCGGGCTCTCTGGCCTTGGCTCTCCCAGCCCCACGCCGCCCACTCACAGCTGCCAAGCTCTGCTGTTCTTCCACGTTCTTCTCCACATTGGGAGTTTTTTGCAGGCGTGTCCTGTCTCATGCTCCCCATCCTCCGCTAGCTCTCCTTGCTCATCTCGTCAGCTTTGTTCTCTTCGTCCCTGAACTCTCATCTCAAATCTTTTCATGCCTAAGATCGTGTTTGGCAGAGAGTCAATGCTCAGGAAATGAAACAGAAAAAATATGCTTTTAGGGGCTGTTGCAGGAATCCTACCTCAGCAGAGCCGTGCCTTTCTTGAAAGAATTCTTGAGAGGAGCTTGGGTAACTGCCAAGGTTCCAACTCCTCAGGACTGAGCCAGGGCAAACATGGTGTCCTGTAGAGACAGGAGCCAGAGACGTGAAAAAAGAGGGAGAGGCCGGAGCATCTCACCAGGTCATAAGGGGCTAAGCGGAGGGGGCTGCCTCCTAACGCTTCATAAATTCTGTACACCTTGTGAAATGGTTTGTAAGGAGATTTCTTAGGACGTCTATGAAGGGGTTAAACTTTGAGCCTGAGTGATACACGGTAGACGTAGGGTCTCACGTTTAAGATCATGTACCAGGAAATGACCAAAAAACTTGGTGTGGCTTTTAACAGTGGGTTTCAAACTAGGCAGGGCAATAGAATCACCTGGGTAGCATTTAAAAACCAGGCAGCACCCAGACTTATTAAATCAGACTGTCTGGGGTGGAACTCGGGCATGGGTATTTTCACAGCACTCTCCTAGTGATTTCAACGTGCAGCCACATTGAGAACCATCAGCAAAGAGCATCCCAGCCATGAGATTATGTTCCACCAATCCTGTTTAATCTTAAGGGCTGGGACGCCCCAGGTGGCGTCTAGGTTTCATCTCAGAAATGTCTATTTAACTTAAAGCTGGGCTGAAGGCCAGGTGTAGTGGCTCACACCTGTAATCCCAGCACTTTGGGAGGCCAAAACGGGTGGATCACTTGAGGTCAGGAGTTCAAGACCAGTCTGGCCAACATGGTGAAACCCCATCTCTACTAAAAATACAAAAATTAGCCCACTGTGGTGGCACACACCTGTAATCCCAGCTACTGGGGAGGCTGCGGCATGAGAATCCCTCGAGCTTGGGAGGTTGCAGTGAGCCAAGATTGTGCCATTGCACTCCAGCCTGGGTGACAGTGAGATTCTGTCTCAAAAAAAAAAAAACAAAAAAAAACAAAAAAAAAAGTGCTGGGCACAGTGGATCACATCTGTAGTCCTAGCAGTTTGGGAGGCTGAGGTAGGAGGATCGCTTGAATCCAGGAGTTTGATACCAGCCTGGACAGCAGAACCAGACCCTATTTCAAAAGAAAAATAATAATACAAAAAAGATATATGAACTTAACTAAATTATTTTAAACCTAGGGTGTTCTTACATTAAAAAGAAAAATGTTTAAAAAAAAAAGTTGGTTTCATTTTCTGCAACTGTAATGAGAATAGTCAGTATTGTAATATCTTCTTTCTAATGGACTCCATCCTCCTTTTGCCCAATTATTAACTGTCTATTATGTGCCTAACACTGGCCAAGATGCTTTACATGCATTATTTTTCTTAATTCCTAATAAAAAAAACTTCCAAAGCATTTTCCTCTATCCCAGTTTCCTTTGGGTTGAGAAAAGCAGCACCTTCGCTGACTGACAGTGACCTGCACAATCACAGTGAAGAATTTTATCAAAATTGGGAAGCTTGTTGGGTCTTGTCCCTCTCTGTAAGCAACTTGAATCCTAAGAGGACCAGGTCCCGGCACACATGTCTGGACTCATTTCGCCTCCATCTAAAGCTCTGCTTCTGTCGTTTGTCTGCCTCGCTCACCTGCTCCAGGGTGAGACCCGCACAGGAACCAGGGTGCAGTGCTCAGGGCCCTGGAGGCTGAGTCTGGAGATGAGAGGAAGTCACTTCCTTGCCTGAAATCTCAGTCTCTTCCTTAGCAAACAGGGATGTTAACTAGCACCCCATGCCCTGGTCACTCTCAAGGATAATGAGAACAATTCAAATAACATTTGAGGACCTCCTGGTATGTTTGGTTCAAATCCAGCACCATCAATGAACAAAGACTAGGCTGGCCTCAGCTGTTACCTCCCAGACAGTTTGTCAGTTCCTGCTCACCCAACCATCATATTCCACAACATCCGATGCCAAGGACAACAAACACCTTAGCTTTTTCTTTTAAATCATATCTAGTTCATGACTTCTAGAAGCAGAAGAGAATTCCTTTTCAGCATTTGCAGCATGTCAAGAAAAGTCCCAGGGATCATCTTTGTAGCTGTACAGTCAAGTAAACCACCCTATGCATCTGGCCCTGTTTATGTCCCCTGTCAAGACTGTCAAGAGACAGACAAATTTGTAAGAACTGCAGACATTAAATACAACAGGTGTATCCTGGTTGTGTGGGTGTCACCAGTGCCATGGTTCCCGCTGTCTCTAAGCCAGGCTCTCCCTTAGAAGGAGTCTGCCTGCTGGTGAAATCCACATTGGCAGTGGAGAAGCATGTGCTAAAGTCTAATCTTCCATTGTAAAAAGAGAACAGACTAGCATTTATCCACTTTTCTATCCCACGCGGACTGCCTCCAAATTAGTAACAGAAAGTTAAACGATTACCAACACCAAGCCGAAGAGGCAAGTTCCCCTGATGCTTCTAGACTTGAGGGAGCTCTAGTAATCTGGTCACTACTTAACCAATAGTAGGGCTTTGGGTGAACTGGTCTGGTCAAAATGCTCCCTTTCCACCTCGGTTCCACCACAGCTAGCACAGTGTCCAGCACATATTAGACAGTTAATAAACATATTGTAAGAAAGAATAGTGACACTGTTATTAAGATGGTGTTTAAAATGAAGAGAGGCCAGGCAAGATAGTATAAAGTGAATCCATGGGAAACATGCCTTGCCTACAGAAGACTATAAAATGTTGACTATAATGAGACTATAATGTGTTGTGTTGACTATAAATGAGAGATTTAGAGTATGGAGTATACATGCATCTTTTGTTGAGTTTATTATTCAGTAGTGTGCTATCATAATCAGATGATGGAAATATTATAAATACGATGATACCAGAAGCAGTTCTGATTTGTCTTTCTATCCCCAAGACCTAATCCCCTTCCTATTACAGGGTAATGAATGATGAGCCAAGTTGCTCTTCCTATCGCATCTTCCAGCCACTAAGGTGCACTGTTTCTCACCCATAAGACAGGTTCCAGTTTCCTCTCACCTTCGTGTTAGGATCTTATGCTATGTGGCACCATGGCACCCTCTTGGTAACACACAATAAAATTTTGCACTTAGTGCATTTGTGTTTTTTTTGTTTTTTTGTTTTTTGTTTTTTTGTTTGTTTTTTTGAGACGGAGTCTCACTCTGTCACTCAGGTTGGAGTGCAGTGGTGTGATCTCAGCTCACTGCAACCTCCGCCTCCTGGGTTCAAGCATTTCTCCTGCCTCAGCCTTCTGAATAGCTGGGGCTACAGACACGTGCCACCACACCCGACTAATTTTTGTATTTTTAATAGGGATGGGGTTTCACCATGTTGGCCAGGCTGGTCTTGAACTCCTCACCTCAGGTGATCCACCTGCCTCGGCCTCCCAAAGTGCTGGGATTACAGGTGTGAGCCACCATGCCCGACCAGTGCATTGTTGATCTACTCCTAAGATGTAAAGATCAGACAAAACTGCCTCAATTAGGTCATTATTTTCATCAAGACATTTGGCAAGATATTTTGGGCAGAAGACTGTCTTCATTGCCACTCATCTCTTATGGTCTGTCATATTTATATCATGATAGAAAAGCCATCTCCTCCTATGCTGATGGAAGCCAAACTTAGGTTATTCTGGGAAAGTGGAACTTAGAGGCCAGAGGGGCCATGCAAGATTCCTACTCCTTTTCTGTCAATAAAAAGGCTTATTATGAATTCAATTTTTTTTTTTTGCAATTAAAAGCAGACAAGCTATGGATCCAGAATTTTGAGTTTAGCAGCCCCAACATACCATCTCACTCAAAAACACATTCACCAAGGTTGCCAGGCAGCTGGCAGGATGTTGCAGTTTTTACCATCTTATATCACAAATAGTCGATATTCCATTGTGATCGTGTTAATTTTATTTTTGTTGCATTTGAAAGCAAGAAACATGTTTAAGTATTTTGAACACACTGTTTACATATCTGAGATGAAGAAACAAGAAGCCAGTTGACTTGAATGTGTGAGTCAATTCCCGAGGAAATGCTGGCCAAAGAGAGTCAAATGGGAGTGGAACTACTATTATTTGAAATAATGACCCACTGGGGAGCCTTGCTGTGCTACAGTAATAAGATTTGGCAGGTAGAAAAAAAGAAGAGATCAGGACATAATAGAAAAACACAGCTAGAATGCACTTACCACATTGTAAGTTATTTCTTTTTCCACAAAGGTGGGAGGGAGTATGAGGGGAGGAGGCGGAGGGAACACAGTGGCATTAAGGACAGAAAAGAAGAAAGTTAATTTTGCGTTGTGCTGCTAATGGATTTCCAGCAATGCGATTTTACTGAAGCCTTATGCATCATCCTCCTGTAAAGGTCTACAGTGACCCTTGAATGTCATCCTATGAATTCGCCAAGAAAATTAAGACACTCTAGTAAAAGTACAGCCTTGAAAGAAGACAGACTTCCAGATCTGTGCCCAGCTAGATCTGTATGATAAACAGAACACAAGCTGGCAGAATTGGCCATCAGCCAACCTAAAAAAAAGAAATCAAAAGCAAGGTCTGTTTGTTATTTTGTTACATTTGGGAAGAATTCTGAAAGATGCAGAGGAATATCTGCTACCATTTGACCCGGAACTAGCAGTTCAACCACACTCAGACACTCAGTCTCCAGTGCCAAGTGGTTCTGTTTTTCTAGAGAACCCTAACACACCCCCCATTATTAAACAACCATCCAGTACTATTTTATTGAGCATTCAGAAGCAGACCAGCTTTACTCACATTCTGTTAACCCAATTTTTCCTTCCTTCCATAAACTGTTTGTGAGAGGCAGTCCTGCCAGTGCAGCTAAGCTGTGTGTGACTGGTAAGGTCTCCTGGGCCCTCTATGCCCTTTCTCCCTCCCCAGGTCGTGCCTCTATCGGAAGCATGCTTGTAATACTTAACATTCTCCTGGGGCCAGCCTGTGTTCTGCCAATAGCACATGCAGGAAGCAATACCAGCTCTTAGAGTAATGTGGGCCACAGGGAATGAGCCATGAAGGTTAAGATGTGTTTGAAGAAAAATCAGTGTTCTTAATCTCAGGATGGTAGCCAGATCTAAGTACTGATATAAGAAGAAAAAGAGAAAGAGGGAGAGAGAGAGAATGAGGGACAGGAAGAGAGAAGAGAAGAGCATAGGATAAAGGGAGAGGGAGAAAGACTACCTTTACAAAGCAGGAAGGACATTGCAATCTTGGGGTTGCACTTGGCCGTGAGTATGTGGAAGGCTGGTACAAGTGAGGTTGGAGGGGAGTCAGCTCCTTTCCACAGTGACTCTGCTGTAAGAATTCTACCCTCCCCTGAGAGGAGGAAGACCAATTTCTAACCATTTTAAACCCAAGCAATAGAACTGTAAAAAATAGGCACACACACTTGTACACACACACACAGACGATTGCTAAACTGTTGACATCTGAATAAACTTTGTGGATTGTACCAGTGTCAATGTCCCAGTTTGGGTATTGCCCTCCATGTAAGATCTTACCATGGGGGAAGATGCGGAAAGATATATGAGACCTCTCTGTATCTTTTTGCAACTTCCTGTGAAAATATAATTATTTCAAAATATAAAGCTAAAGAAAAACCTCAAGTAGAGCTAGAATATAGAAAATGGAACTAGCTGCATAAGAGTTGGGCCCTCCTCTATGCCTCAAACTACCCAGCCAGCAACGCAGAGGCCACAGGGGGCGGAGCTACATCCGTGGACTCCAGGACTTAGACACACACATCCAAGCTTTCCCGCTGCCTGAAGTCAAATCGAGGATTGGTCCAGTGGAGTGTACCCAGGCCCCCACCATCCTCTGCTGAGGAATTTCACTCCCAGAGTCTGTGTCATTGGATTTTGTCTTCTTCCTACTGATTCCATTTGAAAGCCTACTGCTAGCTGTTAATAGAAGACATCCCGACAAGGTTGTCCTCCCCTCGACAGCTGCCCAGGTCTAGCCCAGCCTAGGCCACTAATGGAGGGTG
Source organism: Macaca nemestrina (assembly GCF_043159975.1). Taxonomy (NCBI): domain Eukaryota; kingdom Metazoa; phylum Chordata; class Mammalia; order Primates; family Cercopithecidae; genus Macaca; species Macaca nemestrina. Next base: position 177,606,278 of record NC_092129.1, on the reverse strand, counting down.
GAAGGCACAAAAATACCTTTGGAGCTGAGATCTGTTCAAATGCTGCTCACTCTAAACCCAGCTTGTTTATCCAACTCTATTTTACTCCATGAATGTCCAAGAAAACCTTTCTAGGAGAGATTTGATTGTTGCTGCCCTTAGTATGCAAATCAGATGCTGCTGGCTGTTCTCCTGGAGCTCTTCCTCACCTCTGGCAGGGTTCACATGCTGCTGGTTTGGAGAAGCCTGCCTTCGAGGGCACACCTGCCCGGGGGAGAGGGGAGCAGGGGCAGTTTGGGGTTTGCTGGGTTCACCCACTACAATGCCGTCCTCCATTGGGCTGAGGCCATAGAAGTCAACAGAACAGAGAGCAAGGAAGTGCCACATAGAGGCCAAGGAAGAAATATTGAAAATGAAGTCTTCTATTTCATGATGAAGCTTTGACTTCTTTCCTGAGCTCATTTGCTGAAATACAGTGAAGTATCCAGAGGAAACACTTATCTCTTTCCTCAAATTCTCAGAACACCAACTCTGATTAACTTTCCGATGCTATTGTTTCAGAAAGTCCAAAGGCAGATGATCCATCTTATATGATTAAAAGTTACTGAAGCAAGGGTCCAAGGGAAAGTCTCTCCACGCTCAGCCTGCCCATCACGGTTCATACTGTAGAAGGAGAACTGCTTTAAAATGCAACCTACCATCTTTTATTTTGGTAGGTGATTCTGAGGCATTTGCAGTATAAGTAAAGCCTGGAAATTGACAAAGTGATTATTTAAAGCAGTGATCGCCACCAGGGGTGAGTTTGTCCCTCATGGATACTTTGGTAATGTCTAGAGATATTTTTGGTTGTCACAACCAGAGGGTATGGGGGTGCTACTGGCATCTGGTGGGTAGAGACCAGGGATGCTGCTAGACATCCTGCAATGCGCAGAACAGCACCCACCACAAGGGATATCCAAAACAAAATGTCAATAGTGACAACATTGAGGAATCCTGCTTTAAGGTTCTCAGCAGATTTACTACAAATAACCACTACTATTCATCCAGCAGACAATCACTGGAGATCTGGTATAATCTTAAGAGATTATGTATAGCCCTGGCACTGGGGAGTCAGCTTTGCATTATCTAGTGGAGGAATGACAAAGGTATACAAACAAATATAATGTAGTATAGAACATACAAAGTGCCTGAGTGGAAATGCAAATAAATACAGAGAAGGAGATGAGTTTGAGAGGATGGGATTGGGGGAGGAGGAGGAACCAATGTCACTTTCCCCAAGAGGACCACAAACTGCATGTTTATACTCAAAGATATCAGTCTTGCATATAAATTTGAAATAGCTGCTAGGAAAGCTCACCAAACCCTTAAGCGCTTTTTAAGCAATCTGTCTTTCTACTTTTATATACATATCCTCAGAGAGATGCAGCCTACAGCTTTCTTTGTGACTTTGTTCTTTATTGAGATTATTTTCCTAACAACAATGTGTTTCTAGTACCAGGAAAATGCTTTATTTCCTTCTCCCACCCTTAGTTGATTCTTCCTATCTATACCTTTAAAATATTGATAAACATACAGTGTAATTATATAGCTGCTAATCAACAACACAATACATACTTAGCCTCTTTTATTTTGCCTGGATAGCAACTTAAATTTATCCACAATTTTGAGGATGCACCTTCCTAAGCATCTGTTCATTGGCTTCTATCTTTTTCAATACTGAGTGCCAAGGATGTAGCAGGAACTATCGTCTCCAACCCCCTGCTCCTATTTTCCAGGCTGAAAGAAACCCTGGGACAGCACAGAGATACTTAGGAAGGAGTCCAGTGAGCATAAGACAAGAGGGCACTTTCCCACCCTTAGGAAAATTAGTGACTGGACCAAAGGGGTTTTGATCAAACGAAAGTGTACTTACGTTAGATTTGCAAGGCTGAAATTGCCTAGTGATCATTTCCATTGCAGATATCATAGACAATGATGCATCTTCCAGGTCAGCAATGTGGATGATAAAACTGTCTGGAACACTATCATTGGCAAATGTGAGCTCATAGCTAAGCTGAAATGGAAATCAGTTATGAAACAGAACTACCAGATGCCATATGCCTGCACACAAAATATTCTGGGCAATCTTACAAATCAAATAAGTAACATATGTAGTTGAGGTTCTACTTTGTGAGTTTCACTGCATAATACCAGGGAGCAATTTGTTTGTTTGTTTGTTTTTAACTCTGGTTTTGAATCTTGACTCTGACACTTTCTAGTGTGGGGATCTGGATAAGTTAATACAACATCTCCCAGTCTATATTTTCATAACAGTAAAATGAGGTGTATCTCTTCAGATTATTATTTATTCTGCAAGTTTGGGTCCTGTCAGGAAAACGAAGACCATATCAGTTATTTTAACAGAGAGAATTTGACATAGGAAGTTGGTTAGAGAACCAGTTGCTGGAGAACCAAAAGAGCAAAGAAAGGACCGCTGAGGGCTGGGAGAGCAAAAGGCAGAGGTTGTGGGGATTAGAAACTGGATGCTTGACAGAAGGACCCTATGGAGCTGAGACAGACTGCTAAGGAAGGGGTGACAGCTTCTGATGTGCTGTTATTGCAGTAGCTTAGGGCCCCACAGAGCTGAGTGTCAGCTGATGCTGGGAAGGTGCAAAAGAGAGCCAACTGGAACCAACTTCCCCTGCCAAGGTGTTGGTCCATCACCAGTGACACTCCCAGAAAGCACTCAAGAAGGAGTAAGTCCCTTCTTCAACTCCAGCATCCATCTCCCTGCTATCTTGACTGGCAGACAGCGAAGGAGAAACATGATTACCGAGAGCCCAGTTAAAAATCAGAGGAAAGAGGGCTGGATTTGGAGCTGAGAAACAGCTCCAATACACGGCCCATCCATTCACTCAACATGTACATTTATGGAGTGCTTACTGTGTGTCAGACTGTGAGGCTGTGAGACTCTCTGCTAGGTGCTGGGGTACCTAGAGAATTAAATGGAAAACACTCATAAAGTACAAGGCTCGGCTATTAGTACAAGGTAATCCTCTGTTAAAACTGTCTCCAGCCCAGTGGGAAACATAAAGGAAAAGGAAATGGAAAACAAAACAAACAAAACAAAACAAGAAACTAGCTCTGGCCTTTAATGAATGTCATGTTTAGATTCAGTGTTGCAGGATAAGCCATGTAGCAAAGTACAGAGTGATACATGTTTGTACACTTACCGAGAGTGCCAGACATCACCATTTTAAAAATTCAAGGAAACAAGAGAATATTTGGGGTCAGGGAAGCCTTCACAAAGAAGATAGGAATGATCAAGACCTGAGGATTTAGATAATAGCCAAAAAGACTAAGACCATTGCAAATGGGAGAAAGCACGCAAGCAAATCAAACATGGTGGGAATGTGCTGGTGTGTTGGTCTCAAGGAATGGAGGATGGATTTATGATGTGGAGGATGGAAGTTGGAGCCAGTCACTCATTTCTGGACTTTATTCTGAGGCATAGATAAACCATTGGAGCTTTGTGAATGAGCAGAAGTTATATGCAGAAAATATTATCTTTATAGCTTCATCATATCTAGCACAATACCTGTACATAGTGGAATATTTTTTGGGGGAAGTATTACATTAAATGGGATGAGATGGGACGGGATGGGATGGGATGGGATGGGATGGGATGGGATGGGATGGGATGGGATGGGATGGGATGGGATGGGATGGGATAAGATAAAATGGAATTACAAAGGCAGATCTTAACTTTGAAAATCTTTTAAGAAAATATTTGAAGCCTAAGTAGTAATGTCTACTCAAGCTCTCCTAACTTTTGTACCTCCCTCTGTTTTGATAATAATAATAGATACTTTATTAAAGGCTCTATGCAATCCATGAGCAATTTTAAAGCCAAATGTTCAGGAACTAGAAGAATTTGGGCAATGATAACATTTTTCTATGATAAAAACGTTAACAAGTAAAGACATAACCCAACTAGCAAGACACTGTTCATTCCATGGATGGAGGCCCTGTTGTCAGAGTGAACATGACGTTGGCTTTGAAGACACTGGGGGGAGCTGATGAAAATATCACAGGCTTATTCTAAAAAGTGTTGGGCAATATGCTTTTGAATAAATGCAGTAATTCGTGTGAAAACAATGTTGGTGCAAATTTTGAATATGTTTGCAGAATATACTATGTACTCACAACTAATCTATTGTTTTCTTCTTCGCAGATCCATTACAAGATTTTGGCTTTTCTATTGAAAAGTGTTCCAAGCAATTAAAATCAAATATCAACATTAGATTTGGAATAATTCTGAGTAAGTAAAAAAAAATGATTAGCATGAAATAAAACATTACACAGCCTCTTCCAACTCCACACCCCCAATGACTTACATTAACTATAATGACTGGCTAAACTGCTGTTCCCTCACCACTCTCTAGAATTAACACTGTTTACATCTTCATTTTCAAATCTCTCTCTAGGTTATATCCAGGTAGGGTAGAACTCTCACTTAAAGCTGTACTTTTGTATTAAAAAGACTCTAGGCACTCATTTGGACGATATAAGCATCTGGAATCAGTATACGCAGCAAAAAAAAAAAAAAGGGGGGGAATATTTTGAGATTAAGTATTAATGTCTACTCAGGATCTCCTAACTTTTTTAGTTATCTCAGCAACAAATAAATCTACTACCAGCAGTACGGTTTGTCATTTGTGTTATTTTGTATCCCAAATAGTTAATACAAATTCTTAAACCTTGACATAGGCAAGGAGGAGATGTAATATTTTCTCCCCTACCCCAATCAATAAGCTAGAGCACTTTCTGATTGTTTAATGTTCATCATATGATCATGCAATTATAGTTAGTCAATATATTTGCTATAGCTACTAGACTATCTCCTTTTCCAAAACAGTTATATCAAAATCAAAGTAGAGAGGTTGAATAAACTTAGCATGTGGAATCGTTCCAGAAAAGTGGAAGCAACATTCACAGAAATCAAGAACTCTCACGCAACTTTGTATTTCTAGAATCTTATCCAGTATCTGGACTCTAGCAGCAGCTCAAGAAATGTTATGGGGAGAGAAGAAGAGAGAAAAGAGAAATGGAAGAGTGGGTGGAACATAAAAGGGAGGAATGGAGAAAAAGGCAGAGAGAATTGGGAGCCACGGCCATGGGACCCACCGAAGCTTCCTGTGTACCTGTGCTGCAATACCTCCCTGGTGACAGCAGCAGGTGTATGTAGGCGTGACCACACCCCACCGCCATCATGGGGAACAAATGATACTCTGCAGCTGAGAAATTCCAGAAGCCAGACCTGCAGACTTCACATGAAAAGGCCATAGCACCAGGGTGGGGAGCTCAGCCGATTAACTACCTTGCTCCAAGCAGGTATTTTGAGAAGCAGCCACCCTTCATACCCCGGGTCTCGTCATAATCCCCCGCAGCATTGCCTAAATGCTGTTTTACTAAGGAAAGAAGTAAACTGTTCCCCACGCAGAGCAGATTAATGGAAACAAAAGGTTCTTTAGCTCATGCTGCTGTGTACTGTGAATGCCTTTGCTGCACAGTGAAACACGCAGTAAGAGTAAAGCTGTTCTTCTCTTTCCTCCAGGAGAGGACATCAAAGAGCTATTTCTTGACCTAGCTCTCATGTCTCAAGGCTCGTCTGTGTTGAATTTCTCCTATCCCATCTGTGAGGTGGCTCTGCCCAAGTTTTCTTTCTGTGGAAGAAGGAAAGGAGGTAAGCCATCTGTCTTGCTCACTGCTTGCAGGGGCCTGCAGAGAGATAAATGCAAGCTTGCATCTGAGGCCAGGACACCCAGACCAGAGCTCTGTCTCTGCCCCTCACCTTTGGACGAGTTTATCCTCACTTATCAGCATGTGTTGCATAAAAATAACAATAAGGCCCATTCCATAAGGCCTACCTTACAGGGCTGTTGTGAATATCAAAAGGAAATGACGCGTATGAGATGCTTTAAAACAGTACATTGTTCCTGTGAGTAGCAGCATTTTATAAACAGAGCTGGCAGCAGAAAGAGCCAAGAGCTTCCAAAAATCCGTTGCGGTTCAGAGTGGTTCCAGGTTTTCCCTCCACAACTTCCTTAGTGGCAGGGTGTCCTGAACGTAGTAATGGACTTCAAAAAAGAAAAACAAATGAAGCTTATGATATGTCACCACCTTTCCCAACGTGGGTCATTGACTAACAGAGGCATCGGGTAGTTACACTAGAAGTAGAGAGGCAGAAACCCCATTACATTAGCTACCTTTTCTCCAGTGCACCAACCCTCTACTCCCTGCCTTACAGCCTTGAAGAAAGAGAAGGTAGCCTTCCGCCACCTGTCCCCACCTCTCCTTTCCTCCTTGGCTTTACCACGGCTTCACCAAGGCCCTGAGATGCTTCCGCGGTGTAGTTAAAACCTGGCTCTATTCTCTGACTGTCCTTCCCCAGGAGTGGTTCTCTCCCAGCTGCTCTCCCCTCCCAGGGTCTCCTTCCTACTCCCACTGGCCAAGGCGGGGCATACTCCCAATACACCCCTCACCTCACATCTCAGAAATACCCCTTTATCTATTTTCCCATTCAAGAGAGCTAGAATTTTAAACAGTAAAGTTCCTTGTGAAATGAGGCAATTACTCCTTTTAAATGAAAGATCTAGAAGAAATTGGAATATCCTTCCTACACTAAGGGATGCAAACAAAAGAAAACAAGGAACTTAAGGGAGGATTGACCAGATGGAACCGGGGGAACTTTGCTGGGATCTGTAGAGGACAGACTCAGCCTGGCTCCCTCACCACCCTCGCCATCCCCGGCAACTGTGTGGCACATCACTCTATCCTAGCGTTTGCCATGTTGGACTGTCCTGGTTTGCTCCCGTGTACCTTCCACATTGTACTACGCGCTTCTTGAGGGTAGGGTCATATCACCTTTGTCTTTTTATTCCCAGTATTTCAAATGTGGCTGATACATAGAGAGCTCTGAATACAGAGACACACAGAGCAAAATGCCTCACACGATGGAGCATTCGTACCAGGCCCTGTTATAAGAGCTTTCGATCCACTAAGTCATTTACTTCCCACACCAACCTTACAGGTTAATACTATATTAATATTCCAACTTTATAAATGTGTAACTGAAGTACAGAGGGCTTTAGGAGCTTGCAGCAAGTCACAGAGCTTGAAGGATCCACGGCTTGAACCCAGGCAGGCTGACTCCAATCTTAGTTTTAACGAATGAATGAATAAAAGAACAAACAAGACAACGAATGAATGTGTCTTGCTTTTGACCAGGGGTTTATTTAAAATTATCATTTCGGGAATCTTTCTGCCCAGTGATCTGACTTTGTTTCAAATTGGGACCTTTTTTTTTTTTCTTAGCTAGCCCACCTTAAAATGATAAGTCAGTTTTCCTCTCTCAACTTACTGGAGACATTTCTGATTAATCAAGTATATTCATGCATTTCCTCAGAATGATGAACTCGTCATTCGTCCGTCCCTGTTTAACCTTTTCGTCCTGCCCTCAGCTGGGCTGACTCTGAATTCTTCACCCACAGTCAGTCCTTTCTCCTTTCTTCCCTCCCTCCTTTTCCTCCCTCCCTCCCTCTCTCCCTCCCATTTCTTCCTCCCTCCCTTCCTCCCTTCTTCAGCTACATCTTGCTCCACCCCCCATACATAGCTTAGGCATCAGCTTAAGGAATCCTTTGCCACTTTCTCTTCAGAGCCTGCATTTTAACACCTGCAACATTGTTTGGACAGTCCCCTTAGTATGTGTGGCCCAATCGCCATTTGCTTTTCATCCAGACCTAGCTGAAGTATCCCTTTCTCTCTCTGTCTCTGTCTCTGTCTCTGTCTCTGTCTCTCTCTCTCTCTCTCTCTCTCTCTCTCTCTGAAACTTCCTCCAATGCCAACAGATAAAGTGCTCCCTCTGGGTGCTCTGGGAGCATCATGTTCCTATTTCTGCTGTAGTTCTTATCTCAGATGGAACTGAATTTTATGGTTAGTGTGTGTGTCCCTCCCAATTAAACTTCAAACTCCTTTAAGGAAGGCATATTTCTTGCTCCTATCTGTCACTGCTGACATGGCAAAGAGACCTGGCACAAAGTAAAGACACAATAGATACTTGTTTTGTTGTATTTGCATGTGAACATATGATGGATTGAACACAACTTTACCAGTTCACCTTTAAAATGACTACTTAAGACTGCTTATGCATAACATAAAGACACAACATGCATCAAACCCTAGCAGAGAGTACATTTTCCTGGTCCTCCAAGTATAAGAAAACCTTGCTGTTTTTCCCTATGTATGGTTTTAATAGGATTGATGAAAGAGAAGAGAGATGGTTCCCTAAATCAGTTTGAGGTGTTCAATTCAGTTTAGCAGCTCAAAAGGCTGGCGTTTGCCTTATTTGAATGCTGGGCAGCTCTGCAGCTATTTATTTGCTTTATTGCAACGGGAGTGATGACTGCATAGGCAAACTGAGAAGCTGGCACTGGGGAAATTGCCAGAAAACCTCATATAGTGTAAAATATCATATAGTATAAAATGATCAGAAAAGTAATATATAAACGCTGCACGAACAAATAATTATGTAAACTACATAAGGCAGAGAAACTAAAATCTTAAAGTCAGAGGTTTTTTGGATTATTAAAATTTTTTAACCCACCCACAAACCTACTGCAGGAATGATTCTGTTCCAAAGAAGTGGTTAATACTAAGACCAGAAGGGGAAAAATGGCACCAGGAAGAACTAAAGTCAATCCAAATCCAAGCATAAGCTGCTGTTAACACATTAAGGCTTGCTGTGGGGCTTGCAGGTCCTTCTTAGCAGAGCGGTGAGAAAACCTAATGTCCACTGTGGGCGGCACATTGTGGTGTCACTCGCAGCTGAGCTGTCTGGTATCATTGTCACAGCATTACTATGCATTCCTCTGCAAACTGCATCTCGCTGGCTTTTCTCCAAGCCAGATAAAACTACAAAATGGGTCAGACTTAGTGAGACGGAAATGTTGCCTCCTTTCCCTCTGCCTTGTCCTCAGCTAGCTTTAAGGCAAACATCACATTGGATTCAAAGACCAGCTGATGCTCTTTCAGTATGATTACTTACGCTATGATTGACAATGTGGGGGAAATAGCGTATATGACCAATGATAGGGCATTGACTAAGTAGGTCATTATTCAGCCAAACAATGGTACAATGGCTGTGATTTTAAAATGATGCTGTAGATTACTAAATTACATGAAAATATACTTGTAAGAATATTATGTAACAAAGAAGCATGCTATAAAAGTGTATTCACTGTTGAATCCTATTGTATAAAATGTGTGTATGTGTATACACCAAAAAAATACTCTGAAAGAGTACACACTTCAGCGCTAAGAGTGCTTATCTCTGCAGATCTTTATTTTTGTCTTTTTTGGAAATCTTGCTTGCTTTTATGATAAATTTGCAAGGTTATTCTTTTAAATATTAGTTTATCATTATAAGAAAGAATAGAGAGAATAAATTCTGTTCCCCTAGGAATAAACCTAAGAGTTTTCAAAGAGAATGACAGCCTATGTAATATCCAGTGATATTTGGACTTGAATAGAAAGTTCTGAATCAAAGAGTTGCGTAGAATATCAAGGGATGATCTAACAGCCATACTCTTGCCTGGGATTCCCACAGCCCTGTTTACTCAGGCTGTGGGCTCACTCAGAAGGAGACAAAATTGGCCACAGTTTTACCTCCTGCTCTGTTAATGCTGCACTGGTCCTTCTGTCTTCTCTGATAGCATCAAGTCATTTAGATTTATTTGCTTTAGTTGATCGCCATGCTTTCAAACAGGTTCCATAAGCTGCACATCCAATTTTAAGACAAAATTGAGCTTCACTGAATGTCCTTAATGACCACACCTAATTCCTAGCCCAAAGGAGGGAAGCTGCAGTCAACTCTCTCAATCCTCAAGAATAATAATGCCGATAGAACCCGTGTGTGGTCCGGGAGCTTTGGTCTGGTCTGAGAACACCAAGCATGCCCTTACCCCAGTGGGTCTCCATCTTGGTTGCACATTAACTACTCCTGTGCTTTCTGAAGCAATGACCACAAGTCACAGGTCACTACTGAACCCTGAAATATAGCCAGTCTGATTAGAGATGTGCTATAAGTGTAAAGTACAGACTCAGTTTCAAAGCTTTAGTCTGAGAAAAAGAATGTAAAATATCTCTGTCATTGTTCCATGGTTGTATGTTGAAATGTTAATGTTTGGAATATACTGAGTTAAGTAGAATTTATCATTAATATATTATTTTAATTATTTATCAGTGATAAGATATTAATATTATATTAAAATTAATTTCACCTTTCAAAATGTGGCTCCTAGAAAACATAAAATTATACGTGTGACTCTCTTTATATTTTTATTGGACAGTGCTACATTATTATCTCCATTTATAGTTTTGAAGATCCCAACATCCAGGCCATACCCCAGACCAATGAAATCAGAATCTCTAGAAGTAAGAGCCAAGCCAGGTGGTGACCAGAAGTGCTCTGTGTTGAGAATATAGGAGGAAAAACTGTTTTTTCCTATATATACCCTCATCTTAACAGATGAGGAACTTGAGTCTAACTTACCCAAGGTCACAAAGCCAGCAGGCTGTGGAACTAGGTTTCTGTCCAGCTCCAAACCCTTCTGCTGTGTATCTTCCATAAACATAAAGAAAGCTTTGCTAGAGAAGAAGTAAATTCCTTTCAGCCCTCCACTAAGACCGTCTTTTTCGATTTAAAGGAAGGGCATAACAAAATTATAGAAACCAAAGGATCTTCTTTGGGCATAACCAGCCTATTATTATAAGGCAGTGGTTCTCAAAGTGTGATCCTCAGACCAGCAGCATCACCATCATCTAGGAAATTATTAGAAATGGCAAATTTTTGGTCCCTACCCAGACTTACTGAATCAGAAGCTCTGGGGTTGGGGCTTAGTGATCTGTATTTTAACAAGCCCTTTGGGCCACGTGTTGGCGAATTTTTTTCTGGAAAGGGAAGGATAGTAAACATTTTAGGTTTTACAGACCATATGGTCCCTGTGGCAATCGCTCAACTCTGCCCTTGCAGAGATAATATGAAAATGAGTGGACATGGCTGTGTGCCCAGATTACATGAAGTGAGGTATGTCTGTATCTGCTGCATGTCTTTTATGATTGATTTGGCTTTGTTTAACTTATTTATGGACACTGAAATTTAAATTTCATTTAATTCTTACATGTGGTGAAATATTATTCTTCTTTTGACCAATCAATCCTGCTCTAAGTAGTTCTGTAGCATACTAAATTTTGTGAACCACTGCTAGAAGCTGAGTCAGAATCCAGGGCTCTCTGCCAGAGTTACTGAGCACAGGTATGCTGGGGCTGTCACTCGGTGGACACTTGACCTGAGCTGCAGCATAAATTCAGATCCAGGACATGAAGGATAATACTGCACCTGTGCTTTGACTCTGCTTTATAAGGCCTGTGCCAACAAATTAGATTTGGGGCAAAGGGGACTTAACAGAAAGACTGGGCAGAGTGGCAGCTGGCAGGAGGAAGGGCACCTTAGGAAAAAGCCAGAGAGTGGGCCTGGAGGTCTCCTTCCCTCCCCACAGCTGCCAGGGACAGTCTGGAGGGCCATTTCATTTCTCTGTTTCTCAATTACTGCATCTATCAAATGAGAGTGGCCATAATTCATGATTGGGTAACAGCGGAGACTAAGTAAGATATGCAACGTGTCTGATGCTTTAGGAATCACAGCACTGAGTCCCTGGGCTTCCTCCCCTACCTGAGGGACCTTGAGGCAGAAGGTAGGAGCATTTTGTGAAAACTGCAGGGCTGATTGATAAACTCTGGTAGGTCTGTCATAGAAACAGGCCAGAGGTGAGGATTCAGATTCAAACTGGCTCACTGTAGAGCCAGAGGAGCAGCCTGTCCATAATATCGCACACTGCCAACCTGCTCAGGCTCCCAGAATTTCCTGACCAGTAACTGAACAAGTCTTTTACGGCTATGCTGTTCTGTTCTGTTTTGTTTTCTTCCTTTGATCTAAGGTCAGCCTCTAAAATTTTTATTTTCTGCCACTGGCTTGACTTCCACCCAGAATACATAATCTTAGGAATGTCTACTCCCTTCAAGGAACCTGACATCCATCAAAGTGTGATCTGTCACCCTAGCCCACAATTGTCTGACATAAGGACTTTTCCCAAAGTCTGGGCTTGTCAGCACTCACCAGCACCACACATGAGGCAGCCACAGCCCTGTCTAACTTGGAATCGAGTCAAGTTCCCTCCAGTCTCCTTCAGTCTCTGATGTATCAAGCGTTCAACACATCTTGATGTCCACTCTCAATGAGGTTCATTTTGTTCAAGCAGTTCCCTAGAATATCCCACATCAGGAAGATGAGAATAAAATGATATGTTAAATAGAGCCAAAATTTTATTGTAAGATGTACTGTGGCGCCTGAAACTCAGGTATCACCCTGGGAAGTAGAAGCAACATTTCATGCTTGCTCCACAAGCTCCACCCAAATAAAAAGTGGGGAGAAATGACCTAAAGGTGGCTCATGTTTGGACCGTCAAGAATATATTGTGTAGGGCCACAGAGATGTGAGGTTCTCAACTGGAAGTGAACCTGGAGATTTGGGTAAAGACTCGGATTAAAACCATAAAGTACATAGAATGAACACATGATTTTCTTTCTTTTTAAAAGTTGTTTTATGTTATTTCCAACTTCTATTTTAAGTTCAGGGGTACATGTGCAGGATGTGCAGGTTTGTTACATAGTTAAACATGCGCCGTAGTGAATAACTGCACGGATCATCCCATGATAATGCCTAGGTATTAAGCCCAACATCTATTAGCTGTTTTTCCTGATGCTCTCCCTCCTCCCATCCCCCACCCTCCAACACACCCCAGTGTGTGTTGTTCACCCCAATGTGTCCAGGGAACACATGATTTTCACACTTGATAATAAGAGACATGTCAACTGTCAAACCTGGTTCTGGCCAAACCTCTGTGAGTTCTGACCAGGGTAGGTCAACCCAGGCAAAGTGGCCTTGGTTCCATAGCACCAAGTGAGTAATACTCTTTCAAAAATAATTTGTGTATTGATTCACAGATTGACTTGCAGATATCAGTTGTACACAACCTACTGCCAAAATCAGCTGAAATTAAAATAAAGGCATAGGCGAGTTAGATAAATTGTGTGTGTGTGTGTGCATGTGTGTATACACTGGGTGTGTATGATTATAAATGAGAGTATCTGTAGGTCAAGGAATCTTCTTTGAGACCTTGAAAGCTGTGACTGATGTAGTCCAACCAATGAAAAGCTGAGAGGACTTAATGATGCCTTATTCATGTTAGGATCCCAGAGAGGTGCAGAAGACAACGGTGACCACAAGAACTGCTGATTCATGGTGCATCCATGCCTGCACAGGCCACTTCTCAGTATGAGCAAAATCCATTATGAAACACATTCAACAGATAAACGTACCTCCCTGTGTGCAATATGCAAGCTAGAGAAAATAATCAGGTTTAAACTTGATTTTAAACGCATTAATATTTAAAGCTTGCAATTAAAGGAAATAGTATGATGACATCTTTTGCAATCTGAAGAATCCTCTAGTTGAGAAAATAACTGGTTCTTGGTTTATCTTTTGTGTAAATCTGAGCTTTCCTACTGTTTGACCAAAGTGAGAAACACATTATAATTAGATGAATTTCAATATAAAACAGAGTAGATCCCCTGAGAACTGTATTTAAAGTCTGGCATAATATTGCCCATAAGGCAGATATTTTTCTGACAGAGCTAAGAGATTCTATTATAATACTCAACTGATTTTACATATACAAGTAAGTCAAAGGTGTAACCAGAGTGGGTGCTCGTGGCTGCCCATCCTCCCTTCCTTTTCGTTACCTTCCCTAATTAAATGTTTCTCTTCTGGTCCTGGTTCATGCTGAACACTTGGACCCGGTGATCCTCCCAGCATCATTCGCTGCAGAGCCTTCTCAATCTCACTGTCTGTATCAATTCAAAATTCTGTCTTAACAATAATATCTAGATCAGCAGTCAGATTCCATCAGTTAGATTTCTATGACCTCCTCTATTTCTGTTTCAATGTGCTCCTTTCCACAGATCTAGGAAATGAAGGGAATTTGGGGGGAGTGCTGGGAATGCAATCTGTTTACTGCCTGGATTTGGAAAAAATCCACAAATGCTTTCTGCAAAATGCCTTACCCCTGCACTGCTGGAGTAGAAGACAGGGCTAAACCACCTTCCCAGCAGGCGCTACCTTGAAGAAATTAATCTATGCTGATGAGCTGACAACCTCTGTAAAGCCCAGCCACGGCCCCACTACCATGGGCTTCATGATTCAGCTGTTTCATGTTCACTGCACATACATTAACAAATGCAAGCCCCAGGAATTCAGGCATTGATTTAGGCTATAACAGAAGGGGAATAAGCAGCTTAATAGAAGCCTAAAATTTAAAATACAGTAGTCCCCTCTTACCTGATAGGGACATGTTCCAAGACCCCCAGTGCATGAATAACTGCAAGACCCCCAAGCCATGAATAATACCAAATCCTATATTTACTATTTTCCCCATGCATACATATACCTATGATAAAATTCAATTTATAAATTAGCCATAGTTAGAAATTAACAATAACAATTAATAAAATAGAACAATTATAACAATTTACTGTAATAAAAAATATGTGAGTATGGTCTCTCTTTCTCTCTTTCTCTCTCTCTCTTTTTCTCTCTCTCTCTCAAAATACCTTAATATTTTCAGGCCACAATTGACCACAGGTAACTGAAACTGCAGAAAGTTAAACTGCAGATAAGGGGGACTACTGTCTATCGTACATGTTTTCTAGGGTATCACCTATGTTATACTTGTTTGCTTACCTTTGATTTCTGGGCCATTTTAGACTTCCTGCTCCTTCAGAAGCTGCAGGCTTTCCATCCCCACACTTCCTTCCCCACCTCCCCCAGCCCTACCTTCTGGTCCTGTCCTTCAACCGCTACCGGTATCCCCAGTGACAAAGTGGCTGAGATGGGAACTCATGCGTCTTGGCTCCTCTTCTCATGGATGGATCTATAGACCCGTGGAGGGAGTGCTGACTTTCTGTGACCTGAAAAATTGCACTATTTCTCCTGCCATTATTATCCCCACTGTCATTTTGCAGCTGCAGGCAGCATGTTACCAAAACCAGTATTATTCTGGAAGCATTTCCTGTCCCCTGACTCATCAGACTGCAGCACTGCTGCCGGAGAGCAGGGACCTTAGCCCAGTCCAGTGGTTCTCAACCTTGAGCAGGCATCGGCATCACCTGGAGCCCAACTTCAACCACAGTTGCTAGACCCAGCCCCAGGGTTTCCAGTTCCACACATCAGGCGAGGAGTCTGAGAATCTGCATTTCTTACATGTCCCCAAGTGAGGCTGATGATGCTGGCCCAGGGACCACACTTTGAGAACCACTAGCCTGGTGGTTACGCCCAAGATTTGAAGGCAGACCTACACAGAGCTAAATCTTCACTGCCACTTACCATTTATGTGACCTCAGACAAGTAACTTAATCTCTCTGAGCCTCAGTTTCCTCATCTGTACAATAGAGAAAATACAAGTGACCTCATGGGACAGTCATAAGGATAACATGGGATAATACACATAAAGCCCATAGAATGGTGTTCTGCACACAGCAAGCGTTCAATAAGTGATCCATGGCAGCAACTGTGTGCAGCTGATGACAGATTTCTCCAGCAAGGCTCTGAGCCCCTCAAGTCATCATCCATCTCAGATTGGAAGTCTGCATTTTAACAAAGCGCATGAAGAGGCAGTGGAGTCATTGAGGCTTAGAAGTTTAAGACCTTTTTCCTTACAGGTAGCAAGAAGATGCCTTTGGTCCAAGCCTGCATATTTTCTGATGGCTGAACAAGGGGAGTTTCCCTGGCCCTCTTGTCCCTGTAGGGAGAGAGCGTCATTTGCATCTCTCATGGAATTGGAAATTTGAAGCACCATCATCTCCCCTTCGTTCCTTTCTTCTTTTCATGTATTATTCCTTGTCTCCAGACTTCAATGGTAGATTTCCTGCTTGTGATTACCAGGCAGCTGCTGCTGCAGCAAATTCATGCAGAATCACCAAAAACAATGGTTTA
This sequence comes from Macaca nemestrina, assembly GCF_043159975.1. Classification (NCBI taxonomy): domain Eukaryota; kingdom Metazoa; phylum Chordata; class Mammalia; order Primates; family Cercopithecidae; genus Macaca; species Macaca nemestrina. Next base: position 177,590,152 of record NC_092129.1, on the reverse strand, counting down.
CTTATTGTATTAGCAGAACTCCTACCCTCAAACCACAAAAAAAAAAAAAAAAAAAAAAAAAAAAAAACCAGAACTAAAAGCAGTAGCCACTCTACAGAGGGCACCAGTAATGACTAAGCAAAAGAGCACTTTTTCCTGCTAAATGAAATGAAAGGAAGTGTATTGGTTTTTAAGGAATTCTAGAGCCCTGGATGCTTTCTCCCCATCCTCAAACTCAAGCATGTTTGTAAATGAGCCAACCGTACTGCAACTGTACTTTGACATCAGTCAATTCTTTATGTTCCTTGAGCCCAGCATACTATGACTAAGGATGACCTAGGACCAGAAACACTTTTAATTTTCTAAGACAAGCTTCTTTACAAATCCTTGACCGTTATGGAATTTCATAAATCCAGCTCAGTGACATACTTTGATGTAATAATCGTTTAGGAAGCTAATTAAGAAGGCCAACTCACGGCTCCCCCATATCACACAATCGGATCCCAGAGCCGCTGGTATTTGCCTTTTAAGAAACTAGACATCCCGAGAGCCCTGATGTGCATGAGCCCGGACGCCTACCCCAGTGTGAAAAACGCAGCCCTCTGTGATGTCTGTTTGCTTAGCTTTCCAGTCGCATTACTCATTCCCAGGGTTGCCCAGGTTTCGGAGGATCAAGTCAATTTCTTCTCTTTGCTTCCATCATCATCTACTTCATTTCCATTTCTAGGAATCTAATCAGCCTGCCAATTTATAAGTTGTATTTTGAATGTTGTACAAAGTATTTGTCCACAAAATTTAGGAATTAGTTGGTAGGTGGGACAAAAATACTTAAATTCTTTTTGCTTTGCTGCTGGAAGTTATGTATCTCTCAGAGGGGGAACCTGGACAGCAGAAAAACAGGCCTTGCAGAAGGAATGCTGCTGAAAGCAAGTCATTTTCCCGGCTAGGCCCCGCTTCCTCATCAATGACTAAATAGTCGGCACCGTCCAGACAGTAGCTACTGGCCCCTGCAGCCATTAAGTACTAGGAACATGGCCAGTCCAAAGTGAAATGTACAGAATACACACTGGATTTTGAAGACTTGGTACAAAGTATGAAAAAAATAATGTAAATATCTCGTGAAGACTCTTTATATTGGTTCCATGCTGAAATGGTAACATTTTTAATAAGTGGGTTAAACAAAATATATTACTAAATTAATTTTACTTACTTCTTTTTCCTTTTTTGTGTGTAGTTACTAGAAAATCGTATGTTGCATATATGGTTCACATTCTATTTCTCTTAGCCAGTGCTGATCTGGAATTGCACTGTCCAATATGATGGCCACAAGTCATATGTGGCTATTTAAAGAATTTACATTTAAGTTAAATTAAAAATTCAGTACACCAGTCCTACCAGGCATATTCTAAGCTCCTAACAGCCACACATGCCTGGTGGCTACTGTATTTGATGGTGTAGACACAGAACATTCCCATCTTTGTGGAATGTTCTATTGCACAGATCTGACCTGGTTGTATCTATACTGCTCTGAAGTATTTTTAACAGTCCATCCTGAGCTCATTTGTGAGTTCATGCTAGAAATTCTACTCTCTGGCCTAGCCCTAAACCCAAGTACTTTCTCTTCTGCTCAAATCCTAGGTTACATCTGTGTCATAGTTCTGAAGGGCCCTTTGTGGAGAGCACAAATACAAACAAACCATCACCTTTGTCCCTTCTCAGGCTCATCACCCTGTCCCTCCTTTCTTAATCCAAGACCGCTGTATGAGCTTTCCATAGCTGCTGTAACAAATCGCCATAAATGTCGCCATTGACGACACCATCAATTTATTCTCTTACAGTCTGGATATCAGAAAGCTAGCGTCAAAGCATCATAGAATTGTGTTTCTTCTGGAGGCTCAGGGAGAGCCAGCTTTCTTGCCTTTTTCAGTTTCTAGAGGCTGCTGCATTCCTCAGCCCTTAGTGACATCACTCTACTCTCTGCTTCCATCTCCACCTGGCCTTCTCCTTCTTCTGACTTCCTACCTCGCTCTTATAAGGACCTCTGTAATTACAATTGGGCCCCCCTGGGCCACACAGGATAATCTCCCCATCTCAAAATCCTTAATTTAGTCACATCTGCAGAGTTCCTGTTGCCATGTAAGGTAACATATTCACAGTTTCTGGGGATTATGACTTGGACCTCTTTGGGGGGCCATTACTAGCCTGCACAACCCCCATCTGGAAAACCAGCATGCGTTGCTGACCTCCGTGTGCCGTGTGAAAAGGCCCAAAACTGTGTCTAATATGGGAAAAACTCAAACTCCATAGGTTTTCCATTAAAATGCTTTCATAGAAGTCCAACAACTCTGAGAACTTCACAGTTCTCAAATGCACTTGCTCACAAATCTGAGGCTGAGGCAAGAGATGAGTCTTTCTATTAGGAGATTGTATCATTGTTCCCAAGGGCTTGCTTTATCGGGCCATTATTGTCACCTTTCCCCCATAAAACCACCACCTGCATGCCCTCTAACCACAGGAGAAATGACTTGGCTAGCAGTCAATGACGGCCCATGTATTATGCCCATTCTTGGCAGAGAAAGATGGTAAGATGGCAAGGAGTCCTTCATCATGTTTGTCATGGAGAGAAAACCAGCTTCTACTAGGAATAAGTATGGTGGCTCACACTTGTAATCCCAGCACTTTGGGAAGTCGAGGCGCACAGATTGCTTGAGCTCAAGAACTCCAGATCAGCCTGGGCAACACAGAGAAAGAAACCCCATCTCTGGAAAAAAAAATTTTTTTTTTAAAGGCAGGAAGGGGCAGGGATAGCTGTGTGCAGTGGCTATCCCTGTAATTCCAGCAGCTACAGAGGCTGAGGCAGGGAGGATCTCTTGAAGCTGGGAGTTTGAGACCAGCCTGGGCAACATAGGAAGACCCTCATCTCTAAAAAAAAATTTAAAAATTAGCTGGGCATGGTGGTATAGTCCCAGCTACTTGAGAGGCTGAGGCAGGAGGATCACTTGAGCCCTGGAATTTAAGGCTGTGGTGAGCTATGATCACACCACTGCACTCCAGCCCTGGACAACAGAGTGAGACTTCTCTCAAAAAAAAAAAAAAAGAAAGAAAGAAAGAAAAGGAAGGTAGAGATAATGAGCACATCTCTGAATCACTGCAGAGGCCTAAGGAGAGGACCATGAGTGAAGAAACCCAGGAAAAATTCTAATTCTGTAAATGATTCATTACAAATACACAGTGAATGTTTTCAAGTTGTAAATAACATTAAATTTCTCTAGGTAGTGAAAGGCCATAAAATAAAATCTCACATGCCTCGTCGAATGGATGGGGAAAGATATCAAAGCAGAGTTAGCTGGAAGCAAAACTAAGATAACTCATGTATAGAAAAAGTCATCCAAACTCAAATTATACAGTTATGAATTCTAAAGTACAGTTGTGACTCCAAAAACACGACAGCAACTATTCCCAGAACATGCTGACCCTTCACACAGCCAGTGGGGTGAGACCAAATGCCGGACATCCCCAAGAAACATTTAGAAATCAAGTTGAGCAAGTTCTAATTATGGAGCAACAGAAATAATCCTCCAATGAAAGGTCACTTGACTTGCCAAAGAGTCCCAAAGTTTTCAAATCCACTTTATTAGAGTTAACTTGATTTATTATAGGTTATTCCACTTGTGCACTATTGGACACTTGTGCACTAATCAGGGACAGTAACTCTCTATCCAACTGAATGAAGAAAACAAAGACAGAGATGGACTGTGCCCCCCTCCTCCTTCCTGCAGTCCCTCTTTCCTAAAACTCACAGGCTTCCTCGCATGCTCTGCTCCTCCCCTTGGAGCACAGCTGAGGTCTTCACCTCCTGTCCCTGTCACTCAGCTCCCGTCTTCTCCCAGAGTGTGAGATTCACAGAGTTCAAACAGATAATCCAGGGCACGAAAATTCTCCTTCCTGGCCTTTGGCATGAAAGTCAAGGAACAGGTTCCAGGGCATTCGGGTATCATTTCTGAACTAGGTGGTTCCATCACAAGAAACAGGTGCAAATGTCTCAGCAGCCAGGTGGCTAGGGCTACCACTAGCTCATCCGTGGCCTTGGTATACATTAGAAAAAGGGGAACCTTCTGCCAGGAAGTGTTCTTAGTGTGGGGTACCCCCAAGTAAAGCCAGGTTCAAGGACTTGGGGGTGGGTAGTACTCTGGGCCGTGATGCCAGGAAGCAAGGGTGATGGGAAAAGCCAGTGAGAGACACACCAGGGAGCTGATGACCAGCACAGGGAACTAGGGCTCCATCCCTCAGCAACCCCTGGGGAGCTGCAGCGAGTGCCTCAGAATTGTCTTTCTCAGGGTCAGGAAGCTTCAGGAGTTCACATCCCTGCACTTCCCAGTTGCCCTGCATGGGCTTCTCTGAAGCAGGAAAGCACGCAGAGGGGCAGCCCTTGACACGGAGTAATGTCAGAGGCCCTGCTGATGCCCACTCCAGCAGCCGGGATTCCACCAGGGGCTGAGAGGATGTGGCCCAGACCACTAAAAGCATATGCTGGTGGGACCCAGCCCAGACCACTAAAAGCTTATGCTGGTGGGACCCAGCCCAGTCCTGGGCTGCAGGCCCTGACCCAATAGGGCACAGCTGGATTTCTGATCCCATTCAACCCTGAGCCAGGCACATTCTGTGCAACTGCATGTGGAGGACCGGCAGACCCCCCTCTGAAATGGAGCAGCCAAGCCCGCAGCACTGAGAGTCCCGGAAGGACCCCTCCAGGAGAGACACAAAGGACTCAGAGGCTCAGAGGATAAGAGTTGAATGGCCCGGGAGCTTGAGGAGCTGCCAAATTAGGAAACACTGAAAAATAATACTAAAAAGTTACAATTAGGCCTGGCCTAGGCTGGAGCTTACCTACCCACAATGCCGGGAATCCATGGAAACCTGAAGAAACCTCCAGCCTTTAGGGCCTACTGGGATCTCGCTACAGTGACATTCGCCCTGAAGGCAGTGGACACTCTGATCTGTCCCTACCCCAGGCAAGTTTATTATTACCTTAAATGAGAGCCCTAACCTACCAGCTCCAAGGCTTAAGGGAACAGGAAGAACTACATCCTCAAGGGTCAGAGAGACTGAAGAAAGCAAAGCTACAGATCAGAGGGAACATGATGAGGATCAGTGCCTGGGCCTTCTCCATCTTCTGGATTTGGGTCTCTTCGGAAATACCCAGAGGCGGGAAGAAGAATAAAGAGCTCACTAGAATAAAGCCATGCACTCCCTCCCCGCTCCTCCAGAGACAATGCTCTTGGTTGGTCTGGAACATTCTCCCCACCTTCCTCTTCATCCTCTAGCCCCTCAGCTTGGTCCTCCGCACGCCAGATGCCATCACAGACTCTGAGCTCCCTCCCACTTTGCTCTTGGCCTCACCTGGAGGGGAGAGGGAAGGCTGCATCCTCCCAGGTCGACACTGCCTCCCTGCGTGCAGGTATCCCTTCCAGATACATTTCATCTCCTTTGGATATATATATATATATATATATATATATATATATATATATATACACACACACCCAGAAGTGGGACTGCTGAATCATATGGGAGTTCTATTTTTAATTTTTTGAGGAATCTCCACACTGTTTTCCACAGTGGCTGTACAAATTTACATTCCCACCAACAGTGGGAATTTCCCCCAGAATTATTCGCAGTAGCCAAGATGTGAAAACAACAGCGACAGATGAATGGATAAAGAAAATGTGGTCTATACACACAATGGAATATGATTCAGCCTTAAAAAAGAAAGAAATTCTGCCATTTGCAACAACGTGGACATACCTGGAGGACATTATGCTAAATGAAATAAGGCAGACAAATATTGCGTGATCTTACTTACATGTGGAATCCAAAAATAAAAGTCAGACTCACAGTAAACGAGTAGATGAGTGGTTGGCAGAGTCTAAGGAGTACAGGAAACGAGGAGATGGTGGTCAAAGAGTGCAAACTTGCAGTTAGAAGATGAGTAAGTTCTGGAGACCTAACGTACAGCACAGTGACTACTGTTGATCACAACATATTGTACATTACTAGCAGAGTAGCTCTCAAGTGTTCTCACTACACACACAAACACACATGTACACACATAAGCATGCACACACACAAAAATGCACATACATTCACGCACAAATGCACACATGCACACACGCACATGCAGGCACACACACCTGCACACACAAACGTACACACGAAAGGTGACTATGTGAGGATATGTTAACCACATTATACCACTTAAATATATATAACTTTTATTTGTCAATCATTTCTCAATATAACTGGAGCAAAAAAGGACACTGCCTCCCCTCTACCCTGCCCTACTGGGCCCAGCAGCTGGGAAGGGAACACAAAATGCTAGGTAAATGAATGAATGATTTTTTAAACAAAAACATTTGTTCTTGATATGCCAATTGGCCTAGTCATCATAATTATAACTCTTGAGTAGTTTTATACTGTTAAGTGCCCTGAAAATGCTTAAGTATTAATGACATTTTATAATAAATTTGGGAAATTGGCAGGAATTCCAGCAAGATCCTAGAAAGGGCTAGGAAATGGGGAGAGGGTCGCCTAAAAGAGTTCATGCAGTCAGCAGGCTGCGTCTGCGCTGGTTATTGAGAACAAAAAGAGGCAGACCAAGACACAGGACCAGCCAGGTGCAGTGGCTCACGCCTGTAATCTTAGCACTTTGGGAGGCCAAGGTGGGTGAATCGCTTGAGCTCAGGAGTTGGAGACTAGCCTGGACAACATGACGAAACCCCATCTCTACAAAAAAAACTAGGCAGGTGTGGTGATATGCACCTGTAGTCCCAGCTACTCAGGAGACTGAGGTGGGAGAATGGGAGGATCACTTGAACATGGAAGGTGGAGGTTGCAATGAACCAAGATTGCACAACCTGGGTGAGAGAGCCAGACCCTGTTTCAAAAATAATAATAAAAAAAAAGACACAGGCCCTCATATCAAGTTGATGTCACCCAAAACCCTTGGGACCTTTTATTTCCACAATTTATAAACCAATTTTCTCTTCAAAAAGACACTCAATGACAATCACCCAAAGTTCTGGGTCAAAAAAAAAAAAAAAAAAGCTGATACTCAGAAATGACTTCAAGTATTCAGAACCAGGGAGGTGAGTTTCTTTAATCCACTGCACATTAAAAACTGATAAATATTGCACATGAAAGAAACGGAAGAAATGGGTGCAAATATACTGGGGTTCTTTTTATAGTCCTGGAGTGTGAGAATGTTAATTAAAGGAATCTCAGAATTGGAGAGGATCTGAGAAAGGACAGAGTGAAAATTTAATTTTAGGTATTGTTTTATCAGATTTAAAAAAAGACAATTTCATTAGTTACTTGCAGTTATCTCAAGAACTTCATGAGCCCCCCAAAAAGCTCCAATTGAAACTGTAAACTGTAAGAGACCAATTTAATGAAAACCTCTCAGCCAAGTGAAGGACCTCTTAATGGTGAAGAACACAAACGAGCAAACCTGGGTGCATTAAATGAGCACAACAAAATATTAGGTATCATTAGAGTGTTGTTCTTCAAAGAGTCATACTCGTCCATTTTTTAAAACAAAAGTTTAAAAAAAAGGCACAGACAGAACTTAGCAGTTACATACACTGGCTCAAGCAAGAAGCTAGAAAACCTAGTCTCATTGCATATTTCAGCTTCCACCAAATGAACGTTACTCCTTTTCACACCTGGGTGAATAATAATACAGTTAATAACTGCCATTTCTACCCTTCCTTGGGACCACATTCTGCTCAGCGGCTTTACACACAAGTTCTCTAGTCCTCTCAATGCCCTATGGGGAGGCATTGCTATTTCTATTTTGCAAGTGCAAAAACTGAGTTGCAGGATGGCTGAGCAAATTGCCCAACATCACTTAGCTAGTGAGTCGGAGAGCTGGGTCTCAAACCCAAGTCTGTCTGCTTCCTAGGTCAAGTCATTTGCACTGTGCCACCATACAGCAATTTGTAGAAGCATAAAGCAGGTATGAAACATGTCCAAGGGAACCCAGCCAAATCAGACAGGGACGGCACACCAGTCCTTGTTCTTGGACTCTGCTCCTGAGCCACACTGTGTCCAAACCCTGACAGCCAGCAGGAGTGCTCTTGGCTTATTCATGCCTGTAGCAGCCACATCCTTGAGTTGCAAGCAGAAGACACCCAATCCAGCCAACAAAAGCAAAGGGAATTTCTTGAAAGGACATTTAGGAGTCACAGAATTAGCAAGAAAGCTGGAACACCAGGCAGAAAGCGGGCAGCTCTAGAGACTGGTGAGCTGCAGTGAACGCTTCTCTTGCCAGAACAGATTGACAAGGGGTCTCTTTGTCTCTCTGCTCTGATTGTCTTGGCTTGGGTTAGAGAGTATCTACTGGGAAAAAGATAACTTCCGAAAAAGAAATCATGTTCCAGTAGCTGAACCACTGCAGTGCATATCTGTTAGGGGCACGATCAGCATGGACTGCAACGCAAGGGGTGCGCCCTCAGGCTGGGCAAAGCACCAGCATGACAAATGAATCCTGGGCAGGCTGTCCCTCTGAACCCTCTATATGTAACCACATATTAGTTACAGTGCCTACATGTGCTGCTCAGACAGGTTAAGTAAATTGCCCAATTAATGAAAAAAGAACTCAGATTCAAGCCCAGATAGTCTGACCGCTGGACATGTGCTCTTAGCCACGATGCTTGTTTGCAGTGCTGGGGAATCACAGGGGAGGCAGTAATGACTGAGGGGCTGGGCAAGGAGTCATCCTTCTTGCTGACTTCAATACTGATGTGGATAGCCCACCAAGCACCATAATGTCTCAGTTTTTTCACCCCCTTACTTTCAACAACCATTTCCATCTTTACACCTCGACCACCATCTCTCATGCCAACCCTGGATATCTTAGAGCCTGTAAAAATGCACCATTTCTGAAATCTAAATGTCAAGCCCTCTGCCATGTGGCTTCCTCATATCCTGCCAGCTCACCAATTCTAGCACCTTGACTGCAATAATAGAAACTCCATTCAATTCTCTCCCCGACTGTTACCATCAACAACTCCCTCCTGCCTTCACTTTCTTCCTTACCCACGTTAGATTCTATGGTCTATTGTTATAATCTTTTCCTTGCATCTAATCCAACAGCCTTGACTTTCTCTCCTTTTCATTCTTGTCCAGTGAAACTCCAACCCAACCACTGACCTTCAGTAGCACTGGAGCTACTGAATGTCTCTAAGAAAATATACATCTGGGCTGACTGGAGTATCTTTAAATTTATGGCCACAAACCTCAAGAAAAGCACTCAACACTGCCTAGAAATCTTACTATATTTTTCAGGTAAATTTCTTCCCCACTGTCCATGAATATTGTATTCCTCCTTTTGCTGCTCAACACAGCACAGGTCTTTGCCATCTAGTGCCCCCTACAAGTCTGTGGACTTCACTGCAAAAACCAAAGAGATCAGACAAGAGCCCCACTATTGGTTTACTGGCCCATCTACAAACATATCTACACCTGAACTCATTCTGCTCTGTTTTCGCTCCTACAATTGTGGGAGTAATTTTCACGCTTCTCTCAAATACAGGAGGGAGTGTTAATAGCGTTCCTTTCCACCTTCTTAAACCCCTCATGTCTTCAGTTATTCCCTCTTCTGCAGCTTCAATCTCTCTTTCTACAAGATTATTCCTTTGGAACAACAAATATGGTACAGTATCTCCCATCTTGAACAAAGAAACAAACCACTCTTAATACCACACTCTCCTTCAGTTATCCTTTTTTTTTTTTTTTTTTTTTTTGCTTTTGCTTCCTCTCATAACAAAACTCTTACTTCCTCACCTCCTTATATCTCTTCAGTCCACCCCATTCAGGTATCAGTACTCATCTCTCCGGTGTTCTTGTCAAGGTCATCAAATGACCTCCATGTTGCCAAATCCACTGCACAGTTCTGTTCTCATCTTACTCAAACTCTCAACAGCAGCATTCAGCATGGCTGGCAATACCCTCCTGTTTGAAAAACATTCATCTCCTGGCTTCCTTGCTCCTTCACTCTCTGGCTACCCTCTCACTCCACTGACCATCTCTTCTTAGTCTCCTTGGCTGGCTTCTCCTCAACCCAACCTCTGAATGTTGGAGGGCCTCAGGAGGTCCTGTCCTCTCCTCTGTTGATTAATTCTATCTCTTTGGGGTGAGGGGGGCATCTCATCCTATCCCATGGCTTAATCACCACATGTTAATAAATCTGATATTCATAGCTCCATTCCTACCTTTTCCCTAAAATTCCAGACTTGTATAGCCAACTGCTTCCAAGGATCCTTATTAACCATATCCCAGAATTAGAGCTCTTCAATCATCACACACACACACACACACACACACACACACACACACACACTGCCTCACCAGGCTTCTCTAATCTCAATAAATGGCACCTCCATCTATCCAGATATTCAAACCAAAACCTTCCTGGCCCCCACTCTCTATACCCACTCATCAGTGGGTGCTATCGGCCAACACAAATATTATCTCATTCATGTTCTCTACCTCCACCACCACCACCCTTCACCAATCCATCATTTACCTTGGCCACGGAAAAGCCTTCACACTTGGCCTCTTCTTTGCATTCTTTATACAGCAGAATGTCTCTGCAAAACATAAATTAGCTATTTTGACATGACTTTTAACACATTTTCCACTGGAATGAAATCTGAACTCCCTACCATTTCCTGCAGGTCCTGAAATATGTCACCCCTTGATCTTTCCAAGTTCTTCTCAACACAGTTCCTCTTGTTCACCATGCTTCAACAGACTCATCTCCCACTGTCCTTCCAATTTCCTAAACTCTTTTCCACATCAAGGCCTCTGTCCTTACTTTGTTATTCTGAGATGGTCTTCCCCCAACTCTTTAAATGCTTGGCCCATTCTGCTCCTTCAGGGCTTGGCTCAAATACTACCTCCTTATAGATGCCTCCATGACTGCCACCCGTGGAACATGGTGCCTCCCAGTTCCTGGCATTAGCGAGTATTCATGGAGTGCTTCCCAGGTGTTGTTATTAGTGCTTTTTATTGATTACCTCTTTTAATCCCTACCACCCTAGGAAGCAGGTACTCTTATTGTCATTATCTTACCCATCTTGGAAAAAAAAACAAAAAACCAAAACAAAACAAGGAAACTGAGCCCAAAGAGATAACAACTGTCCATAGTCAACTAATCCTGGGACTTAACCCTGTGCAACCTGGATCCAGCCTGGCCCCTTCCCCACCACACCCTCCTGCCTCTCTCATATTACTTGGTGTCCCTTTCCAGCACTTGTTACAATCTGGATATTGTCTTGTTTAGTTATTTCTGTATCATCATTCTCCGCAGTAGAATATGCATTAGTTCACTTTCATATTGTTATGAAGAAATTACCCAAGACTGGGTAATTTATAAAGGAAAAGAGGTTTAACAGACTCACAGTTCCAGAGGGCTGGGAAGGCCTCACAATCATGGTGGAAGGCAAAGGAGGAGCAAAGGCACATCTTCTATGGTGGCAGGCAAGAGGGCCTGTGCAGGAGAACTGCCCTTTAAAAATCCATCAGATCTCATGAGACTTATTCACTATCACAAGAACGGCACGGGAAAACCCACTCCCATGATTCAATTACCTCCCACTGGGTCCCTCCCATGACACACAGGAATTATGGAAACTATAACTCAAGATGAGATTTGAGTGGGGACACAGCCAAACCACAACAGAATATCAGCAATGCATGGACAGAGACTTCCTTTTTCCATCCCAGGATCCCCAGGGCCTGCCACATGGAAGGTGCCTGACCAATATTTGTGGCATGAATGAATAAGTGAATGAATGTAGATCAGGTGTAGATCAGGGAATGAAAACATTTCTAGCAATAGCTGCTCTTATTTTGGTGCCAACAATTGTCACACATCAGTGTAAGCACAGAACATATGAATGAATCATTTTTTTAAATGATTGAATAACATCATGTATGCTTTATATATTTTTTCAGAGCAGATTTACTATGCTGGGCCTGTCAATAATCCTGAATTTACTATTCCTCAGGTAAGATATTACTTAATTCTTGTATTAAATAGTTTGTTTCTGGAAGAAGTCTAGAAGAAGGGGGAGGGAAAGGAGGAGAAACCAAGAAGGAAGAGGAGGAGTTAAACAATTTAAAACTTATCCACAGGCCATCCCTGCAAAAACCCTTTCTTCATAAAACTGCTGCTTCACCGTGGGCACTTGAAATTTCTTGACACGCTGACTTTGTCATTTTGGCATTTAATATTTTACATGTCGGTGAACCTTAGGGAATCCTCCGAATACAAACCTCCCACTGAGAGGGATGCCAGCGTCTTGTCCAGCAGAATTGCGGCATCTGTGGGGTTCCATATGGCAGTGCTGCTGGGCTGTGTGGGCGGCACCACGCATGTGCTGGGACTGTGCTCAGGAGGCTGGCGGTTCAGAGAAAGGAAGATGCACAAGCCATGGAGGCGTGAAGGTCCCCCGGTTACTGTCCTTTCACTGTTACTCATGAGCTGCCACTAAGTCAGTAAAATGCCCATATCCTTAGCATTTGCTGGCAAAGCTCACAGCTCAGAGTAGAATTTTCCACTAATTCCTTTCTGTTCAAGATAATGTGACGTTATTAAATGGCTCAATTTACATCACTCTGCTATAAGCAATAAATGTTCAATATGCTACCCCTAAGATAATTTTTTTTTTGAGACGGAGTCTCGTTCTGTCTCCCAGGCTGGAGTGCAGGGGCATGATCTCAGCTCACTGCAACCTCCGCCTCCCAGGTTCAAGCTATTCTTCCACCTCAGCCTACCGAGTAGCTGGGACTACAGGCATGCACCAACACGCCCAGCTAATTTTTAGATTTTTTGTAGAAACAGGGTTTCACCATATTGGCCAGGCTGGTCCGAAGTCCTGACCTCGTGATCCACCTGCCTCAGCCTCCCAAAGTGCTGGGATTACAGACCCCTCAGAGAATCTTATGGAATAATATGGAAAGGATCACAAAAATGTGATCTTTTAAAAATGCATGCTGATGTATTTAGTACCTGTGAGATTTGATTATGCATATATAATATGTAGTGATCAAGTCAGGCTATTTAGGATGTCCATCGCTGAATACATTTTTGTTAACTATAGTCACCCTACTCTGCTATCAAACACTGAATTTATGTCTTCTATTAACTGTGTGTTTGTACCCTTCAATCCACTTCTCTTTATCCTCTCCCTCTCCTCCCCTCCCTCTCCACTCTGGTATCTATCTTTCTACTCTCTATCTCCACGTGATCATGTTTTTTAGCTCCCACAGATAATTGAGAATAAGCAATATTTGTATTTGTTCCTGGCTTATTTCACTTATGATAATGACCCCCAGTTCCATCCATGTTGCCACAAATGATAAGATTTTATTCTTTTTTATGGCCATATAGTATTCCACTGTGTATATATACCACATCTTCTTTATCCATTCATTCATACATGGACACTTAGGTTGATTCCATATCTTTGCTGTAGTGAATAGCGCTGCAATAAGCATGGGGGTGCAGTTGCAAAAATGTAACCACTTTAAATAGTTTTGTTTACAACCTCATCCTTTCAGTTCTCCAAAACCTGTATATGGCTGAAGAAAAAGGTAGGTCTCTTTCTCCGTAAAGAACCTCTAACTTAGTTTCACCTCCGGGTTTGTTTCCTTTCTTTCCCAGCCTCTGTGTTCCTATGTCACAGTGCCATCTTGCTACCATCTCGGATTTCCACTAGCATTGCTCTTGTAGCTGGGAAGTCTCCAGGCTTCTCCCTCTGGAAATCTCTAGAGTTTTCTCCTCAGGCCTTTCATTAAAATACAAAAGTTTTGCAAGAAAGAAAAACTACACCTCTCTTCACTTCTAGTATAAGGTACCTAAACTGTCCCAGAGAGTTCCATTTTTCTTTAAATCTTTGCTATTTGAATTGTTTTTCTTTCCCCATTGTCCTTCTGACCCTCCTCCCGACTAGAGGCTGACTTAAAATTTACTAACAATTGACTTTCACTTTTGCATTGTTGGCTTAATTTTAACCCAGTTACTCAGCAACTGTTATAAGATAGAGCGGAAAAGAACTTCTTAAAGTCAGAAAATCCCTTTGAAAGTAGGTTGAGGGGCCAGGCACAGTGCCTCATGCCTGTAACCCCAGCACTTTCAGAGGCCGAGGCGGACGGATCACTTAAGGTTGGGAGTTCAAGACCAGCCTGGCCAACATGGTGAAACCCCATCTGTACTAAAAATACAAAAATTAACAAGTCGTGGTGGTGCGTGCCTGTAATCCCAGCTACTCGGGAGGCTGAGGCATGAGAATCGCTTGAACCCAGGAGGTGGAGGTTGCAGTGAGCCGAGATTATACCACCGTACTCCAGCCTGGGCAACAGAACAGGACTCCATCTCAAAAAAAAAAAAAAGAAAAGAAAAAGAAAAAGGAAAAAAGGTTGACCAGATATGTAAAAAAGCTTTATTTGAATCACCTTACTATGCAGGAAGGAAGTGCAGAACCTAAGTTCTTCAACTGCTGATGGTACTTAAGCAGATATTACCCAGTATGAGGGCATCATATGTACAGAGAGAGAGCTGGAGGCCTTAATCCCAAAATGGGCTCCCTACACTGGTCGCAGGTCAGCCGTGGATGGCCCGCAATGCACAGAGGCTTTGCTTCTTAATATGGAACAGACACAGTTCAAAGCCTTTTGGTTGTAAAAGACCTACCCTGTATCACCTCCTCCAACCAAATCCTCCAGGGATGGGCTCTGGGCTAATGGCAGTTCCCATGTGGCCAAAAACGCTCCCACTCAGCGCTCAGTCTCCAGGGCCTTGGTATTATTTCCCTCTGAACTCATCCAACCCCTTGGCACAGATTGAAGCCCTCCCTGGCGTCCTCTGTCTATGCTTCCTGTTTTCTGAATGAGAATTTAGGGGATCCTTTAGGCTCCCGAAGCATGTGGACCACAACTCATAGGCACAGCCTGACCTGTGTATCGCCAAAGGTGCACCTACAAATTCCTAACTTGCAAACTTGTGCCCTCCTCAACAGCAGAAAAGCTGCACTCAGTCCTTCCCTACCCTGGCCTCCTGGCCTCCCAGCACACACCTCCACCTGCCTCCAGCCTGGCACGCTTGCCTAAATACTCTTATCTCTTGTACCAGAGTCTGCGATGTCTGTAATTCATAATCTAGAACCCCTTCCTTCAAATACAACCCCTCCTCTCAGGCTCATAACATAGTAATGAAAAATTCATGTGGTGTTCAATACATTTGTAGGTGTGTACCTAAATGCACATAGAGATTTTAAAGAAAAGTACATGAGGAGGAGGAGAAGGATGAAACACAATGAGATATAAATTTGAGCCGGTCTTTACTCATAATTAATTCTCGAACATTTGGACTGCTTTGGTTATATTCCTAACACTGTTTCTAAAATTACAGCTGCTCAATATTGGAAGAGTATGACTCATGGGAGCTTCTAGAATCATGGAATCACACCCCAGGCGCCATCCAGAGCACAGCCTGGCTCTCTTGAATACATTTCAGTGTCGGGGACTCCACTCTCTTTGGAAGCTCTGCTCATTGCTAGAAAGTTGTTCACTTCTAACAAAAGCCACCTCTCATGCAGTTTCTCTCCGGTGGTCTCACCTACTCCTTCCCTCTTGCTTTGTACAGATTAAACTCCTTCCCCCGTTGGGTGACAGGCAGTTCAAAGATGTGCCAGCAGTCTCCTGGCCTCCTCTGCCACAGTCCCTCTGCTCTGCTTGTGACCCTCCCACCACCCCAGAGCATTTTCCTCTCCAGATTAATGTCTACAAACACGTCACCGCTCTGTGGCTGCTGGGGTGCAAGGCTGGGGCGCTGGCAGCAAACAAAACCGGCATGGCTCTTCCACAGTCTTCACAGGACCTGGCTGCCAGGCGGCTTCTGCCAAGCTGACTGCAAAGGAAGGGAGACCTCCTCACAGCGTTGCTGCCAGCAAGGACCCCCAAAGGCAGCCATTCTTTCTGTGACGGGGCATTTTGGTTTTGTGCTGGTGAACTGTGCTCCCCGGGGTCTTCTCTGTCTCAGCATACAACCCTTTCTCCCTCCAGTTGCTCAGGCCAGGAGCCCTGGAGTCACCTTTAACCCATCTCTTTCTCTCCCACCCACTTGCATGTCCTCAGCGGATCCTATCGACTGTTCTTTCAAAATTTCTCTAGCACCCAAACCCTTCCCCCACCTCCACCTCTAATCCACGTCATCTTCATCTCTCACCTGGATTCCTGTAATCACCTCCCGCCTGGACTTTTCAGCGAAGCAGCCAGAGGGATGCTACTGACACAGGCGCCAGGGCAGGCCACCCTCTCCTGACCCCAGTTCCTTTCAGAGCGGAAGCTGATGTCCCCACCACAGCTTCTGAGGTCCTAAGAGTCTGGCCTCCTGTGTCACCCTAACTTCACCCCCACCATCCCCCGCTCTCCCTGCAGCCCCGCTCGCCTCCTTCTGCCCCTCTAAGGTGGGGGCCCCAACTCATAGCAGGACTGCACCTTCTTGCGTCTGCTTCAGGTCTTTACCTAAACGTCGTCATCTCAGCAGGACCTCCTTTCACCACCCTGCTCAAAATTGCAGAGCAGCACTCGCCTTCACCCACCCAGTGCTTCCATCCACTCCCTTCCTGCATGAGTTTTCTCCATGACACGAACACCTGACATACCATACGTAGTCACATATCATAAGGCTGGTCTGTCTCTCCCAGAGATGCTGGAAGCTCCGCGGGGCAGCGGTTGGCTTGTCTTGTTCTAACGTTAGCCGCAATGTCCAGAACATCACCCAGCACATAGAGGTTTCTCTGTAAATATTTGTTAAATGATTAATTGTACCGTGGGTCACACGTCTAATACTTGACCTGTGCCCCTTGCAGGGAGAATACCAGGTTTTGCTGGAACTGTATACTGAAAAACGGTCCACCGTGGCCTGTGCCAATGCTACCATCAGGTGCTCCTGACCGTGGCCTGTAGCAAAACTCACAGCCAGCTTCATCTCACGGGACCTCCAAGCTCCTCTGACTGAACCTGCTGTGGGAGAAGAAGCAGCCAATGACAGAGAGAGGCTCTACAAAGGCGCCCCCCAAAAAGTGCAGCTGCTAACTTTAGTCCCAGGACCAGACATCCCCAGAATCCACAGATGTAATGAAGTCCCCGAATGTATCTGTTTCTAAGGAGCCTCTTGGCAGCCCCTAAGCAGTCTTGTGGGTCCATCCTTTTTGTCTAATTGGTCGCCTCACACCAGACTCACCTGCTTTTCAACTTCTTAGGAGTGCTTCCTCACAGTTACCAAGAATAAAGGAAGCTGGCCACCATTGTTCATTGTGATTTGTTCAAAGAATCTTACTACAATGCTGTAGTTAAAAAGTCATTTCCTCCAGATGCAGTGCCGGATGCTGGTGCAGCATAAGCAGTTCCAAGAAATTCAGGAGGATGACAGCCTGGCTAAAATTAGAGCGCTGGGAAAATGTGCCATTGCTTCTCCTGGCCAGGCCCCCACCCTTGGACCATGAGGGCCGAGAAGCTGATGCAACCTCACGAATAGGGACATCATCCTCTCGCTTATCCAAACACTCATTTCACCTTCATCCCTCAAAGCGTGATTATACTTCACCTCAGCACACAATGGCATTCATTACTGCATTTATTAATTAATGCAAGGAATAACTCCTGAGCATTTAATGTGTATCAGGCACTGTGTTCTTAAGTTGTCTTTTACGCTGCTCTCCATAAATGAGCATGTTGCCTATCCTACTTCCAGAGTCATTTCTGCGGCCCTGTCTTCTCTCATGGGATGCACCGACCGCATGGTGGGCTCCATGGCCCCTTCACCATCCAATGCCCCTGTCCTTCCAGTGTCCCTGCTGGCCCTCTTGCTCCTGCTAAGGGGCTGGAGTAAGGTGGGTGAGTTGACACTATCATTCATAAAAATGCCACTATATTAGAGATTAAAGGAGAAAAAACTCCATAGTTTAAAAAACGGTAGTTGCTATTAATCCCTATTTATACATCATTAAACCACCTAGAATAGCAGGTCATAAATGCCTGGCGAACTTTAAAACCAGCATCTGAGGTTTTCTGGATTATGAGGAGGCAAAATTACAGCAGTGTCCTCGCCTTGGCCATAATGCTTGAGAGAAAAGACGTGCATGGCCATACTAGGCTCAGGAACAAACCTCTGAACGTACATGGGGGTGACAGTGTTATGCACAAGAACAGCAAATGATTCCTCCCCGGGCCATTCCCTCTAGCTTGAGACATTCACCTCCCTCCCTTTTCAGTAATCATCACGACGAGTAGTAAAGGCCCTGGCTAGACTCTGCGTACGCACATGTTCTAACAGTACAAGACAGCTGTCACAGCCTTCCAAAGACACAGGTGGAACTCAGCCAGTCCCTTCCCAATCCCTTTGCCCTCTCCTTTAAACTGACTGTGTGGGTGTGTGTGCATGAGAGAGAGAGGGAGAGAGAACGTTTCAGATTCTATAGGTCTGTGTTAAACTGGAATTTCCATATATGGAGCCTATCCTAGTCATCGCGGAATATACAAGTATACAGCAGTTTCACTAAGGACATGATTTGAGAGGGGGAAAAGATGTTTCTTTGTCCCACAATATTTTTTTTTCTTAGTGTCCTGTCTTGGGCCTTAAATTTCACCATTAGTTTTATTCCAGCAAGTTGAAAACCTTTTTCAACGTTCAGGAGTCTCCTCTTGGAATCCGAACAGCCCTGGTAGGAGAAATGCTGGAGTCTACTACATCTGGCAGGATGTAGTAACTAAGATGACTTTGAAAGTGCCAGCCCAGAAAGCAGGGGTGTCAGGGGAGGTGGGTGACCCAAAGCCGAGCCCTCTCGGGCTAGCCATTGTGCGGTTACTGAGGGGGCGGGTGTCAAAGTGCCCAGACAATCTACCAAAGAAACTAAATTGACTTCTCCCGTAAAGAGAATTGCTACTGTTTCAAAAATCACTATCAAGAACTCCAAAAATTTGTCCTCAATAAACTTTTCTGAAGAAAAAAATAACAGTTTGGTTCAGGATGACCCAGTGTCCCCGCAATTAAGGAACTATTGTGAAAATCAGCCAGCTTCAGACATTTGAGTGCCCATCCACCCTTCTTTATATTTGGAGGGCAATTTCAATCGTTATGTATAGAACGTTTTAAAAAATATTTTTGAGGGACGTTCCAGTGCCCAAGGGAAGCTTTGTCAGGCTAGAGTCTAGGCAGAATGTTGAAAAGCCTCTCAGGACGGTGTGATTGCATCTCTGAGAATGTTCTGGCTATGAGGAACAGAGAACTCAACTGAATCTGGCATATGCTTAGCGGACTAGGTTGCCTCCCATGACCACTGAGTCCCAGGGTCATTTAGGTGTCAGCCAGCATTTGCTGCTGAGGCTCATTCATCATCAGCCCTTCACCTCCATTTCTCCACAGTTCTTCCACCTCAGGTCTCCTGGAATATTGCCTTTAGCCTCAGACAGTCTGTCCCACAATAAAAGATCATCACATCCACACTGTCCCTACTACAGAAGGCAAAAGAGACCTTTATCCCAAAACCCTGTCACTCATTCTGACTAGAATGGCTTGGGTCACATGACCTCTCCTTGTAACCACATCAGACCAATCTGGTTCAACTTTTAGGTCATAAAGTTGTGAGTTGTTTTTCGGTTGCCATGGACCCCAGGTTGAAGGTTATGTAACCCGAGCATGCCCAGATGAACCAAGTGTGCAACTACAGAGGGACCTAAATACAAGACTGAGGAGTGGGAACTTCATTAAGAAGTGAACATGGCATGTCAGGATCCAGGATCCAATCATATCAGCTTCCAGCATCACCCCATGGCAGGATCCAATCAGATCATGCCTCCCAGCATCACCTCATTGCAAAATCCAATCAGATCATGCCTCATGACCCTGTGCTTATAAAACCCGACCTAAACTCCAACTTGCAGAGACAGGTTGGAGTGTTTCCTCCTGTCTCCTTGCCCTTAGACTTGCAGTAAATCTTTTCTTTTCTTAAAAGCCAGTGCAGTGGTATTGGCCACTATGCACATTAGGCAGTGAGCCCATTGCTTGCTCAGTAACATCCTGACCAATCACTTTGGCCCTGTCCTGATTGGCTTAGCCTATGTCACATGCCCCACCCCTAGAGCTGGATCAGGGTTATTTCCACTAGAACCACACATATCCGTAAGTGGAAACTGGGGAAGTTGCCAAAGGGTAAAGGGAGAGGAAGGGCATGTCTCAAACTAGGCCAAAGGACGTGTCCAGATCATGTCTTAAATTAGGCCAGTTTTAAGTTCTAATTCTCCCCTAGCTGTTCACTGGGCAAGTGACTTTTATTGTCTAAGCCCCAGTTTCCTCATCTGTAGGTGCTGACTATAAAATAGTACCTATCTTGTAGAGACACTGTGAGAATTAATGAGAGAATGCATGTAAAATGCTGAGAATAGGGCCTGGCATGTCATTCAATTAAAATGAGTCATTATTACGTTAAGGTGGGTGTTCACTTGTGGTGCTAAAGCCTCCTTTCCTAATTTACCTCTCCCATCCTCCTATATCGTCAGGGCAAACACTCCTAGAAGCCCAGCCCTCACCCATAAGCCCACATTCTTTTCTGGGTCCTGAGATGGTCCCTTGGCATCTTGATTTCTTCTAAGTGTAGCTAGTTTTATTAGACCTGGCATGGGGGCATGTTCCCTGGGCCATGAACTCTGAAAAGAATTTAAGGAAAACATTTGGATACACTTTCCCCCACCCCCCAAACAGAAACAATATAACCAGGCCAAAAGGGCCTATGAAAGAAAATGTGGGCCAGGTGTGGTGGTTCACTCCTGTTATCCCAGCACTTTGGGAGGCCGAGGCGGGCAGATCACCTGAGGTCAGGAGTTCAAGACCAGCCTGGCCAACATGGTGAAACCCGTCCCTACTAAAAATACAAAAATCAGCCTGGTGTGGTGGCACATTCCTGTAATCCCAGCTACTCAGGGGGCTCACTTGAACCCCCTGAGGCAGGAGAATCACTTGAACCTGGGAGGCGGAGCTTGCAGTGAGTCAAAATCACTCCATTGCACTCCAGCCTGGGCAACAGAGCAAGACTCTGTCTCAAAAAAAAAAAAAAAAAGAAAAGAAAAGAAAAGAAAGTCTGCATTTTTTTTTAATTTTTTTTATATTTTTTTTTATTTTTGAGATGGAGTCTCGCTCTGTCGCCCAGGCTGGAGTGCAGTGGCCGGATCTCAGCTCACTGCAAGCTCCGCTTCCCGGGTTTACGCCATTCTCCTGCCTCAGCCTCCCGAGTAGCTGGGACTACAGGCGCCCGCCACCTTGCCCGGCTAGTTTTTTGTATTTTTTAGTAGAGACAGGGTTTCACCGCGTTAGCCAGGATGGTCTCGATCTCCTGACCTCGTGATCCGCCCGTCTCGGCCTCCTTTGTTTCCTGCACACAAAGACACACACCCAAGGCGTGCAGAACTAAATGTGACATCTACAAATGTAACAATGACGTCTGCTTTCAGGAAAGATAACCCAAAATAGCTAGCATGAGAACAGAAAGGGCCACATCCTGATTATAACCCAGACTCATTAGAATGGGGGAGTTTATTATCTCAAGAGTTCAATCACAGGTTTAAATTGGCTATATTTTTCTCAATCAGCAAAACAAGTTAGTCTACCTAATTTTCCAATCATTTCATCAGGCAAGGAGGGGTCCTATAGGGTTTATAAAAGAGTTATTTTCATCTAGTTTGTAAATGTCTTCAGTCACTTAGTTTGGAACAGAAGCCTTCAGTTGCATTCAAATGCTCTGGCCTGAAATATTCTTCTCCCCTTGCTCCCAGCTTTCTTTTCACGTGTGACACAAAGCCACATTCTTTCCTCCGGTGGTTTGGTCTCCTCACTTCTCTGGAAAAGGGTATACATCAATGTTCCTTTAACCAAACACAATGATACCTTCTGCCAGCTGGTATTTTTCTGGATTTCCCTGAAACCCAGCCAAGCACGGAAAGACAGAAAACACCCTGCCACCAAAACCTTTATCGTATCATTGTAGCTTCTTCCTTTTCTTCACTCAGAAGTGGTACAAGAAAATTCAAGAAAGAACCAGAGAACATCTTTGACATAATCAAGGGGATGCAATAAGCTTTCCACATAAAGATAAACGACAAAGATTAAAATATGTGAGTGCAGAAAGATAACATCTGAGAAGGCAGAACAACAACCAGGATAATAATTGTGTAAAAGCTAACAATGATTTGTGCAGGATCTCTGCGCCAGCATTGTGCTCGGCCTGCATCTCAATACTTAATCCCCAGAACAGCCTGTGGGTGCGTAACATGATTGTCCACGTGACAGAAGAGGAAGTCGGGGTTTAGAGAAGTTGAGGAACTGGCCTAAGGTTCCCCAGGCTTGTGAGCTCCATCAGTGAGATTCAGACAGATTCAAATCTGTCTCACTCCAGATCCAGGCTCTTTCTACCTGATGTTGCTGGGCTGTTTGGAAAGACACCATGTAATAAAGAAACACTTCATGGTTTTAGTTGCAGGCTTGCAGAATGTGTTAATGCAAGGAGCAAACAAGCTAAAAACAAAGGTAGGCTAATGACAGGTTAGATTAACTCAACGATGGCAGCACAGAAGGAAAAAGGATGTAGTTTAGATTAACTCACTGATGACAGCACAGAAGAAAAAGGGATCACGAATACTAGTCAGCTTCATGATTTGTTCACGCTCTTCCACAAAAACTTTTGGTCACTCACTGTCAAACCCACCTGGGTGAATGTGCCATAAAAGCATAGTCTGGCTTTTTCACCGTTTCCTTCTTTCCCTTCATAAATCTTTATTCAGCACCTACGTTTTGCCGGGCATTGTGTTAAGCACAATACATCAAATATAAAAAAATGAATAACATATAATATAATCCCAATTCAAACTCAGCTTATCTTTTAGGAAAAGGGAAGAAGAAGAGTATCAAAAATCTCTTGTGATGGAGAAACCATGGTAAGCAACACAAGACAAGAACAAAGCACTGTGGGTGGCTTTGAGGCGGGGATGACACGTGGCTTGGCTTCATGGTAGAAGGAGGGACCACGCTGGCCCTAGAAGGTTGGCTGGGACACTGGAGGTCCTGGTGCCTACATGTTGTGGACAATCTCCTAAGGGCAGAGGCAGAGTGGGAAGGATGGCCTGGGGTCCCATCTCCCTCCCTAGCCCCTTGGTTTTGTGGCAGAGCCTCCTGCAGAGAGAAGCAACAGCTAGGAGCTAACTTTATGAGGGATTCAGAGAAATGCCAGAGCACCTGCAGCATTTCATGGGGTCTCAGTGGCAAGGTGGCATAAGGGCAGGAGGGTAGTGCACAGCATAGCTTGTTCCATGAACCTGAGGGGACCCAGAACACAGGGAAGGGAAGGCCAGCAAGGCCTAGACACAGGCCCTTTGCTACCCCGGTACACACCATAGCAGAGACTCTGTCTTCGTGCACCTTAAGCAGCTTGGACAGCAGCCTCAGGAGGAAGGAGCTAAAGGGTGAAATAGGAAAGAAGTGCTCTTGAGCTGACATGAGGCTTCCAGAAATAAGCAGGGTAGGGAGCGAGGAGAAACTGAAGATTCTGTAGCATGCAAGTAGGGTTATAAGTCAGTGATTTTTAATTATGTTATTATTGCTGAAATGTCTTCATATGAACCCACAGACTGTTGACACAAAAGAAACTCCTATTTCCCTGGTGAACAGGTTTTCCCTCCCTTGGAGCCACCCCAGAATGGGGATCCTATTTCCTTACCAAGCACCCCACCCCAGCTCCTTCCGCTCCCCGCGCTGCCGTCTGGAAGGCCGTGCGCATCTACTTGTAATGCCCACACTATCCCTATACTGTTGTTTTCCCCTCTGCTCTCAGACAGACAGGCTGCATTGCTTGCGATCCTCCAGACAATCAGCGTTAGAACCTGTTGTCTGTTCATATTCTGGACTGGAGCACGCCCCGAGCCCCCACAGCACATCCGTTGACCTCACTCCCAAAGCAAATTGGGGGGAGAGGGCCCTAAAGGAGAAGAAGCTTGAAGCTCAAAGTAATTTACAAAGTATTCAATGTTTAAATATATGACAAAGTAGAATTTGTAGAAGATTGTCCTAGCAACCCAGACAAAACATATAACTAACATTTATTAGCCAGTTACTTAGCGCTTTATTGCATCCCTAACTTTCTGGCTCCATAAAAACCACATGTGGTCTTGACTTCAGGTGCATAAGCTGAAAGCCCTGAGTAAGAGTGCAGGCTAGCAAGTTAACTGGGTGGTGGTAATTTAGCTAATGCCATGGGAGTACACATTAGGGTTGCCAGAGAACCAGGCTCCAATTGTGTAACAGGGACTCCTTGGCAGACTTCCAGCTGGTAGAATGGCCTTGGTTTCAAAAGAAACAAATGCTTCCTCATGCAGCCAGAGCCAAAGACCATGCTACATAGATGGCACCTTGTATGAATTAGAAAAAGGTGCCCTTTCTGGGTGGAACCTGAGTCAGTTGCAGATGACTGAGCAAGCAGATGGTATGTTTGTGCAAAACAAAGAGGTATCCCAAGACACACAGCCTGTGCAAGGGAGCATGTGCTGGATTTCAGTCCCCATTCTCCCCTTGGTCAGGGGTCCTTGTGCAGTCCACAGGCTACACAACCTTACCCAGCAGCAACGGCTTTGGAATCTTTTCTTGCCATGTGGCACATGTTGATGAAAGAGGAAGGGTTAAATAAAGGGAGTATTCTGCCTTTAGAAGACATCAGTCTTTCCTGTTGATAAATGTTCCCTGATCTCATCAGTACCCCACCCTATTCAACCTCGACTTGTCACTACCAAACATCCCCCAACCTTAATCAGGAAACATCTCAGCTAAAAGCGATCCTGGAGGCAGAACTGCTAAGTGAAACAAACACGTTGGCTTCCCTTCTAATCTCGCTTGTTCCTGTCATTTTTTATATATACTTGGAACTGTCCTTGTTCAATTATAACAACAAAAAGTCATTAACGCCCTTGCACCATAACAGGCATGTTCTTTTCCAAATAAAATGACTACTCCATCATTTTTGGGATATCACTCCCTCGAAGCAGCTGTGCTTCTCTGATGCGCACGCTAATTTAAGGGCCCCTCCTTGAAGCCCCCGAAGCACCCTGCCCTTGCCTTGCCCATGGCCAGGCACCAACCACACTCTACTATCATTGCTTGTTGATGTGTTTGTGTCCCTAACTAGGACATGAGCCACTCGAGAGCAGAAACAGGATCTGTTCACCTCTGAACAAATCCCCAGCACTTAGTTTGAAATATTTGTTGAATGAATGGCCTAAGGAAGAACAACAACATTGGATTGTGTGCTGTATTAATATTCCAGAGATGCTGCAACAAAATACCACAAAAAGTGTAGCTTTAAACAACAGACATTTATTGTCTCATCCCTCTGGAGGCCAGAAGCCTGACATCAAGGTGCTGGGTGAGCCATGCTCCCTCTGAAGCTGCGAGGGAAGGGCCTGCTCCCGCCTCTCTCCTGCTTCTGGGAGCCCTGGGCATTCCTCGGTTTGTGGATGTATTTCTCCAATCCTTCACTTATCGCCTTCTCCCTGTGTGTCTTTGCTTCATCTTCCTTATGTGCCTGTTGATCTCAGTGTCCAAATTTCCCCTTTTAGCAAGGACATCAATCATACTGGATTTGGGCCCACGCTCATGGCTTCATTTTAATTTGATGACCTCTTAAAGACTCTATTTCCAAATACAGTCACATTCTAAGGCACTAGGGCTTAAAACATCAATATAACTGTTGGAGGGGCACACAACTCAAGCCGTAACATTCACCTATGATCTGGCCAAGATTTTCAGGTGGGTAATTTTACTAAATCTTCATGGCAATCCCACAAAGTCGGTACTATAACCTTCATTATTTGTAATATTAGGAAGCTGAAGCTCAGTGACAGTTTACAGGGTATTCATTGGTGAAGTCGGGTTTAGTACACCTGTAGGTGACTTCAGCACTAGACAACCAGACCGTCGTGGTGGAGACAGCCAGGGTTTGAGTACAGATGGACCTCAGTTCAAGTCCTTCCTCTGCCACCTACAGGCCATGAGACATCTGTTTCCTCGTCTGTTAAGCAGAAATGATAACAAGACAATGGCCATATCATGTGCAGCACAGGGACTGACAAAAATTGGCTCATATCATATCATGATATGGCTCTAACTAGGTCTTCCCAAGGAGTGGTCCTGGGGACAGTAGCGGAATTCAGTTAGAAATGAGGCCACAGCCTCCAGCTTACCTCTGTGGAGGGTGAGACGTACAGAGCCCAGCTGTCCTTTTGTGCAGGCAGAGGCCATCTGTTTCCTTTCCCGTCCTCCCTCCTCCAGCGCTCTGTGCTCAGATATGATATTCTCAGGAGAGGAGGAATGGCAGGAGCAGCTGCCCAGCCCAGACCCCTCCCGGCTGCCATAGCATTCCACGTGCTCTCTGTACCTGCCCCTTTCTCTTCTTAGTCCCTATTGTCACTGTTTCATAAAGACAAGTAGCAATGGGGTGACCTTCATGCAACCACAAATCACAGAAACCCTTCAGAGGTCCTTTCAGATAAAGGATACCTTAAGTAGAAGAACTGACCACCGAGACCTCTAAAATTCCCAGCAAAGCAAAACCCATAATTTCTTTGGTGGTATCTTTAGTAATAGCAATCGTACAGTACTAAAATTGCATGTAACCCACGTCCTTATGCCTTTTTTTTCTTTCTTTTCCCACTTTTCTTAAAGCGGTATAAACCTGAGAGCATGTTGCCATGAAAAACAGAGAGGGGTTGAGTCTCACCTCCATCACATGCTGGCTGTGTGACCTTAGGCAAAGCTACTTAATTTTTTTATGTGTTAACTTCCTCATCTGTAAAATGGGCTCATAATTTCTGCCTCCCAGATTGTTGTGTGGAATATGTAACATGCCAAGCTTGGTAAAGACTCAGTGGATATTATTCCCTCTTCCTTTTCCTGAAGTCATTTTTAACTGCATGCATTAAAACAAGCACATATTTACATACAACATTAGAACAATTGTAAATATAGTCAAGAAGAAAATGTGGACTCTACATTCACTGATGCAACTTGTATCTTAAAAAAATAGAAAGATCAGCTTGGGAAGATGAAAAAGTTCTGGAGACAGTGGTGATGGTTACACAATGTGAATGTGCCTAATGCCAGAGAACATTAAGAAATGCTTAAAAAGGGTAAATTTATGTTCTACATATTTTACCAAAATGTAAAGTACTGAATATTAAAATATTTAAATTAAAACTGCTTTAACTGAAAAAAACAAAAAAACAAAAAAACAACAGTTCATTCTGAGCTTATTTTCCTTTTCCTTACTGGGCAAGAAGAAGAAAATGGATCCACGAATGATTAATACTTGAAGACTTCCCCTATAATTTAACATTTTTTACAAAGCATTCACTATTGTATAAGCCTATTCAAATTTCTTTGATCCTAAAATGCTGACAGACACTGACACTATAATAGAAACTTATTCAAATGCATTCTTTACATTTTCTCAAAATGCTTTTTTGCTTGTTTGTTTGTTTTTGAGACAGAGTCTCACTCAGCTGCCCAGGCTGGAGGGCAGTGGCACAATCTTAGCTCACTGCAACCACCAGCTCCCTGGTTCAAGCGATTCTCTTGTCTCAGCCTCCTGAGTAGCTGGGATTACAGGCACCCGCCATCATGCCCGGCTAATTTTTGCATTTTAGTGGAGACAGGGTTTCACCATGTTGGCCAGGCTGGTCTTGAAGTCCTGACCTCAGGTGATCCACCCGCCTCGGCCTCCCGAAGTGCTAGGATTATAGGCGTGAGCCACCGCACCCTGCCCTGCTTTGTTCTTTATAACTGTACGCTTAAAGTGGTTAAGATGGTAAATTTTATGTTATGTGTATTTTACCACATTTTAAAAAGTCTTTGTGGATTTTTTATTTCAACTATTGATTAAGAAATGAAAATAGAAATTCTGAAAAGAGAAGCTTTGGTGAAGTAAGTGTGAAGTCTTTTAGTAAATTCTTAGGTACTTTTAATCAGATCTTCTGCTTCTAATGGTCAGACTAGGCAAGGAAGGTCAAAAGGCCAGCCTGTCTGAATGCGCCTTCCTCTGGCTTGGAATCCAAGCCAGGTTTTCTGTCTTTTTTTCTTTGTCACTTTCCCCTGTAAATCTCCCTTTTTAGTCGGTTTTCCAGTAGCTCTTCGACAGCTCAGCTGCCCCGTAAGCATCTGCAGCGGTAGCTTTTCTACACGATTAATCTACCTCCCTCACAGTCCCTGGACAGCACAAGGTGATTTGACTGCCATCTACTCGTGAAGGGGCCCGCAGGGCTACAAGTCTTCAGGTTTAGACAATACATCCAGATCACTTACACACAGTATTATGTTTGTATCCCTGGAAGATTAGATTTCTCTTAAACGTTTCCAATTTTTAGTCAATGCCTCTATTCTGCCCTTCTCCTTGTAGAAAACAGCTTACCAGATGGACTCTCATGCCAACACAGAGGCTGAAATCCACGTTAAGAGGGTAAATAGGAACTTGGCTGAGCCAGGCTCAGTCCCATGTGCTCCCGGGGCCCTCTTAGCTCTCCATAATCACACGTATGGGGATCCTGGGGGTTGAAAGAGAAGAGGTGGGATGTCTAAGCAGCCGTATGGCTCTGCCCAGACAAAGGGTCGCAGACAAGGGGAAAAGACCACGTTAGGAGGTGGAAACTAGCAGCCCATCAGAGATGGCTTGCAAGATTGTGGATAAAGAGATAGAGAATGCAAAGTGCTCAGTACAACACATCACGTCACACATTCATAGCAAATAAACACTCGGCAATGGGAACTATCACATGACCTGGGATGTACTTATATCCCATCAAGAATGTGTGTTTGGCTCAGCATTTAACCCCAAAATAGCATACCTTAATTAAGCATTTTATGACCCAACTACAGACCCAGTGGTCTTTCTTCACAGAGTTTAGAAAAAGAGAACCAGAGGAGTCAGAATTTGTGTATCTGAAAGATGGGCCCACAGGGGAATCACCAAGTGGAATGAAGGTTCTTGTTTTAATTCTGTGATCGCTAAGCAGCCTTCCAGTTGTGACTTGGTTTCCCATATGAACTCCTGCCAAGGAGGAGGGCAGGCGCAGTGTCAAATCCTGGAGTCCTTCTATAAAACTGGGGGTGGGTTCATGGTTGGAGTTCCAATCCTGCCATCGATAAGCTGCCTAACTCTGAGTTTGTATTTTGACCTCTCCGGGTCTGTTTCTTGGACTAAATTATCTCAAAATACCTCTTTTGCCCTAACATCCTGTAACTGTGAACATCCCAGTCCACTGTCAGTTACATCTTTCACAGAAACTATATGAACTCAGTATTCTCCTTTTATTAATTGGCCTGTCCTGAATTTGACTTAAATGACCCGCTTGCTCTGATTCTGGTTATTCCAGGGGGAAATGATAAAAGTTTAGTTTGTGGACTTATTAGACTGAGAGGAAAGCCCCACCTCCTGGAAGGACACCCAAAATTGAGTCATTGTGTCTTTAAATTCTTCAAATACAAAAATCTCAGCCTCTTTTCCATCTGAAAAATAAAAGTGAAGCCAAACTTCAGTTTGCAAAGAATGATTGAGTATTCAAAAAATAACCTCATGAATTATACATTTGAGTAAGCACAAGTTATACTATTCGTTTACTTTACATGTGTCACTAGGTTGCATATTTATACTACTAGTCAGGAAGAAGAAAATGTATTCTCTTTAGTTTTGGTCTGTTACTGGCTTAGTCTTCCTCCAGAGCTCCCACCTATCAGGGCAGAGGAAAGATAGTTAATATAGAGACTGGTTTTTAACCTTAGATGCAGTAATTTAAATAGTCTCTTTGGTACTCATTTTTGGGGGAATGCTATCTCCGTGCCCTTTTGCCATGCCCATGCCTCCCAAGGTGGTGTCTGGTATATGGGGGAGGAGGCCTCTCATGACCTCATGATGGTGGGATGAAAGGGCTTGGGGACATAGGACTATCCTCAGCTCCTCGCTTGATTGTCTTGGCAATACAGTAGTATAGCAGACTGGCAGTATAGTACAGTTGACTTAATCTTGTCTGTTGAATCTGCCAGTATGCTGATGACGTATGTGGCTCACAAACCTGTGCCCATTCTTTCCCAATAGGGTCTCCATTGACTTGGTCTTCTCTCAGCTGTCACTGGTCAATAGACTACTGAGGCCAAGTACCCTGGCCGAGACTCTACGGCTGAGCCTCACATCTTACCACAGTTGGCCCTGTGGCAGAGTCACTGACTTTACACTCAGCATTTATGCCATATAAGAATCAACATAGGGGTTGAGAGTGTTAAGTAGACTAGTTCTGTATTCAACCCTCTCACACCATCATGTTAGATCACCCCTAAGTCCCTGCATACTGGCCTAAGTCCCTGCAAGGCCTCTTCCCCAGTGTTCTAAATGGCAAACACAGAAAGCATGCCCAGCCCTTCTATCCATTCCTGTGTTCTCCTTGCTTTATCTGTCACAGTGGTGTGCTGGTAGTATAACAACAGGCTTTCCAGAAATTGATAGTGTTTTCCAGTTACCATGGTATAAATATTCCCACCATGTCCATCTCAAGATGCTAGCTATTTGAGGGGTCTGTCCCAAGATGGTCAAATAGGAACAGCTCCGGTCTGCAGCTCCCAGCATGATCGATGCAGAAGATGCGTGATTTCTGCATTTCCAAATGAGGTACCTGGTTCATCTTACTGGGACTGGTTGAACAGTGGGTGCAGCCCACGGAGGGCGAGCTGAAGCAGGGTGGAGTGTCACCTCACCCAGAAGCACAAGGGGTTGGGGGATTTCCCTTTCCTAGCCAAGGGAAGCCATGATAGACTGTACCTGAAAAAACGAGACACTCCTACCCAAATACTGCACTTTTCCCACAGTCTTAGAAACTGGCAGACCAGGAGATTCTCTCCCATGCCTGGCTCGGCAGGAGCCCATGGAGCCTTACTTACTGCTAGCGCAGCAGTCTGAGATCAACCTGCGAGTCTGCAGCCTGGCGGGGGTTGGTGGGTGGGGGAAAGGTGG
This sequence comes from Macaca nemestrina, assembly GCF_043159975.1. Classification (NCBI taxonomy): domain Eukaryota; kingdom Metazoa; phylum Chordata; class Mammalia; order Primates; family Cercopithecidae; genus Macaca; species Macaca nemestrina. The sequence goes on along the minus strand of NC_092129.1, from coordinate 177,559,019 downwards.
TGTCTGCCATTGCTGAGGCTTGAGTAGGTAAACAAAGCATCTAGGAAGCTCGAACTGGGCAGAGCCCACCACAGTTCAGCAAAGCCTATGGCCTCTGTAGACTGCACCTCTGTGGGCAGGGCATAGCTGAACAAAAAGCAGCAGAAACTTCTGCAGACTTAAACATCCCTGTCTGACAGCTCTGAAGAGAGCAGTGGTTTTCCCAGCATGGTGTTGAACTCTGAGAATGGACAGACTGCCTCCTCAAGTGGGTTCCTGACACCCATGTAGCCTAACTTGGAGACACCTCCCAGTAGGAGCCAACAGACACCTCATACAGACAGGTGCCCCTCTGGGATGAAGCTTCCAGAGGAAGGATCAGGCACTAATATTTGCTGTTCTGCAATATTTGCTGTTCTGCAGCTTCTGCTGGTGATACCCAGGCAAACAGGTCTGGAGTTGACCTCCAGCAAACTTCAACAGACCTGCAGCTGAGGGACCTGACTGTTAGAAGGAAAACTAACAAACAGAAAGGAATAGCATCAACATCAACCAAAAGGATATCCACACCAAAACCCCATCTGTAGGTCACCAATACCAAAGAACAAAGGTAGATAAAACCACAAAGATGGGGAGAAACCAGAGGAGAAAAGGTGAAAATTCTAAAAACCAGAGTGCCTCTTCTCCTCCAAAGGATCACAGCTCTTGCCAGCAATGGAACAAAGCTGGACGGAAAATGACTTTGACGAGTTGACAGAAGTAGGCTTCAGAAGGTTGGTAATAACAAGCTTCTCCAAGCTAAAGGAACATGTTCTAACCCATCGCAAGGAAGCTAAAAACCTTGAAAAAAGGTTAGATGAATGGCTAACTAGAATAAACAGTGTAGAGAAGAACTTAAATGACCTGATGGAGCTGAAAACCATGGCATGAGAACTTCGTGACGCATGCACAAGCTTCAGTAGCCAATTCAACCAAGTGGAAGAAAAGATATCAGTGACTGAAGATCAAATTAATGAAATAAAGCAAGAAGGCAAGGTTAGAGAAAAAAGAGTAAAAAGAAACAAAGCCTCCAAGAAATATGAAACTATGTGAAAAGACCAAATCTATGCTTGATTAGTGTACCTGAAAGTGACAGGGAGAATGGAACCAAGTTGGAAAACACTCTTCAGGATATTATCCAGGAGAACTTCCCCAACCTAGCAAGGCAGACCAACATTCAAATTCAGGAAATACAGAGAATACCACAAAGATACTCCTTGAGAAGAGCAACCCCAAGACATAATTGTCAGATTCACCAAGGTTGAAATGAAGGAAAAAGTGTTAAGCACAGCCAGAGAGAAAGGTCGGGTTACCCCAAAGAGAAGCCCATCAGACTAACAGCAGATGTGTCGGCAGAAACTCTACAAACCAGAAGAGAGTGGGACCAATAATCAACATTCTTAAAGAAAAGAATTTCCAACCCAGAATTTCATATCCACCAAACTAAGCTTCATAAGTGAAGGAGAAATAAAATCCTTTACAGACAAGCAAATTCTGAGAGATTTTGTCACCAGCAGGCCTGCCTTAGAAGAGCTCCTGAAGGAAGCACTAAACATGGAAAGGAATGACCAGTACCAGCCACTGCAAAAACACGCCAAATTGTAAAGGCCACTGATGCTTTGAAGAAACTGCATCAATTAACAGGCAAAATAACCAGCTAACATCATAATGACAAGATCAAATTCACACATAACAATATTTACCTTAAATGTAAATGGGCTAAATGCCCCAATTAAAAGACACAGACTGGCAAATTGGATAGTGTCAAGACCCATCAGCATGCTGTATTCAGGAGACCCATCTCACCTGCAGAGACACATAGGCTCAAAATAAAGGTATAGAGGAAGATCTACCAAGGAAATTGAAAGCAAAAATAAAGCAGGGTTTGCAATCCTAGTCTCTGATAAAACAGACATTAAACCAACAAAGATCAAAAGAGACAAAGAAGGCCATAACACAATGGTAAAAGTATCAATTCTATAAGAAGAGCTAACTATCCTAAATATATATGCACCCAATACAGGAGCACCCAGATTCATAAAGCAAGTCCTTAGAGACCTACAAAGAGACTCAGACTCCCACACAATAATAGAAGACTTTAACACCCCATTGTTAATATTAGACAGATCAACAAGACAGAAAGTTAACAAAGATATCCAGGACTTGAACTCAACTCTGCACCAAGTGGACCTAATAGACATCTACAGAACTCTCCTCCCCAAATCAAAAGAAAATACATTCTTCTCAGCACCACATCGCACTTATTCTAAAACTTACCATATAATTGGATGTAAAGTACTCCTCAGCAGATGTAAAAGAACAGAAGTCACAACAAACTGTCTCTCAGACCACAGTGCAATCAAATTGGAACTCAGGATTAAGAAACTCACTCAAAACTACACAACTACATGGAAACTGAACAACCTGCTCCTGAATGACTACTGGGTACATAACGAAATGAAGTCAGAAATAAAGATGTTCTTTGAAACCAATGAGAAAAAAAGATACAAAGTACCAGAATCTCCAGACACATTTAAAGCAGTGTGTAGAGGGAAATTTATAGCACTAAATGCCCACAAGAGAAAGCAGGAAAGATCTAAAATCGACACCCTAACATCACAATTAAAAGAACTAGAGAAGCAAGAGCAAACAAATTCAAAAGCTAGCAGAAGGCAAGAAATAACTAAGATCAGAGCAGAACTGAAGGAGATAGAGACACAAAAAAACCTACAAAAAAAAAATCAGTGAATCCAGGAGCTTGTTTTTTGAAAAGATCAAAATTGATAGATTGCTAGCAAGACTAATAAAGAAGAAAGGAGAGAAGAATCAAATAGATGCAATAAAAAATGATAAAGGGGATATCACCACTGATCCCACAGAAATACAAACTGCCATCAGAGAATATTATTAAGCACCTCTACGCAAATAAACTAGAGAATCTAGAAGAAACGGATAAATTCCTGAACACATACACCCTCCCGAGACTAAACCAGAAAGAAGTTGAATCTCTGAATAGACCAATAACAGGCTCTGAAATTGAGGCAATAATTAATAGCCTACCAACCAAAAAAAGTTCAGGACCAGACGGGTTCACAGCCAAATTCTACCAGAGGTACAAAGAGGAGCTGGTACCATTCCTTCTGAAACTATTCCAATCAATAGAAAAAGAAGGAATCCTCCCTAACTCATTTTCTGAGGATGGCATCATCCTGATGCCAAAGCCTGGCAGTGACACAACAAAAAAAGAGAATTTTAAACCAATATCCCTGATGAACATTGATGCGAAAATCCTCAGTGAAATACTGGCAAACCAAATCCAGCAGCCCATCAAAAAACTTACCACCATGATCAAGTTGGCTTCACCCCTGGGATGCAAGGCTGGTTCAACATACACAAATCAATAAACATAATCCATCACATAAACAGAACCAATGAAAAAAAGCCACATGATTATCTCAATAGATGCAAAAAAGGCCTTTGACAAAATTCAACTGTCCTTCATGCTAAAAACTCTCAAAAAACTAGGTATTGATGGAACGTATCTCAAAATAAGAGCTATTTATGACAAACCACAGCCAATATCATACTGAATGGGCAAAAACTGGAAGCATTCCTTTGAATACCAGCACAAAACAAGGATGCCCTCTCTCACTACTCCTATTCAACATAGTATTGGAAGTTCTGGCCAGGGCAATCAGGCAAGAGAAAGAAATAAAAGATATTCAATTAGGAAAAGAGGAAGTCAAATGGTCCTTGTTTGCAGATGACATGATTGTATATGTAGAAAACCTCATTGTCTCAGCCCAAAATTTCCTTAAGCTGATAAGCAACTTTAGCAAAGTTTCAGGATACAAAATCAATATGCAAAAATCACAAGGATTGCTATACACCAATAACAAACAGAGAGCCAAATCATGAGTGAACTCCCATTCACAATTGCTACAAAGAGAAAATACCTAGGAATCCAACTGACAAGAGATGTGAAGGACCTCTTCAAGGAGAACTACAAGCTACTGCTCAACAAAATAAAAGAGGACACAAACAAATGGAAGAATATTCCATGCTCATGGATAGGAAGAATCAATATCATGAAAATGGCTATACTGCCTAAGGTAATTTATAGATTCAATGCCATCCCCATCAAGCTATCAATGACTGTCTTCACAGAATTGGAAAAAAAAACTACTTTAAAGTTCATATAGAAGCAAAAAAGAGCCCTCATTGCCAAGACAACCTAAGCAAAAAGAACAAAGCTGGAGGCATCACGCTACCTGACTTCAAACTATACTACAAGCCTACAGTAACCAAAACAGCATAGTACTGGTATATAGACCAATGGAACAGAACAGAGGCCTCAGAAATAACACCACACATCTACAACCATCTGATCTTTGACAAACATGACAAAAACAAGAAATGGGAAAAGGATTCCCTATTTAATAAATAGTGTTGGGAAAACTGGCTAGCCATCATGGGAAAGCTGAAACTGGATACCTTCCTTACACCTTATACAAAAATTAACTCAAGGTGGATTAAAGACTTAAATGTTAGACCTAAAACCATAAAAACCCCAGCAGAAAACCTAAGCAATACCATTCAGGACATAGGCATGGGCAAGGACTTCATGACTAAAACACCAAAAGCAATGGCAACAAAAGCCAAAATAGACAAATGGGATCTAATTAAACTAAAGAGTTTCTGCACGGCAAAAGAAACTACCATCAGAGTGAACAGGCAACTTACAGAATGGGAGAAAAATTTTGCAATCTACCCATCTGACAAAGGGCTAATATCCAGAATCTACAAAGAACATAAACAAATTTACAAGAAAAACAACCAACCAACCCCATCAAAAAGTGGGCAAAGGATATGAACAGACATTTCTCAAAAGAAGACATTTATGCAGCCAACAGACACATGAAAAAATGCTCACCATCACTGGTCATCAGAGAAATGCAAATCAAAACCACAATGAGATACCATCTCATGCCAGTTAGAATGGCAATCATTAAAAAGTCAGGAAACAACAGATGCTGGAGAGGATGCCGAGAAGTAGGGATGCTTTTACATTGTTGGTGCGAGTGTAAATTAGTTCAACCATTGTGGAAGACAGTGTGGTGATTCCTCAAGGATCCAGAACTAGAAATACTATTTGAACCAGCAATCTCATTACTGGGTATATACCCAAAGGATTATAAATTGTGCTACTATAAGGACACATGCACACGTATGTTTATTGTGGCACTATTCACAATAGCAAAGACTTGGAACCAACCCAAATGTCCACCAATGATAGACTAGATTAAGATAATGTGTCACATATACACCATGGAATACTATGCAGCCATAAAAAAGAATGAGTTCATGTTCTTTGCAGGGACATGGATGAAGCAGGAAACCATCATTCTCAGCAAACTATCACAAGGACAGAAAACCAAACACCACATGTTCTCACTCATAGGTGGGAACCGAACAAAGAGAACTCTTGGACACAAGGTGGGGAACATCACACACGGGGGCCTGTCTGGCGGTGGGGAACTGGCTGAGGGATAGCATTAGGATAAATACCTAATGTAAATGATGAGTTTATGGGTGCAGCAAACCAACATGGCACATGTATACCTATGTAACAAACCTGCACGTTGTGCACATGTACCCTAGAACTTAAAGCATAATTTAAAAAGAAGAAGAAGAAGAAGAAAAGAAAATTGTGGATTAAAAAAAAAGAACTGAGAATAGATATTTCATTTGATCCAGTAATCCCACTACTGGGTATCTACCCAAAGTAAGTCATTATTTACACTTACACTTGCATACACATGTTTATAGCCGCCCAATTTGCAATTGCAAAAATATGGAACCAGCCCAAATGCTCATCAATCAACAAGTGGATAAAGAAAATGTGGTATGCATTAAATATACACAATGGAATACTACTCAGCCATAAAAAGGAATGAAATAATGGCATTCGCAGCAACCTGGATGAAGCTGGAGACCATTATTCTAAGTGAAGTAACTCAGGAATGGAAAACCAAACATCGCATGTTCTCACTTATAAGTGGGAGCTAAGTGAGGAAGCAGAAGCATAAGAATGACATAATGAACTTTGGAAACTCAGGAGGTATGTGTCGGGGGGTAAGGGATAAAAGTCTACACATTGGGTACAGTGTATACCACTTGGGTGATGGAGGCACCAAAATCTCAGAATTCATCACTAAAGAACTTATGCATGTAACCAAAGACCATCTGTTCCCCAAAAATCTATTGAAATAAAAAAAAATACTAAGAAAAAAAATGCTAGCTATTTAACAATTAGCTTGCAAAATTCCTGAAGTTTTAACTATCAGCTTTCAAGAGCTGGTACAAACCGGCTCCAACACACCACGGTCTGGCACTCTTCAGCATAAAGACAGAATGTTGCAACAGATTTCTAACCAGCTACCTCTCCTGCCTCTTTCTCCCTACTTTTCTTCCCTCATCATCTCACAGGATGAGAAGTGATGAAAATTCCCTTTTGTTTTCTACCCAAGTTTCTATGCAGCAAGTTGCATAGCCAAGACAGGCAGCTTCTCTACATTTAAGGCATGAACTCTAAGATCTGAGCCCCTTCTCCCTAAGGTTTGGTTCTTGAGGTGCTAAGTAGAAGCTAGAAATATTAGAAAATGTTTTCCTTTCCCAAGTCCTCTTATCAGACTGTTACAATCAGTTTTGAATGTCAGAAGCTGAATATGCTTTCTATCGTTCACATTGGATTATTTCTATTTATCTGTCTTCAAGTTCACCAGTGCTTGCTTTTGTCATTTCCACAGACCCAAACCAGTTAGCTTTTTAAAGTTTTGTTACTATATTTTTTGCTTCTAAAGTTCTTATTTGGTTCTTTTTCCATTTAATATTTTTATTTGTATGCTGAAATTTTCTAGCTTTCCATTCATTTCAATGGGATTTGCCCTTACTGCTTTGAGTATTTTTGTAATCACTGTCTTAAAGTCTTTGTCAGGTAATTTAAACATCTGTGACATCCTGACTTTGGCATTTTTTTGTTTTCCTTTGTAAGTTGAGATTTTTCTTGGATCTTTGTATGCTAACTAATTTTGAATGGTTTCCTGGGTATTTTGGATATTATGTTATAAAGCTCTAGGTCTTATTCAAACCCTATGGGAAATGTTGGTATTTTCAGTTAGGCAGCCAAAATGCTTTGTTTAGCAAACTGTTAAATTCAGGCAGCAAATTCTGGTTATTTTAGGGAGGAATGATAAAAAATTTAATTTATGGACTTATTAATCTGAGAGAAACCAACTTTCTGTTTATGCGGTTTCCAGGTTAGCACCATTTTCAAAACTTTTGAAGTGCTATTCAGATGCATCCCACACATGTGCCCTCCAGTGGTGACTCTGGGTTCCGGGCTGTAGTCTATCCCATAATTCAATTCTCAAAGTCGGGTATTCTGCTTACAGTCAGATCCATGCATGTGGATGAGTTCAGGGGTAAGCTCAGGAGCTCACATACAACTTTATAAGGTTGCTTTTCTTAGCTCCTCCCTCTCCACAATCTCCCCAGTGGGGGTTTCCTGGGGCTCTCTGTTTTTAGTTTCCAGCCAGAAAGCTGGGGCTTTATTTATCTAACTCTGCCACACATTTGCTACAACTGAACTCTTATCTGGGGCCAAACAATGGAAGAAATAGTTTTGAAAACAACAAGGGTTCAGCCCACACTCTTGAGACCACAGTTCCTTCAATTGGAGAGGAGGTTTCCACCCCCTCCCTCCAGGAGTTTTACGCTCCTGTGCGTCCCCATTGCTGCCACTATCTCTGCTGCCACCTCAGGCTTTCTTGGGGACTGGGATGCAAGAGATTGGAGAAAATAAGTAAAAATGAAAAATTATCCAACTTTTTCTTAGCATTAGGTGACACATCTCCCACTCCTCAAACCTTAACCAGCTGGTTTGCCCTGAACCTGTCTGTATGCCAATGCCTCCTTTCATGCTTCAGGCTGTGTTGAGTCCAGGAAATTTGGGAGATGGGGGAAATGTAAACTACTAGTCCAGCAGGTCTTCAAGCTCTTTCTAGTCTTTTTCTCCAAACCACTTGCTACTACTTACTTTTCAGTCTTCAAATAGCTGCTCCACACATTCTGTCTAGATATTATAACTGATTTTGATGGGAGAGACAGGATGGAGTGTATTTAATCTATCTTACCTGGAACCAGAACCCCCACAACATGATCAGAGGTATCTTCCTAAATCACACATCTAGGCATGTCACCCCCCTGCTTAAAGCTTTTAAATCCCTTCTCCCCCATGCCTTCAGATGCCTCCATCTGTGATGCCATCTCCTCCGTAATCTGGCCTTTCCTCCTCTCTCCAATTTCCAGCCACTTTCACCTCACACCCTACTCAGCAGCAACACTGAGCCATGTGCAGCTCCTGGAACATGCAATGCTCTCCTCACCTCCCAACCTTGGCACATATGTTTCCCTTACTTAGAATGTGCTTCTCCCTTCTTTCCCCAACAACTTTTCCATAGACTTTAATAGAGATATTGTTTTCTTTAAGAAACTTCCTTTGTCCACAAGAATGGATTAGCTTTCCTTACTGTGAGCATCCATCGCACCCTATTGCAGAACTTGATCAGCTGTACTACAGTTGTCTGTTTATCTGCCTGTCTTCCCCACTATATGGTGAGTACCTTGAAGGCAGGCGCTATGTCTTCACCAGTTTCTATCAGAGCTTCTGGAACATAGTAGGTTCTTAATCAAGGTCTGTGGAATTGAATTTGGGTACCAGCAGTGCCTCTGGAAGGGATTTTCTACCCCTCTACTTCTGCTTCCTTTCTCGAGGTCCCTGATAACAACCTGCCATGGGTTCTTCGTCAACAATATGCTCCATGCTGGATCTTAAACTCCACCTTGGATCGAGGTTAATGACACTTGTACTGCTCTAACCTTCCATTGTGTGAACCACCAGATTTCCATCCTTTCTTCAGACTTGTGTGACTGAGTGCTGCTCCCACACATGACCACCCCCAACCTCACTCAGCATCTGTGGAGGTGAATTATATCAGGATCCACAATACCCTTGGGAAGTCAATTGCCTCCCCCAAACTTGTGCCTCCTTCTTCCGACCCCCTAATAACCATCAGATACTGATAAAGTAAACCATGATTTCCTAGTTCACTTTATCACCCCTGCCCCATCTGTCTGTCTAAACCTTACCCCAAAAATACCTGATGTGCAAGCCACAGAGGAAATGTTTAATTTTTTAGTAGTCACATTAAAAATAAAGAAAAAGAAAAAGGTGAAATTAATTGTAATAGTACCTTTTATTTCAATTATCTAAAATGTTATTATTTTAATATGTAATAAATAGTTTTTTAATTTATTAGTAAGATATTTTACATTCTTGCTTTCCTCTAAGACTTCAAAATCCAAGCTGTATTTAATCCTTACAGCCCATCTCAATTTGGACTAGCTTCATTTCAAGTGTGTGACGGCCAATGAGCCAGTGGACATTGTATTGAATAGCACATGACCAGAAATTAGGTATTAGTAGTAATAAAAATAATAATAGCTAATACTTACTGTGTACTTGCAACACACCCAGCACGCTCCTGAGCCCTGGAGACTTTCCATGCATTCCAAAACTTCATTCTTACAGCCATCTCATAGGCTGGGGACTGTTATTAATCCCATATGGTAAATAAAGAAATAGCCTCACAGATTATGCACTTTCCCAAGGTGACACAAACTGTTGAGTGGCAGAGCCAAAGCTAGCAGACTGGTGTGTTTCCAGGCTCAGGCATTTATCGCTCCTGCAACGCTTCTTCCTAACCTACAGAACAGTTACTAAACGTATGACATTTCCACACATTGAGAATACATGTGAGGACTAAAAATGTTGTGGATAAAATAGCTCAAGTGCTTTGATGGCTAAATTCTTGTGTGTGTGTGTGTGTGTGTGTGTGTGTGTGTGTGTGTGTGTGTGTGTTTTGAGAAGGAGTCTCGTTCTGTCACCCAGGCTGCAGTGCAGTGGCATGATCTCGGCTCACTGCATCCTCCACCTCCCAGGTTCAGGCAATTCTCCTGACTCAGCCTCCAGAGTAGCTGAGATTATAGGCGCCCACCACCATGCCTGGCTAATCTTTGTATTTTTAGTAGAGATGGGATTTCACCATATTGGCCAGGCTGATCTCAAACTCCTGACCTCAGGTGATTCACCTGCCTCAGCCTCCCAAAGTGTTGGAATTACAGGCGTGAGCTACCACGTCCAGTCTAAATGCAGATTTTGAAAGTCATCAGAGAAGATAACCATATCCTTCCAGAAAATACACCCCTGTGCTATAGCCAAAGAGGAAACCCAGCAAAGGGTAATATTTATTATGTTCTCGAGCTTTGAAAGCTTCAAAAAACATTCCTTTAGAGAAAGTTAGTTTCCAACAGACTTGACAGACAATTAAAATCAAGCTGGTTTCCTCCTTGGTCCCTTCACTCAGTAAACTCTGTTAGCCTCTGGAGCCAATGCTGTTAGCCTGGAATGCGGTGGGGGGACTCAGCTGCTGTCTCATGTGCTGTTTTCAAAGGCTTCTTCCGTGACGAATATCAATGGTTTCCTTCTCTCGCCCTTGCTAAGTGGAACGCCCTCTTAGCGACAAAATGGGGAGATTTGCTAGCACCTTGACTAGAAGCAGCAAATGTCACCTCCCAGGAATAGTCCTAGGCAATTCAACTTCTACTTTTCCCATGATTTATCCTCTGGGAAATACTTAACTCTGTTACCCTTCGGACTTTACATGTAAAATGTAAATGTTTTTTCAGTTTGGATAAAGTTCTGTTATAAGCAACAGAAAATCAAGCAGAGACATACACAAGTTAGAAGCGTATTTCTCTCTCCAGTGAACCCGGAAAGTTCATGGTGGCCCATGATCAGTGCGACTTGGGCTTCTTTTATTTTGTAACTCCATCATCCTTCACCTGTGGCTTCTGCCTTTTAGTCCAAAATGGCTGTTTCAGATCCAGTGATCCCATCACGTTCCAGCCAGCAAGAAAGAAGAGAAGGCAAGAAAGTGATAGTCCTCTTCTTTTCAGGACCCTTCCTGGAAGTTGTACATACAACTTGTACATATGCATATTGGCCAGTAGGCCACCTGAGAAGACTAAAGCCTCAGTTCTCTCCTGGCTGCTTGGCTGGGGGTTGCACACAGCTTCTCGTTACATGGCCCTTTCAATATGGCAGCTTGCTTTATGGAAACAATATTCAGCAAGACCCAAGCTTCAAGAGGGGATGAGAAATGTAATATTTGCTCTCAGTGTCTGTGGTAGCCATGAAATGATGCCTCTCAGATCTCCAACTCAGGGAATGTAACTGTCTGAAGGCCCCAGCTGCTGTCCTCTGGAAAGGCTGATGGGATAGGGTTGCTTGACTTAGAAAGTCAAGGCTGCAGTGAGTTATGATCACGCCACTGCACTCCATCCAGCCTACTTGACAGAGCAAGACTCCATCTCTAAATAAAATTTTAAATATACAATCCACCAGGCGCAGTGGCTCACATCTGTAATCCCATAACTTTAGGAGGCTGAGACGGACGGATCACGAGGTCAGGAGATAGAGACCACCCTGACCAACATGGTGAAACCCTGTCTCTACCAAAAACACAAAAAGTAGCTGGGTGTAGTGGTGCACGCCTGTAGTCCCAGCTATTTGGGAGGCTGAGGCAGGAGAATCACTTGAACCTGGGAGGAGGAGATTGCAGTGAGCAGAGATCACACCACTGCACTCCAGCCTGGCGACAGGGCGAGACTCCATCTCCAAAACAAACAAACAAACAAACAAAAAACCAATCTACTCCAAAACTACAACTTAAATGACAGAAAAAGCCTGTTTCTACTTCTGTCAATGTATGTGTATTGCATGTACGTTACAAAGAATCCTTTTCCTAACTTAGAACTTACATTTCTACAGGGTAATGGCTTATGTATAAAACCAATATAAAATAATGAAGAGGAGAGATACCAAATCTTACACCTTTTCATTGTACAATCTAAAGACATGCCTCAGACCTAACAATTTTTTACATTGCAATTTTCACTTTAATTCCTTAATTTTGTACTAATTTTCCAAAATGATTGGTAGATTTCCCTCAATATGCTAAGAGGTCAGCTTTAAAGAGTGGGCAGGGGTCTTGGAAACTCAGATAAGGGCTTTGACAGTTATTTTGGGCAAAGCTAACACTGAGTCACAGGCTTGTCCCAGGGAATTATTTTCCCTAGTGCCTCAGTTGAGAAAAGTCCACTCTGATTTTATTTCTCATTCTTGTGTCTGTTTTATCATCACAGTTAATATAAAATATGCCAATAAATACTCTCTCTAAACAATAAGTCTTCTCGTTTCCCTTTTGTGCCACAGAGAACTTGCAGAAAATGGGGGAAAAGGGGGCTACTTTTTCTTAAAGCAGTTTACCCAGGAAACCCATGCTGTGTAGTTCACAACTTCAGCCAGGAGGTGGCGATAGTAACCAATGACAAAATCCTGAGACGGCCTCTATCAGCTTCTCATTGTCCCGCGGATGCTTCCTGGATCTAATCTGATGCTTATGAAAGTGATTTCCTCCTTTCAAAAACACCAGGCCCAAACAGAAACTAACTTCATCCTGCAGATAAAAACCTGTGTGTTCCTTACAAGTTGTCAGACTCTTCCAGACCTTCAATAAATATTTTCCCAGCAGCAAAATGCGGCTGCACATTTTCGGAAGCAGAATGGGCAAATTCCTTCTACGGAAGCCCATGCACCATCAGGCCTCCCCCTCAGGGTGGCAGGAAGGTGTGGAAAGGGGGATTAAGCAAGCCAAGCTGCTAGACAATTCGAACTCCAGCGAGGCCAAGCACATTCCTCCAGTTTCTGCAGGAAACAGCAGGGAACTGAAAAACGGGTTCTGTTGAGGTGAGAGTGATGTTCCCAAGTCCTGAGTCCTCAAACCAAATCACTTTCCGGCAGCAACACCTGTCTTTAGCCTGCAAACATCGATCTCATAGACTCTTTTCTGAAAGATGTTTAATTAACATGGCATTACTGCCTTTTTTTTTTTTTTTTTTTTTTTTTTTTGAGAGTGAGTTTTGCTCTTGTTGCCTAGGCTGGAGTGCAATGGAGAGATCTCGGCTCACCTCAATCTCTGCCTCCCAGGTTCAAGTGATTCTCCTGCCTCAGCCTTGCGAGTTGCTGGGATTACAGGCATACACCACCACGCCTGGCTAATTTTGTATTTTTATAGAGACGGGATTTCTCCATGTTGGTCAGGCTGGTCTCAAACTCCGGACTTCAAGTGATCTGCCCACCTCGGCTTCCCAAAGTGCTGGGATTACAGGCATGAGCCACTGCGCCCCGCCACTGCCACCTTTTAAATTACAGAACATGACTGTGCCTGCTCAATGAAGCGTTCTGAAGGATTTGGAGAGCCACAAGGAGTCCAGATCTTAACCTGAGAGCAACAGCAGCATTAAAAATGTCTAAGCCAAGGAGGAACATGGCTCCATGAATTTAGAAATGGTTAAGAAGAAAATAAGCTAGTAGGAAGGTAGAAAGTTCAATCAGTTTTCTATCCATGAATCTCAACATTAGGCTGTTTTTATTGAACTTCTGATAGTACATCTTGAAGAATGCTGAAGAAAAGTCTAGAACGGTGCTCTTAGTCTCCTTTCTCTACTGCAAAAGCCCTTTGTGATCCCCAGGGGAAGCAGTCCCCTGTTTCCACATGGTCCCAAGGAGATGAACAACGGCAGAACATTTTCTGTGCTGTGGAGGGACGTAGCTTCAGAATGTGAAAAAGTAGCCAAAGCTCTCAAACCTCCATTTCCTCGTGTGTTAAACAGGGATAATAGTCCTTACGTCAGGGTTGTTGGGAGAATGAAATGAGATCACATATGTGAGTCACTGACCTCCAGTAAGTGCTTGGTAAACAGTAGTTATCACGGGCGGAGGCCTGACCTGGGAAATGGTCAGCAGGCACAGCAAGCTCACCAGCAGATGCTAAAGTGAGCCCCAAGGCTCATCATACCCGCCACACGTACACACATACACACACACACACGCACACACACACTCATGCACATGCACAAGCAGGCATTGAGTGTCCCTCCTACATCTCACACATGCCAGGTCTTCTGGGAGTCACTTCTGTGCTTCAGCCAAGATGCCCTGGAAATGTTCCTTTTCTCACCTGCATGAAAATGCTTTTGAGCACCCCCCGCCCTCCGCCTGCGGTTCAGCCCCCTCAGACTCTGCACCCCTGGGGGTGGCCCTGACCCACCCACCCCTGGAGCTCACCATTCCAGGGCTCCCCTGATTATTTACATGGCAATAGAAAGCTTGAGATCAAGCTGAGGTTGTGGTGCATATTTGAACTATAGGGAAGGGAAAGTGTCCTGCTGAGGTTTGGAAGGAAGGTGGGAACTCACAGAAGCCACACAATGAAAAGTCACTGATGATAAACGCCGATTTCACACCCGTTAACCACAGAGAATGTGCTTGCACCGGGCCCAGGTGTCTCTTGATGGGAACGAGGTGTGCCTCTCCCCACGGTGTGCAGCCTGCCCTGTTCTTGCCCTGCAGTCTCATGGGAACTTGCACTATGTACCAGAGCCAAGTCGGAGTTCATCAGCATTCACCCAGGCCTATTCCAAGTGACTTCTCATGCCCAACCAGGCAGGGACAGAATGGATCAGCCCCCCGCATGGAAACTTCCAAAGTTCTAAAAGAGTCTTACAGCAGAAAGGAGTTCAGCGTCAGGCCCAAAGTGATTCCTTTAACAAAACCTGTGCAGGCTCTGGCTTACAGGACTTGGTTGCAAAGGTTGGTTTGGAATGTCACTTCCGTCAAAACATGACTCTTAGGGTGGCTGTGTTTCCAGGATTCCCTCAAAAGTCAGTGGAGCCCACTCTCATCCTCCCGCAGAGCCGGGAAGCCAGGGAAAGCCTGGCACACTGGGGAGACTGAGTCCAGTTCAAAATGGCTGGAGAATTGATGAGGAGGGTCAGGAATGGAGAGAGAAGAGAGAGAAGTACACAGAGGCCCATCAGATAATGAAGGACTTTGGAAGCCACTTTAGGAGTCTGGACGTTACCCTGAGATAATGGGGTGTCATGGAAGGATTTTAAGTAGAAGCCCCACTGATCAAAAAGGCTGAAATGCTTCTCCCTTCAAGGTATTGCAACAGTCGAAGTAAACTCTATGGCTGGCCCAGGGCCTGGAGCTGTAGGGGTTCTTGGACGGCAGAGGAGAGAGGGAGAGCAATGAGGGCCCTGGGCTCCCTGTCAATGTGGGCAGGGAGGGGAGCCCCGAAGCTCTTGGTTTCGGCAGAGAGAGTGGGAGAGGCCAGAAGGAGAGGCCAATAAGACACTAAATCCCACTAAATCCCAGCTCAGGGAGCTCTTTTTAGGTGGGAGGCTGGGTTTAATGCAGGTGTTCTAAGTTAGGGGATGTCTGCATCCTGCTTTCGTGAAAATGCAATTTCCTCCAAGCCTAGAAACTACTATCAGTCCAGACAGGATGACTACACGGCAGTGGCCATACAAAAAAAAAAAAAAAGGTGCAGGATGGAAAGAATGGATCTGTTTTATGTGGGGCATTAGTTATCTGGAAACGTTTGACAAAAACCAAAGGCCGGTGCCCTTCAGGTCACAGTATATAGATTTCTCTTTATGTCCAGATATGAACTGCATAAAACTTAAAGCCTGTGGGAAGAAATTTAAGGTTAAAATATTTTTATGATATAATAGTGTTTTTCTAAAAGCAAAGATAGTATAAATAAATACACCTGTACACCAATGATAAAGTTAAAATTATATATTTAAATATATTAATAAATGAAGCCATGGGGCAAACCAAGAGCAATAAAGGCAGCACGGATCCGTCATCATGAGTCAGCCAGCACTGGAGCAAACAGACAAGGTGCTTGAACTGAAGTGTTTTCATAAAAGCCATACCAACTGTGCACAAACGAGTTTTTATTCTCTAGACAGCACATGTTATAATGCAAGCCTTTTAATTTTCCTCACCTTTCATTTATTTTGCTTTTGCTCTAGACAGATGCCAGATTAGCAAAAAACAAAAATATATTCAGAAACACAGGCTTACAATATTGGAACTTCCCCTCTCAAAAAGCAAGACAGCTTCTTAGCTAAATTACAAAAACTTTGGCAGGCTTCCATGAGATTTCAAAAATAGTTAAATAGCAAGATGGCCCGCATATTTTTCCATGAATACATTAGAAACAGATTGATGACTATTGAAACATAAAACATAACTACTACCATATTTTATGGAATTCAAAACTGCCTTGGTGTAAGACACACTGTTATTTAATGAAGGACTAAGAAAAGATAAACACTGACAGAACTCTATCTGTCACACTGCTTTCTTATCATTTAGGCTTTTTAAAGCATATTACAAGAGCTCTTTTAGGCCTAATTGAACTTAGAATGTATTAATCATACATCACTCTTCTGCATGTGCAGAAAAGGAAAGATAGGTAAATCACTGGGTTACCGTATGCCTAAAACTTCACAGTCAGACTCTAACTCTTTGGAATCACTCTTTGATTCTGGATCTTTTATATCTGTGTCTTCCCAGACACTGTTGAACCTTGAGCCATCAAGAGCTTCCAGAAGGGTTTTGGCGAGGCCGTATTGCTTTTAAAAGTGCCACACAACTGTCTTCGGGATTTTCATCTAAGCCTCTGACACCCATCCTCTAAGCTTTGATGTTCGCACAGAGGCCATGGCAACCATGTCACACAGCGGCCATGGGAGTACGGAACCCAGAGATTTCAGAGTGGTTGGAGCACGAGAAAGCGTTCCTCCTAGAATCGGTGAAATACACTCAAATTTAATTTTTACTTTTGTGGTCTTCCACTTCCACTTTTCCCCCCACCTCCAACCAGATAAATTTATATACATCTAAGTCCAAAGATAACTCTTAGGGAAGGAGAAAATTCTGACATCTATAATAAAAAGTAGGAAAAAACACATTAAAAAAAACATGGCAAACCTATGATTGGAGATTATTGCATCAGTCTACACTCCAGAATGTCTCCTGCTGGTACACAGTGTAAATTAGCAGTGCTGGAAGCTAGGCGTGCATGTGGGTTAAGAAGCCTGGGGAGGCTCAGGGCAACAGAAATAACACAGGCGCTGGGGTCAGCCCCAGCTGGGAATGGGTGGCGGCTTTCTCATTTAACTTGCCTGATGCTGTCCATGCTACTTAACCTCTCCAAGCTCCAGGCTGCTCATCTATCAAAAGGATGATAATAGTATGTGTCTCACTGGGTTGTGATAAGGAGTAAATCAAGTCACAGATGTAAAACGCCATCAATAAATGCCAAATGTATTTTGGTTCCCCCCACATTTATCCCGTCCTCAGTAAACAGCCCCAGACATCACCCAAAAGCTGAAAATAAATCAGAACCACTCAAAAACAAAGACACGAAATTGAAGCATGCTTTTTGTCTGTGTGTCACTGAGATTCATGAGTGGCAACAAATTCTCTCATGTTTTTCCACCAACACAGAAAAAAGTTACAGCTCAATGCCGAGAGCAACATGTTTGGGTTTTTGACATTCTGCTACAAATGGTGATCTTTTAAAGAATAGTATATGAACATGACCCAAGTCTGTTGAGAAGTGAATTCAGCCACACCCTTGGGCATTCTTGGACGCAGTCAGACTCTTCCACAGCAGTGGCAAGTTCATGCCTGGGCAGACAGTTGGTGATGACACAACCCGATCCCAAGCCCAGATCACTCCCAGTGGCTTCTCTCCCTCCCTTTCTGCGGGCACACCAGCTGCAGCATTCTCCTGCCTGCCGCCAAATACAATGCCTCCACGCAGGGCATGCAGATGCAAACCTCTGCCTTCCAGGAAACCCAGCAAACCTTCCTCCTTGGAGTTGGTTCCAGTAAAAGGTGGAGCTCACCCACAGTGGGCAGGAAGCTGAAAACACAATCCCAAACTCAGCAGTGACTTTCTTTTGAGGACCTGCTAGCTCAGTTAACCATTTCACCTTGGTTTTCCATCTTTCTAATGGGAGTAATAGGCTTCCCTCCTCTACAAGTATGTTTTGAGAATTAAGTGTTTGGAGAATGTGGCTGTTTTGTATGCTCTGGTGGGTGGAACATTGAGAGAGTACCAAACACTACTGTGGCGTATTTGTGGTGAACTTCCAGCCTGACCCTTTAGTAAACCACATTCCTAGGAATCACTTCCATCACTACTCAAGGCTTTTATAGGTTAAAAAAAAAAATCACGGCCAGGTACGGTGGCTCACGCCTGTAATCCCAGCACTTTGGGAGGCCAAGGTGGGCCGATCGCCTGAGGTCAGGAGTTCGAAACCAGCCTGGCCAACATGGTGAAACCCCGTCTCTACCAAAAATACAAAAATTAGCTGGGCGTGGTGGCAGGCACCTGTAATCCCAGCTACTTGGGAAGCTGAGGCAGGAGAATCGCTTGAACCCAGGAGGTGGAGGTTGCAGTGAGCCGAGATCACGCCACTGCACTCCAGGCTGGGCAACAAGAGCGAAACTTCATCTCAGAAAAAAAAAGAAAAGAAAAGAAAAAAGAAATCATGTAGTATAGTAGATGATTCTCTCTCTCTCTTTCCCTCTCTCTTTATCTCTCTCCCCACCCTTTTCTGTCTCTCCATCTCTTTTCTTTCTCTCCCTCCCTCTCTTTCTCTTCTCCTCTTTCCCCATCTCTCTCTCCCTTCCTCTTTCTCTCTCTCCCTTTCTCTCTTTCTCCCCCTTCTCTTTCTCTTTCCCTGTCTCTCTCCTGTTTTTGGTCTGTGCAGGTTCACATCTCCTCTGCTGTGGTAACAGCACCCCTTTCCCTTGGGCTTTGCACCATTCTCCCCCACAATACCACCTCCAATCCCTCTCCTATTTGGGGGCCCCAGGCAAAGACCCAGGACTCAGGCCTCCCTGGTTACAACATCCCACCTGCCTCAGTCTGGGTTTCCCCCAAAGCAGAGCCTTACCAGGAGGTAGCTTATTAGAAAGAAGGCACAGGGAGCAGGGGTGAGGCAAGGAGCAAAAGTCAACAGGCCAATGAGTTAATAAGTCAGCCACCAAGGTGGATTTCTGGGAGAAGATCTTGCCAGGGTAGTCCAAGCAACCTACAGCATGTACCTTAGAACTGTCTGCCTGAGGGAAAAAAAGCAGGAACATTTAGCCATTGGGTCCTTCCCCTGGCCCCTCTGCTCCTTATTTCCAGCTAAAGCACATATGAGTCTTGGGTGGGTCATGCCCGTGTCCCCCACCAGAGTTTAGAACTGCAGTAGGAGGCAGCCCAAGCCGAGGTGAGTCACTCAGGATGTGACTGAAGCCATGGCCAAGATGAGAGATAGTTCTGAGAAAATGCAAGACATGTCCAAAAGCTGTCCAGTGCACCATTCCTGGGTATTCTTTCAACAAAGGCACTTCCTAGAAAGCTGTTTTAACATTATGACACTTCTAAAATTATAGCATTTCAGAATCCAGGAAACTTGATATAGGTCAAGGAGAGTCCCAGTGCACATGAACATATTACATTCTCTTAAAAGTTCTGCAACTTCTTTATCCCAAACGCTTGTTCCCCATGGTTAATCATCGGCCAGAAACAGACACCGGGTAACGCTGCAGGAAAGCTTCCATCGAAAGCAGCAGGTAAGCAAATTTCCTTCAGATACTTTTGTGCAATTGATTCAAGGAGGAGGGCCAGGAATGCCGTTTCTCAGAGGAGTAAAGCTCATTCACGCAGAAACAACCTGATACCATCAACATGCACGTCTATATGTTGAAGGTCAAGAATAATGAAAAAACTCATTGATAATATATGCCCTGTTTGTGAGGCACTCATCACATTATGGAACATTCAGGCAGTCCTCACCTTGCATAGTCCCAAACGCACGAATTTTCATTGTCCCATGGCAACTGAAGTTAAATAACATCAGCCCCCTACCACAACAGGGTTCCAATTTCAGTCACCATTAACTGTGAGTGATTGCATGGGGGACAACCTCTGCTGCTTGCTCTGCAGTCCGCAGACTACCACATAATAACAGATGTGCATCATGATCAGTGATTAACCTCATCACATCCTTCAGTCCTTCCGTGTTATCAGTTCACACACAGCAAAGCGTGTGCTCGTGCTGCCTCCTTGGCTCCCAGTGACAAACCCACATGACATTTTACAGAAATGAATACTCAAGAGAGGGAGGTAGTCAATGAAGATGAAAGTATAGCAAAGAAACAAAAAGTGAGAATGCAGGAGGTGAAAGTTGACTCAGACGTAAATGAGTTTAGAGAAGAAAGAGCTGATGGTGGAAACGTTGATGCTGTTGTCTTTTGAGAGATTCTGGATGTGCAGCGAGAGGGACTCAGGATGAAGATGCTGGCAAAAACTTCATAATAAAGAAAATCTTGGAGATATTTCACAGCACTGAAAGTGTGCAGGACAAAATGCAGGAAGCCTATCCAAATATAGAAAGGAATGTGACAATTTACCAAGGCATAGAAAAAATGCCTGGTCCATACTGTAAGTTTTACAACGAGAAGGTGGCAAAGGCCTGTTCAATTTACTCTCCATAAGTCTTTCACAAAGAAATAAAACACTGTTTCTCAATGTTTCTAATTTTTTAAATTATGACATGCTACATAAGTATTCGTTTTGGTATTTTTAAATGTTCTTGTACATTTACAACCAGTAGTAAAACAGTTCTTAACATTTTAAAAATTTTTTGAAGATCACGAAACAATCATAATTTTTCTTGTTACTTCTTAAAATCGCTTCACACAGTTTCAACTTGCACAATCATTGCTGCAGTCCCACACTTCCATGCAAAGCAAAGACTTTACAACGCTGTGATGTTGTCAAGAAAATTCCCGTTGTCCTACTCTGAATCATTTGACAAATGTAACTGAACCCATCACGATGGAATTGTGTAATACCAAGGTTACTTGAATCTTGCTCTCACATAGCTTGCAGATGAGGAAGAGGGATGGCAAGTCAACCAACATAATGGTTAAGGCTGACATTGATTGATAGCTTTCTGTGTGCTGGGCACTGTGCTGGTCCTTTTGTTACAGTGCATTGCCTGCAAGGTGGAGCTTTAGGAGGCGGAGAATAATGAAAACTTCAAAGACCATGGAGTCTTCATCCTTTAGAGCTGGGGTCCATATGCCTGTGTGTCAAGAAAGGCCCAGCCAGGAAGGCAGCATCCCTCTTTTCTGTCCACATCTACAGGCTCCCAAGGCAGGGCCAAGGTGGATATGATGCCTGAGATGGGTACTCAAGACAGCAGTCCCCTGTCAAAAGGACAAGACTGGAAGTTGGCCGAGGTTTGCCAGCAACTACTGCTTTCTCATCATCGCATGAGATGGAAATGCCTGAGGATTCTTCTAACGTAGTGCTAGGCAGAGGTACTCCGTATCTCCTTCCTGTTTACATGAAAGCACATTTCAGGAGAGTGAGCTGCTGCAAAGGGTAAACGCTGGGCCTTGGAAAACTCCTTGGGCATGAAAACTATAAACCAGCCATCCAAATAGCCTTCCTATTCAGGAAATCATCACTGTTGATATGATGTGTCTTTGTTGGATTCTTGTACCTTGGCAGTCTCTTCGAGCAGTCTCTTTTAGCCTTCTCTCCGTCTATACTTTCAGGCATGGCTTACTTTTTTTTAGGCAAAAATATTACATATATGCACATGTGTGTGGCTCCATGTGAGTAAATACGTATGTATTGGTAGGGATACGGTATTAGTTCCTGGGGCTGCCACAATAAAACACCACAGATGGGGCAGCTTACACAATGGAGCTTTATTTCCCCGCAGCGCTGGGGGCTGGAAGCCCCACATCCAGTTGTGGGTGGGACTGGTTTCTCCTGAGGCCTCCCTCCTGGGCTTGCAGATGGCGTCTTCTCCCTGTGTCCTCACACCGTCTTCCCTCTGTGGGTGTCTGTGCCCTCATCTCCTCTTCCTGTAAGGACTCCTGACATATTGGATTAAAGCGCATTCTAATGCCTTCCTTTTACCTTAATTATCCTTTTAAAGGCCCCATCTCCAAATACAGTCACAGTCTGAGGTATGAGGCGGTTAGGGCTTCAACATATGAATTTTGAGGAACACATTTCAGATTATAACAGATACATATATATGTATATCCTATAAATGAAAATGTCAGGATAGATTTTAGGGATAGAATTTTTTACTTAATTATGATCCCCCAGGGATCTCACCTCCTCTTAGTCTCAATTTTTCTTGTCTAAGAGAGGGTGCTCCTACCCACATCCTCAGTCCAAATCCCTCTTCTGAAGGTTGGACCCGCGTTTGCAGTGACAGTGACTGGACATTTTCTCCCAGGTGTTCTTCAACAATTTCAGCCCCACAAGTCTGAAACAAAACTTACCCTCCTCCAGTGAAGCTCTTCCTCCTGGCCTTTCTGCTTCGTTTTTAAGCTCCATCACCCTCCAGGTCTCCCATTACTGGCTGGGAGCCCTGCCCCGTCCAGTCCTCCCCTTCCAGGCTAAGAGCCCCGCCCATTCCAGGCCTCACCTCCTGGCTGGGAACCCCGCCCACTCCAGGCCTCACCCTCCGGGCTGGAAGATCTGCCCCTCCTGGGCCTCCGGATCCTGGCTGGGAGCCATCTCTGCCTCCTCCCGCTTCCTGGACTCCTGATCAGGTCAGTGGCGAGTCACAGACCTCTGAAATGTCCTTCCTGACTGTCAGCTCCACGGCATTCCTACAGCCCCCGCTGCAGTTCCGCCCTCCGGAGGGCTCCAGCAGCAGCCCAGTGCGCCTCCCCAGCCCCAGGCTCCCTCCTCGCTAGTCAGCCTGCACCTGGCGCTCCCTGGCACACATATTTTCCATTGCTCTTCACTGCCAATTAAATGCAGATTTCTCATCGTGTGGTTCCAAGTTCTATATATTTGGTCCTCTTGTCCTGACAGCTCTACCCTCCCCAGAGCTCTACAATCTGGCCAAGAGCCTCACCAGCCTATTCCACCAAACCATTGCTTTATTTATTTTAGATTCACGGATATTTGAGTTCAGATTTGTTACATAGGTATATTGCGTTATGATAAGGTTTGTGCTTCTAATGATCCAGTCACCCAACATAATACCAGAGAGTTAGGTTTTCTTCCGTTGCCCCCCCTCCCTCCTTCCTTTTGGAGTCCCTGGTGTCTATTATTCCCATGTTTATGTCCTTATGTACCCGGTGTTTAGATCCCACTTATAAGTGAGAGCGTGTGGTATTTGGTTTTCTGTTTCTGCATTAGTTTGCTTAGAATAACGGCTGCCAACTGCATCCATGTTGTTGCAAAGGACATAATTTCCTTATTTTTTATGACTGCATAGTATTCCATGGCCAAAAAAAAAAGTGGTATGAAAATATGTACCACATTTTTTAATCCAATCCACATTTGATGGGCACCAGGGTTGATTACATGTCTTTACTGTTGTAAATAGTGCTGCGATGAACATACATGTGCAAGTATCTTTTTGGTAGAACGATTTATATTCCTTTGGGTATATACATAGTAATGGGATTGCTGGGTCTAATATTCATTCTATTTTAGATCTTTAAGAAATCTGCAAACTGCTTTCCACAGGAGCTGAATTAATTTGCATTCTCACCAACAGTTTATAAGTATTCCCTTTCTCCTCAACCTCTCCAGCATCTGTTATTTTTTCACTTTTTAATAATAGCCATTCTGACTGGTGTGAAATAGTACTTTATTGAAACCACTGCTTTAGAAAGTGAAAGTCCTTTTCAGTTTTTTTTTTTTTCATTCACTGGCAGGGGTTGCTGGCCCAGCAGGAGTTGTGCAAACTCTGTCTTTGTTCCCCTGTATTTGCCTTCCTCTCCCTTTTTCCTTCCTTTCCCTTTCTCAACACACACACACACAACATATACAGAAGGGCTCTCATCTGAAATAATCAATAAAAATTGAGGATGTGAATATGTCATACAAGGAGCAAAGGGGGAAAGTAAATATAAGGAAAATGTACAAATCCCAATTGTTAACCACGTAACTAGCATGGGCTTTCTAGTCTACACAAGACAGACTACAACAAGCTTCTGTCCCTGCAGAAACTGGATAAATCCTGGAGAACGACTATAGTCTCCATGGCACAAATTCTTCCTCAGAAGGAAGGATCAAGGCTTCTGAATAAAAGCACTAGGAAAAGAAATTTTCCTGTGGCTGTCAAAGGCAAGTAGGATTCTTTTTCAAGGTCAACAGATAGTAGAGACAGAAGACATACACAGTATGCCAGAAAGTTACAACATTTCTCTCTCCTGGACACCAACGAGTTAAATAGAGAAATGTGCATGTGGACAGTTATTGGGAGAAAGGAGAAAGGGAAGAGAAGGTGGCCCATTTCCTCCCTTGGCCAAAAAGAAAAGAAACAACTCAAATAAAACAATAAGATGCTGTCATCACAAAACACTGTATGTGTTGGCCAGTAGGCTATTAATACACAGCACAGCCTGGAGCTTTACTGAACATAGAAATGCTTCCAGCCTCTTTGCAACACTGCTTGTATGAACACTGCTAAAAATATTGGTGGGATACATATGTGTATGTGTGTGCTTGTGTGTGCATGTGTGTGCTCGTGCATGCATGTGTGTACATGCATGAGGATGTATGTGTTGCATGTATTGTGAGCACATGCGGGGTCAGTAGACCCCAACACAGACTGCTTTGAGGATAATTTATTTTCATTCCATCCAGAGTTGCTCACAAGTCTGATTAGCTGGGATAGTAAAAGAGAAAGGAGCAGACAGAAATCTATCCCCCTTTTCTCTTTATCTTTGAGATTCTTGGAGAAGCGCATGCCTTCCCTCTCACCCCACTGAACAACACACCCTTCAGAACCCACTCCCACAACCACACCCACTGCATTCTATGCAGGCACATCCAACTGTCCTTCTGGCTGTCTTCACCATGGTGACCAAAGCCTCCACCCTCTACTTCCCTAAAGCAAAAATTGGCAAAGAACCCAAGGAAATGAATGTCTTTCCAATGAACCAAAGTTTTGTTATGCACTGTTTGGATAACAGTGTCCTAACAGAATACCTGGAAGTTGCAGAATATACTCATTAAACCTAGCTGCCGGTTAATAAGCCCTTGAAATGCCTCAGGGCTCCCATCAAAGAGTTTTCTGGAGACAGAGGGCCAGGCCAGTATCTGGGTCTTGCTTGAGAATAAGATTTCATTTCAGAGACCACTTGTTACACTGTATTGAGAATGTTTCAGGGGCTAAATCAGTACCTCTGGGGGGAAAATGCTATCCGAATGTGTGCCCTGGGTGTGGAAAGGGGGGGTGGCTCAGATTCGACATTTTCAATGTAAAGTGTACTCATGCATTGTCTCAGGAATCCTCATGGCTTCCGTACAGCAAGAATCAATCCATATTTCACCCTTTCATAAGGACTCCAGTCATACTGGAGTGGGATCCACCCTAATGACCTCATCTCCATGTGGTTAAAACTTTTTCCAAATAGGGTCACATTCTGAGGTATGGGGTTTAGGACTTCAACAGATCTTTTTGGAGGGGACGCAATTCAACCCACGAAAGTAGTCCTTACCCAAATGGACCTATGGACGTTTACTCAGGTGGCTAATCACTGGGGAAAGGGGAGGACTCAGACAGTCCAAGGACTACTGGACACAGGTCTGAGTTGACATGGACTCTTGGGTACCCACAGTGTAATCACAGTCTCCTGTTAGAGTGTGGCCCCCCAGGGACAGGCACTAAGTGAAGTAGTAGCTAATGTCCAGCTCCTAGTGGTCCTGCTGGGTCCACTAACATGCTGTGGGCATTGCCCTGTTTCCTAAGTGCACAGATGGAACAGATCTACTTGATAGTTGGATTAGCCTTAACATTGGGTCTCTGGCCCATGGGCTAAGACCTGTCATAGCAGAGAGCACCAAATGGAAACTCTGAAAATACCACTGTCAGCCGAGGTTGTCAATCAAAAATAATAATGGAGTGGATGGCATTCTGAAGTGGATGGCAGAAATTTGTATCACCATTAAAAACCTCAAGGGCACAAGGCAGTGCTATTAATCATATCTCCATTTAATTCACCAGCCTAGACCCTGCAGAAACTAGATAAACCCTGGAGAATGACTGTAATCTACACCAGGATTAAACAAATAGTAACCCTGAATGCAGGTGCTATACTAGACATAGTATCTTTGGTAGAACCAATTAGTGAGGCCTTTGGTACAACCATTGACCTGGGAGATGCATTCTTTTCCATTCCAATTAAGCAAGAGGATCAGAAATGGTTTGTATTTAGTAGGATAGAAAACAATATTAAACTGAAGTTTTGCCTCAGGGTTAAATGAACTTTACTGCCTTCCATCCTAAAATAGCTTGAGGATATGTGGACTACCTGAATGTCCCACAGAACATCATGACACCTGGGGGATGGGGCAGAAGCAATGATAGATGGCTATCTCACTAGAGATTTTGGTAAGATACATGCACTAGAGAGGATGGGAAAGAAACCCTATGAAGATCCAGAGATACACATGTCAATAAAGTCCTTAGAGATCCAATGGCCAGGGCCATTCCTGAATATCCCTCTAAATTCAAATAAAATCACTGCATATTGCATTCCCTACCACAAAGAAGGAAGCACAGTGCATGGTGTACCTCATTTGCTTCTGAAGGCAACACATTTCATACCTAGGAATGCTGCTTCAGCCCCTATACTGGAT
This sequence comes from Macaca nemestrina, assembly GCF_043159975.1. NCBI lineage: Eukaryota > Metazoa > Chordata > Mammalia > Primates > Cercopithecidae > Macaca > Macaca nemestrina. The sequence goes on along the minus strand of NC_092129.1, from coordinate 177,532,257 downwards.
GACACAAAAGGGTGCTGACTCTTGAGTGGAGCTGAAGTAGGAAAGAGCTCTGCAACAGGTCCAAACTGTAGTGCAAGCACACCTGCCACTGGAGGCATGTTGTCTGGTGGACCTCATGAGGTTGTAGGTGTCAGCAGTGGGACAAGATGCATCATAGGATGGAAATCGTGTATCTAAGATCAAACCTAGGCAGGACCAGAGGAGATGCATGAGTAATCCACATAAGCTGGTAGCCCAGACCCCCATGTTACCCACCATGGCCAAACTAGGGCTCCTGCCCCAGCTCATATGTATGGCCATATTGGAGTGCTGACACACTGATCTGGGGTGACTCACTCACATCAGGGACTGGATGAGCACAGTGTCCTGGGCTAAAGATGATCTATCCCAGACCCTCATCTTCAGCAACATCAGTGGCCCTCACAGCAGCTCTCCTTCCTCTGTGTTCCTACTTAGTGGCAGCTCTGGTCTGCAGCACCCAAAAACAGTGAGGCAGAGGGAATGGCAAGCATCCTTTACCCTGTGCCCCATCAATGGCACTGTCACCCCCTCTGTAGGCTCTGTGCCATGTGTCAGGTAGTACCCAGGGCTTGTGAGACATTACTCCAAGTTCCCACCAGATATGCTCTTGATTCCAGTGGATGTGATGACATTGTGCTCTCTCAGGGCTTAGGCTGTGCCAGAGGAGGGATGAACATTCCTTGCTGAATTGGACTCCTCTAGTTGCTCCACCCAGGGCCTCTGGCCTGTCCTTTCCTTTGGTGATGGAGTGTAGAAGGCAGGCATGGAGTTAACACAGAAAGAGTTAACTTTCTGTGTTAGGCAGGCATGGAGTCAACTGTCCGAAAACACAGGATGCCAGTCTAAAGAGTGAAGAGTAAATGTGGTTGGAAGATGTGTTCTTCTACCTTTACATCATAAATTTCTGAACAGTGCATTTCATGACCAGAAGATGAATTACTGTTCACATTTTCCTGCATGCTCTGGATAAGATTTGCAGTTGTGATCATCGCCAATGGAAAGCACAGTAACAGCTTTCAGAGGGTCAGTAGAAGCCAGTATGCAAGACATACGCTGGACAAGGCAGCCTCTTGAGTGATGATGTAACTACTATTAAACACATGGTATCAGGGAACTACAGGGGTATGATCTGTGTTGCTTCAATACAAAAAAGTGAAGAAGAGCCATGGCACTGCCAGTAATAATCATGTTTCATGAGAGAAATACAAGTAGCCAGAACTTTTGCCACTAAGAAGAAACTTCACACTGAAAAGACACTACGTAAATATGTAAATGCATCTTATCCACCTATAACTCTAAATCAGTTGATCAATCTATACATCACCAGGCCTCATGAATTTTGTCATAAATTTTTAATCAAATTGTTTACACAGAGGATTCACAAATTTAAATAGAGAGATAATCTGCCCTGGATTAATCAATGACATTTACCAAGCTGTAATAAGAACCAGAATTGTGCTAGATACCATGGATACAATAAAGAACAATGCAAAAATGCACTAAATGTAACTCACTGTCTAAACCAGTAGCAATGCATATAGACAGGTGCAGGGTGTCCTGAGCAGGGACATAGGAAGGGGTGATGGAATGAACACCCAGCAATAGTTCCGTGCTGACGTTCCCAGTTGAAGTCATCAGAAAGGTGACCACTCCACAGGAACTCCACTTGAGGGCCTTGTTCAGTGGGACTTTTCAGCCATACTCCCAATCCAAGTATTTTCTTCTCCTATTAAAGTTGTCTTTGATTAGCTCTCCATTGGTCAAAGATTCTCCAAGATACCTATGGAAAGATGGAAGTGGCACTTAGGTCTGCCTATCCCAACAGCCTAGTTGGAAATCACCAAAATGAGGCAAGAGAAAAGGGTTTTTAGTCAACCTTTTTCCTGTGTGCCTGTTCTAGTTGAAGAATCAGTTTTATAAACCCAGAACTTTTTATAAAAGAATTCTCGCCGGGCCAGGCATGGTGGCTTATGCCTGTAATCCCAGCACTTTGGGAGACCAAGGCGGGTGTATCATGAGGTCAGGAGTTTGAGACTAGCCTGACCAACATGGTGAAACCCCGTCTCTACTAAAAATATAAAAATTAGCTGAGCGTGGAGGCACGCTCCTGTAATCCCATCTACTCAGGAGGCTGAGGCAGGAGAATCTCTTGAACCCGGGAGGCAGAAGTTGCAGTGAGCTGAGATCACAGCATTGCACTCCAGCCTGGGTGACAGAGTGAGACTTTGTCTCAAAAAAAAAAAAAAAAAGGATTCTCGCAACCGCACCTCACAGATCACAGTTCAAGAACTGCTGCAAAAGGAGGTCTTTCTGAAGATGGTACAAAGGGGAAAGATAAAGGCGCTGGGTTTTATCCCTGGTCCTGGTCAGAATCAACTCAGAGTCTTCACCAACAGGGATTGTCCCATCTGTCATCCTTGGTTACATAAGCCCCATCAAGCAGAATGGGGAAGTACTGAGCTCTGGGCCTAGTGAGCACCACTGAGAGCCCCACTGCTACTTCAGGAATCGCCTATCAGGCTGGTGGGTGGGGTAGGAGTAAAAATAATCAGCACCAGTTTTGGGGCCCAGTCTAGAGGTGGCATTTAACTTAGACCCCCCTGTAGCTCTTGAGGGTCTTCTCTGAGGACCTTTACTGCAGTCTGTGCAAAAACCCACTCATAGGCCTCAGTAACTTCCGGTCCTCCAGAGCCATATAGTGTGGTCATTTTAGTCATCCTCTGGGCTTTCTTTAGTTGTTCATGCAAAGATAGGCCTGGCCTTGGGTGTCTGTATTGAGGCCCCAAGGCCTTGGATCAGAACAGCAGTATCAGGGAAAACAAAATCCAAGGGGCTGCCCATTCCAAGGGCAAACTGGGAATCTAGTCCTCCTCTTGTAACCACCATCTCTACCTTGCGATGCTGCAGGGGCACATCTTCTGCCTTTCACCTAGGCTCCTGGCAAAGGCCTTGCAAAGCATTATTCAGGGCACTGTGTGAGGCCAGAGAAGGAATTGAGGAAGACCAGACACATACACCGAGATGAAACGAGTGGAGTGACAGGAAGGCAGGGTGAAACGGGAGAAGTTCCCTTATCCTCCTGACAGGGCTTGTGATGGGAGTGTGGCTGGCTTCTTCTGTGCCCTGCTGCTCAAATCTGTAGGGGGAGCATGCAGATGGGCAGGTTGTGGGGCTCTGACCCCACGGCAATGTCTACGGGTGAATGTTTACAGCTCCTGAGGCCCCAGTGCGCCTGTGTTACAGGGTGCTGTTTCAGTTGAGCCATTCCTAGTCAGCTCAGTTAGACCTCGTGCCTTTTTCCAAGGACAGAGGCTTTCTGTATCCCAGGGTTTCTTGCCTTGGTGTACCAAAAGAATCAGATCACGCATGGGCTTGCAGAATGACTGCAAAGTTTTATTGTGTGGAAGTAGCTCTCAGCAGATGGGGGAGCCAGAAGGGAGATGGAGTGGGAAGGTGGTTTTCCCCTCTGAAGTCGGACCGCTCAGTGGCCGAGATCTCCTCCAACTGCACCGAGTGGTTCTGCCTGTCGATGGCCTGCCAGCCTGCCACGGGCCTCTATCAGTGTGCTCTTACACGGGTGTGTTCCTGTTGACGTCCAGAGGCTTGTGTGCATGCCTGCTGGGCTCTCGGGATTTTTGTAGGCACAGGATGAGGGTGTGGCAGGCCAGGGTAGTCTTGGGAAATGCAACGTTTAGGCACGAAAACAGAAATGCCTGTCCTCACCTAGGTCTGTGGGTACAGGCCCCGGGGTGGAGCCCTAGCCAGGGACCACACCCTTCCCTTCCCAGCACTTCCCTGCCCGCCTTCCCTATCGGTAGCTTGATGGAGTTACTTCTCAGGGAGATGTTTTGGTTTTTAGGGAGGAGAAGACAAAACCTCCAATTTGAAAACCAAAACAAGTCCTTTGGTGAGGGAAACACTGGACATACAGAGGGAGGGCTGGAAAGGCCAGGTGCTGGGGAGACAGCAAGGAGGAGCCCAGACCCACCGGAGAGGCAGCCGGGGAAGATGTTTATTTTCTAAGAGAAGAGGAAAGACTGGGAAACAGGGAGAAATTTTTAGGGTGGAGGGTGGGAAACTTGGGAAGCACAGAACAGATGGCCTTAATCTTCTGAGTGAGAAAGGAGGCAGTGCCAAGGCCGGCTGGGGTGACAGTGGGAATCAGGGCTGAGGGATGGCGGAGACATCTTCTGCTGGCTGCTGAAGGTCTAGGATGGGCACTGAGGTGAGCCTCAGCGGTGCTCCTCGGGCTTGCCTCCCAGGAGGGGCCCTGCAGGAAGTGTCCAGATGCAGAGCCCCAACTCCTCCCCCAGAGACTCGGATTCAGTAGAACTGGGATGGGGTCCAAAATCTATATCATTAGAACAGTCTCAGAATATACTTGTCGTCAGGGAAAGCCTGGAGAAATAGTGAGTGAAAGAACCATTAGCCCCAGGGAGAGCCAACCAGAGGCTGGAAACAGAAATATTGGGGAATCACTTAGTATCCTTTTCACAGAGACACTCTGCTGCCTAGAACCCTGGGGGAGAAAGCTGGTGGAAGGAGGGGTGTGTAGCCACTGGGGTCTACCCAGGAGGGAAAGGTATCTCCGGGAGGGTCGAGTCCATCCAGGAGTGTGAGGTCTAGCTGGAGGAATGGGGTTTACTCAGGAGGGTGAGGTCTAGCTGGGGGGATGGGGTCTACCCAGGAGGGTGAGGTCTAGCTGGGGGGATGGGGTCTACCCAGGAGGGTGAGGTCTAGCTGGGGGGATGGGGTCTACCCAGGAGGGTGAGGTCTAGCTGGGGGGATGGGGTCTACCCAGGAGGGTGAGGTCTAGCTGGGGGGATGGGGTCTACCCAGGAGGGTGAGGTCTAGCTGGGGGGATGGGGTCTACCCAGGAGGGTGAGGTCTAGCTGGGGGGTTGGGGTCTACCCAGAGGGGTGAGGTCTAGCTGGGGGATGGGGTCTACCCAGAGGGGTGAGGTCTAACTGGGAGGATGGGGTCTACCCAGAAGATGAGGTCTAGCTGGGGAGAAGGGTCTACCCAGGAGGGTGAGTTCTGGTTGGGGAGATGGGTCTACCCAAGAGGGTGAGATCTAGCTGGGGTGATGGGATCTGTTCAGGAGGATGAGATCTAGCTGGGGGGATGGGGTCTACTCAGGAGGGTGAGTTCTAGTTGGGGAGATGGGTCTACCCAGAGGGTGAGATCTAGCTGTGGGGAGAGGGTCTGTCCAAGAAGGTAAGGTCTCTCCATAGGGTGCTTTGGGAGGTCTGGAGCTTGGAGTTCCTGTGATCAGAGTCCACATGTGTGACTTGGACCCACACTTGGCAGAGACCAAGGTGAAGACAAGAGAGGACTGATAGACTCTGAGGAAAGGAAGCGTGGTGGGAGCAGGGTCAAAAGCGAGAGGCCAGAGAGTGTGAGGAAGTGGGAGGATCTGAGGAGGTGGGATCCCAGAGTGGGACCTGGGGAGCTGGAGTGCTGGCAGTGCTTCTCACGCTGGAGAGGCCAATCCTAGGGCTCGGTTACACTAAGTGCATTTAACTGGGGCAGTAGTTTTACACATATATTTCAGGAGGAGATGATTTTATCATAAACACATTCCATTGATTCATGTGAAATCATTTAAAAAAATTAAGGTCAAAGTTTTTCTCCTGGCTGCTTTAGGCTGCATGCCCAGGACTTCCGTCCCTGTGGTGAGGGGATTTGGGTGGAAGAGCTTGAGAAGTTCTGCTTCGGAATCCTCTCCTTTTTAAATAAAGAGGGACGCTCCAAGCCTGGCATGGAAAGGTACACCTCTCGGTGGAAGCAGGTGGCCAGGCTTTGATTCCTTAAGGATTGGAATCTTATGAAATTGCCAACATTGAAACATGTTTGACTTGTGTAAATAGCTTCTTCCTGTGATTCAATCTAAATTGTAGACTCCAGGCCTCATAGCCGCCTCCACCATGTGGCCTCCAGGGGGCGCCGCTCTGCCTCCTAAATCCCCAAGGGCAAAGCCCACTTTCTTGGCTTCTGGAAGCACCGCGAGCGAAGTCATTGGTGGAATAAAGAAGACTGCTGTATTTAAAAAGGAAGTAAGCATAGAAAGAAACATGAATTCAATTAGAACAGTTCCTTATCCCCTAACATATGGTCCCCAGACCAGCAGCATCAGCACCCCCTGGGAGCTTGTATAATTCCTGAACAACAACCGAGACCTGCTGAACCAGAATCCACATCTTAGCAGGACTGCCCAGGCTCTCCTGTGTCTGTGCGCATAGGAGAGGCACCAGTCTAGCCAGCAAGAGTCCGCTTATTTGTCACCTGCCTTTCCAACCCCAGCAATCTGGGCCTTGCCTAATACTTCCCCTGGGGACACACTCTTAGACCCTCCATTCTTCAAAATCAACATAAGGTCTGGCTCCCGCAGGAACGTGTTCCTAAGGAGCCATCTCTTCTTTCAGAAGTGCATTCGTTATCTTTGCTGTGTAAATAAATGACCCTAAAACATAGAAGTTTAAAACAATAAACATTTATTTTTGCCATATGCTGTTGGTTAGAAGCAAGTCCCTAATCCTGTCCAGGCTTAAAGGGAAGGGAATCACACCAGGGCCAGAATACCAGGAAGCAGGGATCACTGGGGATCATATTCCAGGCGACCTACTGCAGGGAGTAATCTCCAAACTAAGGGGCACGCCTCAACAGGGCAGCCACATCAGAAGACGAGAAAACAACCTCCAGAGTCAAATGGTAAGGATGACATGCATTCAGCAACAGGATGCTTGAATAAGCCTTTCAACTGTGGCTTGCAGAATGGCTACATTAGCATCACTTGGGAAACATTTAAAAAATACCAGTGCCCAGGCCCTACGCAAGACCAATTAGATCACAATCTTCAGGTGTAGGTTTTTTCTAATTTTTAAATTCCCCAGATAATTCTATTGCACAACTGAGGTTAAGAACTATGGCTTCAGGCCAGGTACAGTGGCTCACACCTTTAATCCCAGCACTTTGGGAGGCCGAGGTGGGCGGATCACCTGAGGTCAGGAGTTTCAGACCAGCCTGGCCAACATGGTAAAACCCCATCTCTATTAAAAATGCCAAAAAGTTTAGCTGGGCCTGGTGGCACACCTGTAATCCCAGCTATTTGGGAAGCTGAGGCAAGAGAATCACTTGAACCCGTGAGGTGGAGCTTGCAGTGAGCTAAGATTGCACCACTGCACTCCAGCCTGGGCAACAGGACAAGACTCCGTCTCAAAAAAAAAAAAACAAAAAAACCCAGACCTATGGCTTCATATGAAGATTTTCAAATGCTACAATACTCCAGTGAAGTAGTGGTAAAGATCACTAGTGGAAAAGAAGATGTGAGGCTTAGCAGCTTGGACTTCTGCTGGGGAATCTGTGGATTGGAAAAGTGAGCCTTAAAGAGTGTTGGGACCATCTCAGAGGTGAGGCAATAAGGCTGACAAAAGATTTGTGACTTTTTATGATTGCCTACCTTAGCAAAAGTCCCATCAAGTCATGATGCTGGAAAATACATCCAAGAGTTAGGAATACAGAAAGGATAGAAGGAAAGGTGGTGGGAGGAAGAAGGAAGGAAATAAAAGAAAATGATATGAAGCCAATCTGAAAAGGCTTCATGATGTATGATTTCAACTACATGACATTCCGAAGAAGGCAAAGCTATCGAGGCAGTAAAAAGATCAGTTGTTGCCAGGAGTTAGAGTGCAGGGAGGGGCAAACAGGTGGAGCACAGAGGATGTTTAGGGCAGTGAGACTACTCTATATGATCCTGCAGTGGTGGATAATGTCATTATTCATTTGTTCAAGCCCATGGAATGTACACCACCAACAGTGAACCCTAACGTAAACTATGGACTTTGGATGATGATGATGTGTCAGTAGAGGGTCATTGATTATAACAAAGGCACCATTTGAGTGGGGACATTGCTAATGGGAGAAGCTGTGCATGCATGGGGCAGGGGGCATGTGACATATCTCTGTACCTACCTTCGCTGTGAACCTAAAACTGTTCTTAAAAAATAGTCTTTTTTTTTTTTTTTAAAGAGACAGGGTCTTGCTCTGTTGCCCAAGCTAGAGTTCAGTATCACAATCATAGCTCGCTGTGGTCTCAACCTCCCAGGTCTCAACCTCAATCCTCCTGCCTTTGCCTCCAGAGTAGCTAGGACTACAGGCACACACCACCATGCCTAGCTAATTTAAAATTTTTGTACAGACAGAGTCTCACTATGTTGCCCAGGCTGGTCTCAAACTCAAAATCTATCCTCCCACCTTGGCCTCCCAAAGTGCTGGGATTACAGGTATGAGCCACTATGCTCGGCCTTTATTTTTTTAAGTAAAATTTTTTTTAAAAAAAGAGACAAAAAGAAAAGAAACCTATCTATTGTTAAAACTTGTCCTCAACTCCAGCTGATGACTTCAAAGAAATGGAAACAGAAAATGAAGAAGACTCAACTAATAAAAGTGCCTCATCATCTTCTACTCTCCAGTCTGTAGAGACACAGAAGGTGAGAACCGGAGGGGCCTTGGAGGTCACCTCACCAATGCCTTTGTTTTGTGGTTGAGGAAATCGAGACATGAGGTCACTGGGAGGTAATGGCCTTGCTGGCATTAGAACTCACATCTTCAAACCTGAGCCCAGTGCTCTACTCGAACACTTTGCACATACAGAGCATCTCTGCCAATGGGGTATGCTGGACTCTTTCCTGCACACCAGCGTGTGAGAATGAGGCATATTGAAGAGTTAGTCAAGGGAGATAACAGGCATCCTCTTACGGGAACACCATGGCCTTTCACATCAATGTTTCAATGAGGGCTGGTTCACAGGAGGCTGGTGGTACCTGACCAGTACTGCAGCAGTTCATCTACTCTGCCTCATGGGAACAAGTCAATAGGTTGATTGCAGTCGCTGAGTCTAACATGCTCCCAGCTTGAGCTGCACCCACTCTGTAAACAGCCCCTGACGGTAGCAGCTTTACCCACAACAATAAAACGGCTCCATCTTCAGGCAAGTCCAACCTTTACCTCTCCTCCCTACCCCTCGCCTGCCTGATTTTAGCCACTGTTCTCATTCCCAGGGACCGGGTTGCTCCCAACTCGTTGCCATGGCCACGGGCCTCACCCAAAGCATACCAACGCTGTAGTGCTCACAGATCTTGGCAGACGTCCAGGCAGATGCAGAGCAGTTGGGGTGAATAACGTTCTCCTCTGAAAGCTGCGCCAAGGCTGTTCGATTGCGCTCTCTCCGCTGTCGGCTTGAGTCTTATAGAGCTGTCCATTTGGCTGCCTGGCTGTGAATGAGCCATGGTTGTTAATTTCTTTCCCCTGCACCAGCTTCTTGGGAGCCTCTAACCCAAAACTTAAACAAAGAGCTAAATCAGGCTGTTCCCAGAGCTCGGGACCCTGGCTGTTCACCAAACACTGAAAATGTTACCAGTTGCCACCAGTCCCAAATCCCTAATCTCTTCTAAAAGTCGTGAGGAATGTTGTCCCAAGAGGTCCAGGCCTGGCCCATCTGTGATACTCTTGGGTGTCCGTTTCAACATCCCAGTCCTGTGAGTTGAAATATCTTTTCCAGAGAGAAAGAAATGAAAGACGGGGGCGGAGAGGGGGGTGAAGGAGCACATGGCAAGAGAATAGAGATGGAATCCCTTCAAAACCAAACAAAGGGGAGCCGTCCGTGTGCAGCGTGTTCATCCTTGGATGATTTATGTTGGCCCAGTGCTCAAGTTCATGGCAATTGCAGAAAAGGAGGGAGTGTCAGAAGGAATCTTCCATGAATACCAATAGTACCAGCCAACATCTGTCCCTTGGAGTGGGCGATCTGCTCCAGCCTGTTCAGGATTCTACTTAGAATTCTCAAATGGAGGCCGGGCGCGGTGGCTCAAACCTGTAATCTCACTTTGGGAGGCCGAGATGGGCGGATCACGAGGTCAGGAGATCGAGACCATCCTTGCTAACCCGGTGAAACCCCGTCTCTACTAAAAAAATACAAAAAAAAACTAGCCGGGCGAGGTGGCGGGCGCCTGTAGTCCCAGCTGCTCGGGAGGCTGAGGCAGGAAAATGGCGTGAACCCGGGAGGCGGAGCTTGCAGTGAGCTGAGATCCGGCCACTGCACTCCAGCCTGGGCAACAAAGCGAGACTCCGTCTCAAAAAAAAAAAAAAAAAAAAAAAAGAATTCTCAAATGGAACAGTGTACACAGAAGCACTTTGTAGGTTAGAAAGCAGCGCATACTGGTAGAATGTTGTTTTCATCAGGCATTCCCTTCACTACTACACTGGCGCTCACGAAGTGAGTAAGTCCCTCCGCCCCCCGCCCCAGGGTATGTGCCCACATTGCCATAGAACCTACCCGGTAGGGAGGGTGCTCACAGACCCTGTCCCACATGAGAAGGGATTGGGATGGGGGGTGGGCAGGAGCCACTTCTGCTGATGAGAACACAGCAGTTCCAACCTCCCTGAAACTGGCCCCCGAGCCCCCTCCCCAGTTGCATTTTTGCATTGATCTCCTGCTCAGAGATACTTCACCCGCAGTTGCCACATCTTTGCTATGGAGTTGCTTTAAAAAAGTATATAATATTTAGATTTAGCTGCCTGGAAGAGGAAGGTGTTTCATTCTTCTTTAAAGGTAGTCTGGAAAATGACCACTTTTTAGTGGGGGAGAATATACTCTTCAATTAATAACATAAAAATGAAGCTGGGTGCAGTGGCTCACACCTGTAGTTCCAGCACTTTGGAAGGCTGAGGTGGGAAGACTGCTTGAGCCCAGGAGTTCAAGACCAGCCTAGGCATCATAAGGAGACCTCATCTGTACAAAAAAACAAAACAACAACAACAAAAAAAACCTTAAAAAATTTTTAAAATAAATAAAACCATCACTACCGCTAACTTTTAACAACACACTCTAAGAGCAAGGGAAAAAAAAATCCTGTGTACTAATGCTGAAAATGCACATTTTTCAAGGAATGGTAGCCATCATATTCCCAGTATGAGACAGAACAATTGAACCAGATCCTACACAGCTCAAACCCCCCCTGAACTTCCCTTCATGTTGTCTTTCCATAATTCCTTCCCCTCCCAGCACCCACATCAGTCTCATTTCTAATATTTACACCACTAGAAGCTGGGCAGAGCCCACCCAGGCAGAATTCTAAAATGTGATTAACAAATACAGCCTGAAATGGCTTCAGAAGTTGCTGACACTCTGTTGAGACACAGTGTCTTTTGAAAGACAAGGACAGTTGAAAACTTCTTGCACCACTGAAGGCTGGTGCCCTCGTGCACGTTAACAGTTTCTCCCTCCACCACAGTTTGCTATCTCTCCATCGCTGGCATTCAGACGGCCTCACCCATCTCCCCGAGGGACAGCTGCTCCCAGACCCGCCCTGCAGCTGAGCGGCAAGACAAGCAGAATTTTCCCCGTGAACAGGAGACAAGGGTAAAGCTGCATGTGTGTCAGTCATGAAAGCCCAAATCAGGAAACAGATTAGGACTCTAAGGGAGCTCTGCTGACCTAAGATGATCTCCCCAAGAGAACAGGCACCGAGGGCCCACTCCCCGCCCGGCCATTTTCCAAACAGATAAAGGGAAACTCACATTTCTTTTTTTTAAACTGAGTTTCAAGTCTTTGGAAAGCTCATATGCAATTGACAGCCGCTGACTTCTGGAGACATTAAAAAAAAAAATTAAAAGCATATTAGGATGTGATGTGGGACAGCAGATTTGGAGTTCAAAGGGTGTCAGTTCAGATATGGTGAACAGCCACTGGTGAGCGAGGTGCGTAACCCCGAGAGCCTTCAGCTCTGGAGCCTGTGAGAGCTCCCCCTGCAGGCTTGTTGGGAGGTTTATAGGAAAGAGGACCCATGACAGGCAAGGCAGCATCTGCTATGCAGGAGGCGCTCCACAAACCCGCTCCAAATGAATGAATGTATTTTCCGTGTCTGTGACACGGTAGTCACTCAGTAAGTGTAGATTTTGTCCCTTTCTTTTCCCAGATGAGCAGCCACCATAGAGTTGGTTTCTGTACTTCAACCTCTCAATCAAGCCAAAAACACAGCTTCTTGGAGGGACCAGGCCATCTCTGCAAGGTATGGAGGGGGCATCTGCAAGGAGTTTCCATCCTGGCTCCTGTCACTAGCTAGGTGTGCAGCTCTGCACGCAGTCATCCAGTCCCTTTTCCCTCATTCCAAGCCTCATTTTCTCATAGTGAAAATGAAAGAACTGGACTGGATTCATAGCTGTCAACAATGCTCTATCATCCAAGCCCTTTGTTTACAAGAAATCTGATACAGCCGCACCATTAAATAAGATATCTCAAGAAAAGGGGCCAAGGCCTAGGCCTAAGTCAGCTCAGCTCTCCAGCCCACCTGCTTTTAGAGGTTGAACAGAAGGCACCCCCTGACTCCCACACAGGAGCCCCTAGGGCTCCTTGGAGCACAGTTAGAGAACCATAAGACCACGTTGTCTTTAAATCTCCTTCCAGACCTGACCCTCCATGATTCCAGGTATGTACAGAGTAACTGCAGCGCATTATTGAACCCGACCAAATTAACTCAAGCCTGATGTGTAACACATATCAGAAGAATACAGCCAGGGTCTCTCTGTCCCCAGCTCCTCAGCCCTGCTGCCTGGGCCACTCAGCAGGAAGTCCTTTTTGACTGGTTTCAGCTCGAAACCCTACAGCATCAGGGACAAGGGGAAGTAATATAAAAAAAATACCTGCAATCTTATCCTGAAGAGAGTATCCCGTGAACATAAAGCAATTAAAGGAGACTATAGAAATAAGACCTGCAATAAATTAGTATGAACAATAGGTGTGGGAAGTGGGGAAAGGGCATCGGGCAGGAAACGCCTAATCCCAGGTTGGCATGACCTTGGGCAAGGTGCCAGTGTCTCAATGACCTTGATGGTAGGGCTGAACCAGGTCACCTCTGTGAGAATTCTCTAACCACAAACTACTGTGACTCTAAGTATTGCATGGCCAGGCATGGTGGCTCATGCCTGTAATCCCAACACTTTGGGAGACTGAGGCAGGCAGATCACCTGAGGTCAGGAGTTCGAGACCAGCTTGGCCAGCATGGTGAAACCCCTTCTCCACTGAAAATATAAAAATTAGCCAGGCACCATACTGTGTGCCTGTAATCCCAGCTACTCAGGAGGCTGAGGCAGGAAAATCGCTTGAACCCAGAAGGTAAAGCTTGTAGTGAGCCGAGATCATGCCACTGCACTTCAGTCTGTGCAACAGAGTGAGACTCTGTCTCCAAAAAAAAAGAAAAGAAAAGACTTGTAAGTACTTAAGAATGTTGATAATGATGTTGTCAAATTGTCAGAATTGGCATTTTCCAGCTACTTATGTTTATTACTCCTAGATATTCCTCAACCGTGACATCAGCAACCATCTTAGGCCATTGGCAGGGAGTGAGCTGACTACTCCCCAGGATCTCAGGTAAGGAAAAGATAATGGTTTTCCGTTTGTAAGGTCAGTGTGAACAGTATCTCCCAGAGGCCTCTGTACTATGATTACAGCCACCTTGGCATAAATGAGCACTTATCAAATCCACGAGAGGCAAACAGACATCTGCAGGCTGGCAGAACTGTCTGCAAGGTTTTGCTTGACACAGATCTCTGGCTGGGCTCATAATATCAGAGGTCCCCGGGTTTATTAATTGTTTTTAACGATCATTTTTTTCACCACCTAAACAGAAGGACCCTTTAGCTGAAAGCAAGAGGAACTAACACAGAGAGGCAGTGAGACTCAAATGGCTCAATGAAGCCTGGGTGTGACTGGGCTAATGCTTTTTCAGGTCACAGGTCACTCTTACAAGGTGATCCATTTGCCTAAAGAGGCAGTGCATGTAAACGCAGCATCTTGAAGGAAGGGAACTGTTGTGGCTAGGTGATTGGGTGGAGTGGCATTTCCTCTGGAATCTGATTGAAGAGCCTGATTTCCAGCTTGGTCTCCTGGTCTTCTTTAGCTTTTGACTTCCAGAGTCTTATTAGAACCAGCTAGGTGGCCCCTAGAATTAAGTATCCACCTTTGTCAAAAGCAGGCTACGGAGATGGAGCCTGGTAAGGAAAATAAAGGTAAAGTAGGATGGCCTTCACTCATTATGGACAAGATGACCTCTGTATACGTCGGAAAGCTTTTCACCTGCAAGTAACAGACACTCAGCTCAAACCACCTTTAAAAAGAAGGATATTCTAATCTCAGATAACAAGTTCAGCAAGTTCCAAGGAAATGAAAACCAGTGGTTCAGCATTGTTATCATAAATGCCTTCCAGCTCTTGGCTCTACCATCCTCAGAGAATTGGTTTTGGCCTTAGGCAGCTCATCTCATGTTTCAAGACCCCTCAGCCCTCCTGATTTCACATCCAGATCGGCAGAGTCCACTTCATGGTGGCCAACCTGTCACGCTGCACAGGGCCTTGTGCCTAGAAGGACCCACTCTTGGCTTAGTGCTCTGCCATCACCATCTTAACATTCTTAATCTTACCTGTGAACTTGTGTTTTATGAGTAAAGTCCTGTGGGACAGTAGAGATGCATGTGAACAGAGGGGAGCTATGCAGTGCACATGTCCTCCTTCTCTGCTGTCCCACGCACAGGTCATGTTGGGGATCCCCATGAGCACAGAATTCCAAGGACCCACGATGCATGGGAATCAGCGAGACTCAAAGCCAGCACAGTAAGCATGGTAAGCCCACGACCAAGTGCGTGGCAGCACTGACAGCCCCAGAAGCCATGCTTTGTGTCCAAATCAGAACTTGCTCTGAACACAGAAAGAAAACAGTAGGACTCTAAGAAAACACAGGAGATCAAGCAACCCTACTCTATTCTTTTGAACACGTGTTACTTTGTGTTAGACAACTACTTACACTGAAAATGATGACATAGATTGGGTATGGTGGCTCATACTTGTAGTCCCAGCACTTTGGGAGGCCAAGGCGGGCAGATCACCTAAGGTCAGGAGTTCAAGACCAGCCTGGCCAACGTGATGAAACCCCGTCTGTACCAAAAAATACAAAAGTTAGCTGGGCGTGGTGGTGCAGGCCTGTAATCTCAGCCACTCAGGAGCTGAGGCAGGAGAATCACTTGAACTCAGGCGGGGGAGGTCACAGTGAGCCAAGATCACACCGCTGCACTCCAACCTTGACAACAAGAGCAAAACTCCATCTCACAAAAAAGAGAAAGAAAGAAAAGAAAATGATGACACAGAAGGAAAGACATAAGTGGTTAGCTAATACACCTTAGTGAACTATTTCAGAAGAAAAATCAGCACAATTCCAGCCTATAACTCCAAAAGCCTCAATTTCTTGCCTTGTTCCTGTCCCTTGATTTTTGTCCCCTCTTCTTTCATCGACAGAGCAGAAGGGCAACTGCCTCAAGCGTGTGCAGTCATTTATTGCCCTGGAAATGTGCATCCAGAACAGAATATCATCTTCCTGGCAGCCGTCCCATTCAGCCTCTGCATGAAGACTCTGTTTCTTTTCCTAAGCTGTCCCAAGACCTGAGCCTTCTCAGTTTGGTGCGTGCTTCACTATGGCATCAACTCTCCAACTTCTTCAATGCCCTCCAAGACCATAGTGATAAGAAAACAAAGATCACCCATCCCCAAGCTGGGAGGAGGACTCCTTTTTTCTCTCTACAGCCTTTTATACGTTTCACTTGCTTACCATATAATATGGATAACCTATGAAAAAGATTTCACATGTATACATTTTTAAATCACTTACTCTACTTGTTTGTGAAGACAAAAATAAATTTTAAAAATGCCACAGACTTCTTCCTGCAAGTTAAAGAAAAAGATTCAGCTTCCTGTATAAGAAGAAATATCGTAAGTCACATGTGTAGCCCAAGCTATTTGGGAAATTGTGGTGGGAGGATCACTTGAGCCCAGGAGTTCGAGGCCGCAGTGAGCTATAATGGTGCCGCTGCACTCCAATCTGGGCAACAGAGCAAGGCATCATCTCTTAAAAAAAAAAAAATTAAAATTAAAATAAATTTAAAGACTAAAAAATATATTTAAAAGAAATATCACAAGTGAACTATAATTCATCCCAAAAGAGAATATGGATGTTTTCAAAGAGCAACATCAAAATGTCCGAGGCTAGTCACCATTTCTTTCTTGAGAACATTCATAAGCCACTGCTCACCCCTGGACTCCATTTTAAAAACAGATGCCACGGAATTCCTCTCTGCTCAGCCCATTCTCACATCACCAGTCCCCAGGCACGGACCTCACCCCTGGCCAGCCTTCCGGCATGCCAGGCCTCCTCCTCCCCCAAGCCCATGCAGAAGAGGGAAGTGGGTCACACGGGGAGCCCGTGCTATGAGTGGACGTACCCTGCAGACGGAAGTGGAAGGGCAGAGGTGGAGTGGTTTCTTCTTCCTTATTCCTTTATATTCTGTTAAACTTTAGCAACTCTCTCAACTGACTCATGCATAGACTTGTTCTAGAAGAAACTCTGTTACAGGCAGCAAAACTCTGAAGGTGCTTTCGTTCCACCCCCGGAGGAGAGTGACAGTCCCACACACCCAACAAGGTAGCATTGGAACCAGAGCTAGAACCCAGAGCTTGTCCCCAGCCAAGTTCTCTTTCATCAGCAATATCTGATTTCCCAGAATCATCCTTCATGGTGTGCTCTGGACCAATTTTTTGTCTGAAAACTAGACAAAAAGATAACTGTTCCATTTCTATTTCTACACTACAGCTCATACAATTGAAAGGAAGGACACTGCTGTGAGAACCATCCTCCATCACTAAAGCAAACTGGTTGAGTTCTTTTTATTTATTAAATAAGATTGGAAAGGGTCATTGTCTTGATTAGCATTTCTAAGCCTTGACATTGCTGATATTTTTGGTGGGATCACTCTCTGATGTGGGGACCATCCCGTGCACTGCAGGATGTGTAGCAGCATCCTGGCCTCCACTCACGAGGCACTGGTAGCATCTCCTCCCTTCCACTTGTGACAATCAAAAGTGTCTCCTTTCGAAATTGCCGATTGTCCCCTGAAGGGCAAGACGCCCTTGGTTAAGAATCACTGACCTAGGGGAAACTCGATTATTTGGTTGTCATTGAAAATACTCATCAAGAAAAAGATTGTTCACATTAGGGCTTTATAGACAAATAAACTGGAAAACTGTGAATCCAAGGCATTTCTCCTCAACAGCCAGTGCCCAGAATAGCCTGAAAGGGGTCCTGGAGAGATAGGTGGGGGCCTCAGTAAACCCCTGAGGCATGGCAGTTCATGTGTATTATTGACCTTTCCAGGTGAAGGCAAAAGGATATTTGAGTCAGGGTTGAAAAGCATACTGATAAAAGCAGAACATGGCCGGGCACAGTGGCTTATGCCTGTAATCCCAGCACTTTGGGAGGCTGAGGCGGGTGGATCACCTGAGGTAAGGAGTTCGAGACCAGCCTGGCCAACATGGCAAAACCTCATCTCTACTGAAAACACACACCAAAAAAACTAGCCAGGCATGGTGGTGTGTGCCTGCAATCCCAGCTACTCAGGAGGCTGAGATAGGAAAGTCGCTTGAACCTGGGAGGTGGAGGTTGCAGTTAGCCAAGATCACACCACTGCACTCCAGCCTGGGCAACAGAGTGAGACTCCGTCCAAAAAAAAAAAAAAAACAGAACATAAGTTGATGACTAAGTTGATGACTATGAGATGAATAGTGTGGTGTGGAGAGAAGCCAGAATGGTGTTGGGGTCCTTAGAGAAAGCCTGGCATTGTCTATTTGAACAATTGCTTGCAAGCCTTGGACTAGCTGGTACCCATTGAGCCTCTTTACTGAGAGGATGGGAGTATCACAGGAATTAGACATGGAGACTAGGAGTGTTTTGTGAAGGACACCTTGAATTATAAGTTGAAGATCTTGGAGAATTCTTGTCTTTAGGATATTACAGTAATGTTGAGAGTGGCATGGAAGGTTCTATTTCTACTTTGAGAGGTTCAGCCTCCTTGATTTGGCCTGTGTCAGTGAAGTGACCAGCTCGAAGGCAGTTGGGTATTTTAGTTAGCATAGTTTGTACTTGAGGTTTTAAAGGGGGATCAGGGATTTTGACAGAAGCAAGAAAAGTGTGATGGTCAATGAGAGCCATGAAAGGGCAAAGAAGCAAGGCTGGGACCCAAGGCTCTTAAGGGTGAGGCCTTCAAGGGAGCAAAACTACTGGCAGTCCAGTTGGAAAGTAACTGTCTTTCCAGAAGGTTTACTGAGTAGTGGAACTAAGAAGCTGTACTGGGTGGGGAGGGTTCTAATAAGACAGAATAAGGTTCTGATAAAAGCAGCACATGGATGCTCATCAAGTCCCACCACAGGCATGACTTGTGTGCTCTTAGGGAGAGTGGCAAGAGGCGTTCATGGTGAGATGTGTTGCTCTGGGTCCATTAGGAAGGGAGTGGAGTGCCCATTGATGTGGAAGATGCTCTCCTCTTATGAGTTAGTGTGGACACAAAGGGGAACACCCCTCCAAGAAAGTCATTAAAAGATGAATTTTTAAGCTGTTGCTCTCTTTTGTGTTTTAAAGCCAGGCAATCCCAAGCCGAGCATTGTTTTTATTTATATCTGCACGTGTGCCTAACAAGTTGGGGTTTGGAATGAGCAGATTGGCCTGGTTTGCTTCCTCCTGGTCAGTGAAGTCGTGCAGCCATCAGTTTGCACTGTGTTGATTTGGCCTCTTCTCTCATGGAGTCTTCAGGATGTTGGGCTAGTGTACACTTTCACAGAGAGAAGCGTTCTGCCTACTTACGTTGTGTTTTGGGGTAATATCTCTGATTTCTGATCAGAAGCCATTAACGCAATAATAAAAGCAAAAGTGGCTCAGTCATCAAATATAAGATGAGATCATATATTTTGTTAAACTTTAGCAACTGTCTCAATTGACTCTATCAAAATGTCATCCTTTCTAACATTTTCTAATCTATGTCTATAGTGAGAGGCAAATTCATCTCTGTGTTGTCTGCCATCTTTTATCTTTGACCAGTTTTTGAGGAGAGACAGTGGGAATGGATTCTAAAGTCTCTCCCCTATAGTTTTGGCCTGCATCCGGGTGTTCTGATTTCTTTGAAAGTCCTCATGAAGAGTGACCCATCTGGCTTTTTCAAAACATAAAGTGGCATCTCTGGTACCCATTCACAGCTGCAAAAATTGATACGGTTCAGGGAACCAAGGAGAATATACCCCAAGGACCAGACCGAATGGATTACTAAACTCTTCCCTATTCTCACTGTCTGAAAAGCCCTTAACAATTGCATATGGACCTGAGTGAGTCCTTATTCAGTTGGGCCCTCGGGTCATGGGCCTTCCATCATACTGGGGAAGCACCAACAAATCGGGATGAGGTAGGGAAGTGGGAGCAGGGAAGCTTGGGGAGCAGGGGCTAAAGGAGGAAAAAAGAAGTCCCTCAGACTAAGGAGGAATATTGGGTGGAGGGGGAAAGCCTCAGGGCAGGGCCCATAGAGGGGTGGGGGAAAGAAGTGTTGAGAGGTTTCATTAAGGGTGGAGAAGGAGTGGGAGGAGAGGTTGGTAGTAAGAGAGATGTGCTTAAGGGACTGCTCAGTTTGAAGTAGATTGGAGACATTTCCTCATGTTTCAGCGTCCTCATACCAAGCAAAATAAGCTGACCTTTGAAGAGACGAGATCTTCAAGGGGGCTGTAGATGGACACGATTAGGGAGATTCCAGGTGCCTCAGAGGGGTCACTGCAGTTCCGACTTGTCCTCAGGGAAATCTTGCCATTTTGGGGGGATAATGAACTGAATTTTCATCACAGTGGAATACATATCATCGGAAGGGATTTTTAAAGGAGGCGGGGGAGAAGTGGATTGAGAATTTTCCATAGTATGAAGGTTTAACAGAAACCAACTACAAAACAAAGCCCGAAGAGCACTCAAGCAAATATCAAAATCAAATCCTTACCACGCTGCCAAGGACCGATATCCGGAGCACGGGACCAGGAGCTGGACTCACAGTGGGATCTCCGATCAGTCACAGAAGGAGCTTGACGAGCTCAAGGGGTCTCACTCCCTAGGTGGAGAAGACGGGGCTCCAGATGGGTTTCCAGTCTGTCCTGGCAGCTGGTTTTGTCTAGACTTTCATAGGGAGCGGTGAACCAGTTCCAAGTGGGGGTGATTTTACAGTTGGGATGTTCGTGTCATCAGGAGGCATCTGTCAATCAGCTGGAATATCTAGTTCTGTTTCTAGCTTGTTTGGAGGAACAAATAGTTCAGCTAATCATTTAAGAAACAAAGAATGGTAATTTGGAGGGTCTCTGTGTGTCCTTATCACAGGAAACAAGGGGGTCACCCATGACTGTTATGGAAATCGCAAGAACAAGTATACAGTATTTATGAACGGACCTGCTGGTCTGCTAGTAGGGCTGCCATAACGAAGTACTGCAGAGTGGAGGCTTAACCACAGGGATGCATCGTCTCACCATGCTGGAGGCTGGAAATCCCAGGTCAGCACATGGACAGGGCTGGTTTCTCCTCTGGCCTCTCTCCTTGGCTGTCTTCTCCCTGTTTCCCCACATGGTCTTTCCTCCATGTGTGTCTGTGTCCTCATCTCCTCTACTTATGAGGACACCTGTCACGCTGGATTAGGGCCCACCCTAGCGACTTCATTTTACCTTCATCACCTCTTTAAAGACCTCTCCAAATACGGTCACACTCTGAGTTACTGGGGGTTAGGACTCCAACATCTGCATTTTAGGAGGACACAACTCAGTCCGTGACAGTGAGTCTTCTCGAAGTCTCGTGGGAAAGAGTGATTCTTTGCAGTAAGTCATTTCCTGGAACACAAAAGGATGGGAGACATCTGCCATACAAGTGTGGGCAATTGCCTTTGGCTGTCTTCCAGAGGCACAGGGCTCAGGTGCAGCCCTGCACTGTCACGGGGTCCCAAAAGAGGCCCCTTGGTTTGCTCCACTCCAAGCTTCCATGAGCTGATGGGGGAGGGGTGGGAAAGAACTCGCAAGGGAACTGAGACCTACTGAAAAAAGGAAGGAGAAGTAAAGAAAATGTCTACGGGGCTGAGGGAGACAGGGGAAATGTGGTTTGAGGTTGACAAAGGGGAGGGAGAATGAGAGAGCCACACAGCAGGAGGCCTGGCTGTAAGAGAGAGAGAGATTCTGAACGGTCTCCAGGAGGCACAGA
Source organism: Macaca nemestrina (assembly GCF_043159975.1). NCBI lineage: Eukaryota > Metazoa > Chordata > Mammalia > Primates > Cercopithecidae > Macaca > Macaca nemestrina. The sequence goes on along the minus strand of NC_092129.1, from coordinate 177,511,100 downwards.
ATGTGAGAGACAGGTGAGTGAGGGAAGATTTCCCCACAAATCTTCGCCCTGTTAATCCACGCAGGCTCAGCCCCACAGGAGTTGTTTGGTGAGCACACATATTACTGTTCAAGACTGGAATCTGATTCATGCACCTTTGTGTTCAGCCTCTGCGAAGAAAGGCCTGGGAGCAGGGTGCATGGAAGGGCCTGCTTCATTCTGGGTGCCCAGCCTCCAGCAGGTTACCCCTCCTGCCAGATGCATGGGCAGGCAGCTTGCCTCCTTCCTGGACTGTGAGGTCCCTGATGACAAAATGAATGCAGCTAGTTGGAATTCTGCTTACTCAACCTCTATTGAGCGAATGAGCAGTGAACGACCTGCTGCCGCCTTACTGTTCCCTCTGCACACAGCAGAAGCTTGGATGGAAGAAATTCCTGGGTCCCCCTGAAAATGTTCAGGCACTAGCACGTATGAATCAATCTAGACCTTTTTTTGCATCCGATTATGTTTTCAACTTGCATCACCTCTTGGGGGCACTGAAGTCATAATTCTTCCATTCCCCATGTGTCCTAACTAGGCAGGAGCTGCATGGCTGTCTAAACCCTTGTGGGTTTGTGATAAATGGGCGAGTGTTGAAAGAGAAAGGCAAACAAACTGCTTTCCCAAAGAAGTCGGGAGACGCCCTCGACAAGCCCTGGACAGAGCAGAAAATGGGCTCCGCCAGGAGCTGGGGAGAGCCTCGGGGAGGCTGCTATGTCCAGGACTTCAGCCTTACTGCACCTACCCTACCAGTCTGTGCCCTGAGGACCTGAACTTAGCCCTGCGTGTGGATATCTGTTGGAGAATGTGCTAAGTGCCCAGAAGAGAGGCCAGGGAGACAAAGGCAGCAGGGCAGGATGGCAAAGGGGACACCTCTGCCATCCAGCCTCCTCTTTCCGTCTGGTGCTTACGCATCTGGGTGCCACACACTTCCTGTGCTGCCCAAACCAGCGCCAGCCCAGTTGTAGAGGGAAGTAAGAGAACATGCACAGCAGAGGCCTGGAAGTGGCCAGGGAAGGAGGAGAGGCCAAACGCAGTGCCTGAGTACTTTCTTTTTGGGAGGTGCTACGAGGCGTGCAAAAGCAAACTGTAATGGCTCTCAGTAACTTCAGCAAGTGCCAGCGCTCAGCAGCCGCCCTTCCAAAGAGGGGTCGCTGGCAGCTGCAGCATCAGGGGGAGTGGCTGCATAGGACGCTTTTTCTAGTGCTGTTTGGCTTCACGGTTCTCCAACACAGATGAGCTGGGGGGTGGATGGTTTTAAGATCCATTTGTGTACCGTGAAAGCACATGGTCTGTCTTCCCAAGAGTTTCTGCATTTCCAACGTTTTAATCCACAATAGAAAAGAGTCTAGTAAAACTAATTGCAGTTAGAGTAGGTTTTCCTTGTGCCAGTATCCTCATATCCTCCCCCTAACTCCCCAAGGAACCCCCTCAGCAGAATGTGGTATTGTCTCTTAAAATAAGAACAAAAGCAGCAGAGCCAGAGATGGAGCAGAAAAAGCGAGATGTGACATTCCTCCTACATTTACTTCCTCAGGTCCTTTTCCAGGAGTAAATGGCCATCGTGCACCCATGGGAAGAGTGCTGCATCCACGGAGGACCTGGGCCAACAGCGCTCTGAAATGGGTTTCATGAAAGCATCTGTGACTCATCCCTGTCCAAGAATGTTTTCATTGAGATTCAGCAGAAGCGATGTGCCAGGTCAGCAAATACAACTGCAAAACTGGGGCCTGCCAGCCTGGCCAACACAGCAAGACCCCGTCTCTACTAAAAATTAAAACTAAAATTAATTAGCTGGGTATGGTGGCTGTAGTCTCAGTTACTCAGGAGGCTAAGGTGGGAGGGTCACTTGAGTCCAGGAGGCCGGGGCTACAGTGAGCCGTGATTGCACCACTGCACTCCAGCCTGACGCCGTCTCAAAAACAAAACAAAAAAACCTGGGGCCTGAATGCAAAGTGAAACACTTGCTCCTGTTAATCGTAGCACTTGCATTACAGGCCAGGTGGCTCCTAGCATCCGTCCGCAGCACAAGGCCATGTTGTGTAGCAGCACATCCCTAGTCCAGCCGCAGGGAGCTGCCTGCAAGGGGAAGTGGTGAGCAAACAGCTGCACAGCAGCAGGGAAGCTCCATCTGCCTCTCACTTCACAGCCCTCCCCAGCTGCTGCAGAGATGCTGGGGGTCCCTTCCACATGCAGGCCTATGTTCTAGCTAATGAGAGCCAGGAGACTGGCAAGATTAAGCAGAGGCCTCATGAGTGATCTGGCAAACCCCACTGCACTTCAAAACAGATCCCTAGATTCTGGGCTTCACCTCATTTAAAAAGGACATTGTGTATACTGTTTCAAGTACATAAAATAATGAGGAGATGAGAAAGAGGAAAGAAAAATAGTTTTCAAAAGCTATCCTTTAATTTCCTCAGAAGCACAGCTCTCAGTGTCTACAAAGGGCTTAATCTGCACTTGGTCGGTGGACAGAGTAATCCATGTGCTTGGCCCAGTGTCCTACTCTGTGAACATTCTAACTGCATGAGCACACTGGGCAGCTGCCTGGGACCGGGGGCTGGCACTGTAGCCATGGCCTTGTGGCTAGTCCCTCCGTGTGACCAAGCATTAAGTGGATTAAGCGGCTCCAAGTAACACGGAAGGCACTCTTCCTCTTTTGCAGAACAAGGCTCTCATTTTCAGCTTTAAGCCACTTTATTTCCACTTCTAAGAGTCAGGACTGTTGTTCTGGATCTCAGTGAGACAGCACCCAGCACACCCAGTGGAGTCAGAGAACTCTCAGTCTCTTGCTGATAGCCTGAAAAAAATAGGGACCATGGAGGAAGGAAGGCCAGGCTGCACCCATGGGTCAGAGGACTGGGAATTCCCAGGCGTCACTTGGCCTTTGACATCTGTTCATCTTTAGAGGCCAGGATTCCAGCAGTTGGCCCATGATGACACAGACAGGGCTAGGGTAGGAGCCATGCATTAGAGCCAGAGGACTTCTCCTGAACCTCATTCTCCAACAGCCGCAACTCTTTCCTTAACACATGACAAAATGAATGCAGGTAGTTTGAATTCTGCTTACTCAACCTCTGTTGAGTGAATGAGCAGCGAAACGCCTAAGGGGGGCAAAACTGAGCAGTAGTCCCAGATAAAACACACATGGAGTGACTATGCGGTGGCCCATGCTTTGCCAACCAGCAAGCATAACCACTTTATGCCACGAGTATGGAGTCTGTTTGGGATGGGCTGAAGGCTTCCGGGTCCTTCAGAAATGTGCAAAGGACCTCTCTCTCCATGGTGAGTGGACAGGCTCCAGGAGATCCCAAAGGTCATAGATTCCAGAAGTGAGGTCTAAAATTCCCCTGGGGCGCAAGACACAGAGAAAACAAATGTATTCTAGGGACCCCCAAGACCAGGCCCATGGCGGGGGGTGGAAGGCTTCCAGGGAGCTATCAGAGTGTGGCACTTCCATCCTGGAGTCAAGCTGTCCACAAACAAATGCAAGAATGCAGAAAGGGGCTGGAGGCCAGAACAGCAAAGAGGCAGGCCAAGGGTCAGGGAAGGGCAACTGTGAAATAACGAGGTGATTTATACAATTTACTGTATATTTCAAGGTAGCTAGAAGAGAAGAATTGCAATGTTCTCAACACAAAGGAAAAATGTTTGAGATGATGGATATCCCAATTACGCTGCTTTGATCATTGCATATTGTATAGAGGCATCAAAATACCATATATACCTCCAAAATATATACAACTGTTACATATCAATAAAAACTTTAAAATAGAACTTTAAAAACTAACCTCATGATTTAACACTGGAGCGAAGAAAAAAGGCTAGTTTATATCTGTTCTGTAAGATTCATTCATTCATTCAATCACTCATTCTCTGAGTTTGTACAAAAAGTTCAAGTTCCAAATCTACATACCTACTGTGGAGGAAAAGGGCTCCTCGGGAGCCAAGGAAACACAGTCGGTCATTGTATTCTAAGCTGTGACTTCTAGTCACGGCAACGTACTTTTCATTGACTGATGAGAATAAACATTCAAATGGACATTTAGAAAACTTTCTGCCGGGTGCGGTGACTCACACCTGTAATCCCAGCACTTTGGGAGGCCAAGGAGGGCGGATCATATGAGGTCAGGAGTTTGAGACCAGCCTGACCAACATGATGAAACCCCATCTCTACTAAAATACAAAAAATTTGCTGGGCATGGTGGCGGCAGGCATCTGTAATCGCAGCTACTTGGGAGGCTGAGGCGGGAGAATCACTTGAACCCAGGAGGCGGAGGTTGCAGTGAGCCAAGATCGCGCCACTGCACTCCAGCCTGGGAGACAGAGGAAAACTTTCTCTCAAAAAATATTAAAATTTAAATTTAAAAAACTGTTCCTGGTCCTCTTGTTGTTGGGTAAGAAACCCAGTCTCATCGGAAGATGCTCCTCTTCTGACCTCCATGCTTCGAAGGTCCCCCTTCAGAGCTGGCCCAGTGTCAGCCGTGGAATTCTTGCTGGGTTCAGTGTTTCCTTTGTCTCTCGGACCAGTCTTCAGGTTGTGACAAGTGGGTGAATTTTCCCTAAATTTTCATGTAACACAAAAGGAACTTCTGTGCTAAGGAACTTTGTGCGGGGTGTGGTTTCTTGCTTGTGGCTTGGGTCCTGTCACTTATGTTCCTCTGCTGAGCTTTGCTGGAGGAAGGATTGAGAACACCTGCTACAGCCACAAGCCTAGAGGAGGTGTGGGCGAGCAGAGCTGCCCCGGGGCCCCACTCAGGACACCTGAGTGCCAACACCGGACCTGCTACCGATAGGCTCTTGTGCCTCATTCCCATCACCGTGGGGAAATACAAAAGGGCAAGGGGTAGGGGCAGACCTTAGTCTAGATCAGGATTTCTCAAACTTGGAACTACTGATATCCTGAGACAGAAGATTCTTTGTTGCGGGGATTGTCCTGTGCATTTGTAGGATGTTTAGCAACATCCGTGGCCTCTACTCTCCTACAGTTGTGAGAATCAAAAATGCCTGCAGACATTGCTACACGTCCCCGAAATGGGGCATCCAGCCCCAAGTTGAGACTCCTGGTGTAGACCTGCGATGTGTAATCCAGAAGCCACATGTAGTCATTAACCATGTGACTAGTGCAAATTGAGATGTGCTTTAAGTATAAATGTACACTGGATTTCAAACATTAAATAAAGAACAAAAAAGAATATAAAGTAACCCATGAATATTAATATATTACATTTTATATTATTTATATTTTATATCGATTATTTGTTATAATGATACTATTTTTATACATCAAGTAGATTAAAATATATCATAAGAATTTATTTCATCTCATCTCTTTTTTTTACTTTTTATAATGTGGCCACTTAAAACAATTGAAATAACACATATGGTCCCATTGTGGCCACATTAGATTTCTACTGGCCAGCGTGGGACTAGACTCAGGCTAAGATCCTCCCCATTCAGGTTAAGGTCCTCCCCATTCAGGCTAAGGTCCTTCCCATTCAGGCTAAGGTCCTCCCCGCTCAGGTAGTCCCAATTCTCTGTGAATGAGTTACTACTGCAGGAATAATAAATCATTTTCCAGCACTATCTGCAGGTAGCTGAGGCATAACAGAGTGTGGACACAGAATCCCATCAGAAAATTTCCAAGGTGTGTTTGAAACTCTCTCTCTTCCATACTAAACTAAGCAAAACCTGCAGCATCAGCGTTTAGAGGCAACACCCTTCTCCATCCCACAGAGGAAGCAGCCCTAACTGTCAACATCCTGTTCTGGCAAGCCCATGGATGCAACAGGCCCTGGAAAACCCCATGCAGAGGCCTGGGGAAGCCAGCCTCACTGTGGAAACTTTCCACTCCCAGCTACCCATAAGTAAGAGAGCCTGGGACCTGCACTTCTCTGTAGCCAGGAGAGCCAGCTCCTCATGGGAACTGTGGAGTGCTTCATGATTTACTATCTTTCCACACACATCACCTTTCTTCATTCCTACAACGGTCATGCAGCTGTGAACTAAGTATATGTGACCAGTAGAAATTTTGCTCCAGAAACGTTTATTTCTCCTTCTCCTTCTTCTCCTTCTCCTTCTCCTTCTTCTTTTTTGATGGAGTTTTGCTCTTGTTGACCTGGCTGGAGTGCAATGGCATGATCTTGGCTCACTGCAACCTCCACCTCCCGGGTTCAAGCGATTCTCCTGCCTCAGCCTCCCCAGTAGCTGGGATTACAGGCACCCGCCACCATGCCTGGCTAATTTTTGTATTTTGAGTAGAGATGGGGTTTCACCATGTTGGCCAGGCTGGTCTCAAACTCCTGACTTCAGCCGATCTGCCCACCTTGGCCTCCCAAAGTGCTGGGATTATTGCCAGTGGGCCACTGGCCCACTGTGCCTGGCCCATTTCTTCATTTTGATCAAATTAAATGAACTCTAAGCCCAGATGCCATGAGAGTGGTCAGAAATTCAATCTCAGCCCTTTCTCCACTGTCCCGTCTCATCCCAGCTCCTGCAGTTAGTTGTTCCAGAGGCAAAAGTCTAGGGTTGTGAGCAAAGGAGAACATGCATGGTGGCTTCTCTGGTTTTCCTCCCTGGTCATCCTTACTAGATCATTGTCTTGGCCCACCTGGTACCGCAAAGAGCTCTGTGTGCTGCTCACAGGATGCACCACCCCTTGCCAGGTTTGGCCACCTCTGGGAGCTGTGACTGTGACAATCCAGGACTCAAGTTCCTAGTGACCCCCCCTGAATTTTCAACCCACCGACTCTCCCCTAGCCTTGGGAAAGCAACCTGTCTCATCTCTGCTGGGCAGCTAACTCTCCTTGAAAACAAAACCAAACCAAATGCACCAGCCTCAATGGTCTTGTCCTCACATACACTTCATCCTTAGGCACGAGCTAGCGTGATCTCCTGAATGACTTTAAGCTTTCAAAATAAAATCCATGAGGGAAAATCTGCTTAACACCTACAGCACAAACCTCCTAGCAAGATGAGGAGCTCGAAGGCCGGGAGGCTTTCTGGGAATGGAGGCATAAAAAACGACAACAGACAAAAGACAACTTAAGATCTCTATAAACGATGCTTTTTTTCACCAATGGAGAAACCAGGACTTTGCAAGGTCAAATGACCTGCTCAGGATTACAGTTCTGTTAAGAGTCAGAGGAGGGACTCAAACCCAGGACCCCTGACTCCATCTAAACATATCATGAGCAGCTCCTATTCCATGCTCCACCCTGAAATCACTGAAGAGCATGGAAAGGTATCTGTCTGCTCTGCTTCACCGTAAGTTGATGACTTAGGGAGATCCCCAGCCCTCAATTCTAGTCCTAGAAACTCCTTCCTCAGAGGAAATGTTCTGTTCCCCACAACCAAGTTAGGGCACACTTCTCTGACTCCCTGGAGCATAGCTGGACCTTGCTGGAACATTTCAACAAGACCTTGTTAAAGAGGTGATATTAACACATTACTAAACTAGATATTCTGATTTACAAGAAATGTTTCTCTCTCAACAATCTACAAAAATGTTTCTGTTTTCTTTTAAAAAACAAAGTATTCAGAGAAACCCACAGGAGTTTCAGGGGTTCTGCAAAGAGGTAATTCCAACTGCACTGTTTTCAACCGGGTGGTTCTGGATAGAGGAGTTCATTGGGAAAGCCGGTTTAGAGGAGGTGTGAAATGTAGGGTTATCTTAACAGATGGAGTGCTTCTCAGCCAGGATAACTAAAGGGCTGATCAAAGTACTCTATCATAAAATTATAAAAGGAGCCCTAAAGTTAGAAAGCATCCTGGACATACTAGTAGGCCCAACTGGGGGACTCTGCAGGAATCGTCACGTAGAGTGTGAAGTTTATTAGAGCACCAGAAACAAAGAGCTGGGACTTGATGTCCCCACAGGAGATGAGAATCACAAGACCTAATATAACTTCTAGAAAATGTGTTTGGCAAAGGTTTCTGTTGAACTTTAAAGAAGAAATGCTCTACTCTACTCAATAAGCTTACCACATGCTGCACAGCTAATGGTAGAACTGGAAGGATCTACCTATTAAAAAAAAAAAAGCATGACTTATAAGACATGAGAGAATATAAAACACACACACAAACAAAAATCAAGTAATTGTAACTCCTTAGAACACTAGATGCTTGTTGAAAATGACAGCAACAAAAGTTGAGTTTCACAAACACGAAGTTGAACCAAAAAATCCCGACACAAGAGTACACATTCAATGATTCCATGAATATAAAGTTAAAAACCAACAAGACCAGCTGTGAATAATCAGTATGGCAGTTCTTCAAAAAATTAAAAATGGAATTGTCATATAATCCAGCAATTCCACTTCTGGGTATATTCCCAAAAGAATGTAAAGCAGGGCATCAAAGACATCTTTATACACCCGTGTGCAAAACAGCATTATGTACAACAGCTGAAGGACGGAGGCAACTCAAGCGTCCATCAACAGACGAATGAGTAAACAAAATGTGGTGTATCCACACAATGAAATATATTCAGCCTTAAAAAGGAAGGAGATTCTGATACACGCTGCAGCATGGATAAACCTTGTGAACATCAAGCTCAGCGAAATAAGCCAGACACACAAGCACGAATGCTTTATGATTCCACTTGCATTGAAGTACTCCTAGAGGAGTACTATCCATAGGGACAGAAGGTAGAACAATGGTTGCCAAAGGCTGGGAGCAGGGGAAATGGGGAGTTGTTTAAGGTGTATGGAGTTTCAGTTTTGCAAAATAAAGAGTTCTGGAGATGGATGGTGTTGAGGGTTGCACAACAATGTGAACATGCTTAATGTCACTGAACTGTATACTTTGAAATGGTTAAGATGGTAAATTTTATGTTGTGTGTATTTTACCACAATTAATTTTTTTTTTTTTAACCAAAGGGAGGAAATACAGGCAAACTAAGCTATGGAACCTGGGAGCTGGTCGTGTTCTATAGTTTAATGGGAGTGCTGGTTACGTAAGCCTTTTTAGTTTTTGAACTTTTATCAAACCAAATATTTAGAATTTTGCCAATTTTCTCAATGCATGTTATGGTTTAATTAAAAGTTTTTTAGTTTATAGGAACAAAAATTAAAACCTACCTATATAAGAAAGGCCACAAGGATGAAAGAGAATCTAAATTCTAGAATGATATGCTATCCTATTAACTTTTGCTCACATTTTGTCCCATAATAGCTTCTGGAGCTCCCAAGTTTAAAAGCAACTCTGATTTTTGTTTTTATTGCCACTCTGGTTAATGAGCAAGAACAACCACCCCCAAAAGAGTCCATTTTTGTTTTTAAAAAGCTTTCTCTTAGGAGTCCCTCCCACAAGGCTGCTCAGCACAGTCCAAGCTCAGTCAAGCACTTCGAGTACAAAACAACTTGAGTGCGTGGAGATCTCACTGTGTGAGCTTTGTCGGGATTAGGTAAATCACAGGTGCACCCTTACCTGAACCAGCCAGCAGCTTACTCATTAATCAAGTGCTTAAGAAACTGTTGCTCCAAGTTCCCCTCTCAGCCTGGCAGACTGGTGTCTTTGGACTGGTTCCCAGTTTGGGGCCCCCTCGGCTCCCCTTTTCCACTCTTTGCCAAAACTTCTCCTGCAGGTCCTGTCTTATTCTCTTCTCTGCTGGATTCCCCATGCGGAGTTGGCCTCTCAGGTTTCTCCTCCCTGTGTTTCTGCAGCTTTCTCTGACTCCTGCCTGCCAGGCTGCTCTCAAGGCTCAGGTTGTGATCTGAACCAGTTTCTCCACAAGGAGCCCCAGGTCTGTCCTCTCTGAATCATCGTCATTCTTTGTAAAGCTTTTCTTTCTACTTGGATCCTATATCCCTTCCCGCACCTGCCCACGGTCCAAATGCAGCACAGAGCTCACCAAAACCAGCTCTGCATGTCATTCCCATCTGCTCAAGCCTTAAAAATAATAATACTGACTTCTGTACAATAGAATAAGCCCTGCATCCAAACAATCTAATGCTCACAACATCTTCATTTTACCAGAGAGGAAACTGAGGCTTGGAGAAGTAACTTGCCTGTGAGCCTATAAAAGTGGCAAAGCTGACCAGGTGTGGTGGCTCACGCTTGTCATCTCAGTACTTTGGGAGGCCAGGGTGGGAGGATTGCTTGAGCCCACAAGTTGGAGACCAGTTTGGGCAACAAAGTGAGATGCCTCTACAAATAATTTTTTTAAAATTAGCTGGGTGTGGCAATGTGCCTATGGTCCCAGCTACGCAGAAGGCTGAGGTGGGAGAATCACTTCAGCTCAGGCAGTTCCGGCTGCATTGAGCCGTGATCACGCCACTGCACTCCAGCCTGGTTGACAGAGCAACACCCGATCTCAAAAAAAAAGGAGGTGGGGGGTAAAGCCAAGATGCAAAGGTTGCCTGGATTTGGTGTGCTGCCTATTGCACGGGGTAGGGTATATTCAAAGCCTGGTCTACCTTCTGCTGAGCTGAAGTCCTACTGCTGGGTGCCATTTTCCCCAGGACACCATGGCATTCAAATCCTGCTGGCTTCCTCCAGCCACTGTTAGAAGAACATTAACAGCAAATCGTGGAATGTCAGGGATTCAAATAACTCTTTAGAGGCCCTCTGATTACATCCTTTTGTTTTAAACATCACATATAAGCCCAGGGCCCTCTGTTTACTTTTGATTTTACCCAAATAGAACCAACTAGGGAGCAGATGTGTGCAGCTCAGCAGGAATCCAGCTTTGGGGAAATACTAATGTCTCCAGACTTGGGACTGGCTTTGTGTGAAATGCTTGGTTAGGGGAAAGGGGCTCCCTGCTGAACAACACCAGGAAAACATCTCCCAAAGGCACCTGTGGCATCTTTAAGCTGTGGGTTGCAGGGGTGCCCATAAAACAAACTCTCAAGGTAGAAAATACGCATATTATTTCAGACTCAGCTCTGTCCCCTTGAGGAAACCAGCACGAACAGCCAGCTTTATCCTCTCCTGACAATCCCTTACAATGTGGGAGCAGGGCCCCAGGGTTCCCACAGGGCCTGAAGAGGACATGCCCAGGGCTCCAATAGCCTTAGAGAGCTGCTCACACAATCTGGGGCTGTGTGAGCACCATCAGGCTTATGGAGAGAGACTAGGCCAAAAGTTCAGGCCAGTTCTGTTGAAAGAGAGAATACTTTTTTGAAAAAATTGTATTTCTTCAGAATTTGCTCAGGATTATCAGAAAAGAGAGAAGGAAAAACAAAACCTTTCGTCCTCTAAAGTTGAGCAGGGAAAGGATGGGGAAAGATTTGTTTCCTAATGACAGCCTTTTGTAACTGAAGATCTAAATAAGGAAAAAAAAAAAAAAAAAGAAAGAAACTTCTTTTCCATTTCTACAAGCAGTGGCCAGCCAGGAAAAGGACTTCTTGTCTAACCCTTCTCTGAAAATGAGGCTTATTCAGTCAGATTTCAACCCAACCTTCTCCACTTTCTGCCTCCATCAGCCTTCCGGGGACAGAATTTAGCAGTGGTCTGCCACCCCGAGCCGCCGCTCCCACAGGAACTGCCTCATTAAGCTCTGTGACCAGTAACTCCCAACTTAGGAAAAGCTCAAGAAGGACCATTTTGCACTCTGCTTTGCGCTGTCTTTTTTTCCAAGAACCCTCACTATATAAAACGTTCTAAACTTGGGAACACTAACTTCTGCACTGTTTCCCGCCGAGCCACAGAGCTCACACTAGCATCACGCTCTCCCTTTGCCAGATCTGAGCTCGCTGGAGGAGAATTCAAGTTCCTCTTTCAGCTTCTTTCCTTCACTTCTGGAGACAAGCTTCCCAGCTACCAAAACAGAATATTTCCCAGGTTTTCCTCCCACACCTATGAACTTTGTTCCTTGATTAAATCCTAGTTTCCCCTCTAAACAGAACTGGACTATGTCCAACCAATTTCTTCAGCTTCTGCAAACATTAACTCAGCAGATGTTTTTTTCAAGAGGTTTGTGTTCGGCTTTTGAGTTGGTTCCGGAGGCTGCCAGTGGGAAAGTCTGAGGGGCCTATCAGCAGCATTTTACCCCATCCCCCGCATCCCCTCTGGCCAGCCGGGCAGGAAAAGGAAACCTGTTTGCGTGCACCAGCCTGCTGACAGGCCTTTGCCATGCGCTGTGCTTTCCTCTGTAGACACAGAGGGACTGAGAGGGAGGAAAGATGAGCAACTCCTTCCCAAGCTGTAGGGTACATGGCTCCAAGAAACGCTCCTGGTCTGGAGTGAATGTAGGACCGTTTTCCTCTCACAGCCAGCCACATAAAGCTGCCTGTCTTCGGACATCTTTCCCCGACGCTTGAGCAGGCTGCAGGGAAAGGGGCCCGCTTGCCCTGAGGAAGGAAACTCTCCGCAGACTCTCCAGGAAGGCAGGCCTGGGGCGCCCGTTCCCCGGGGAGCCTGGAAACTCACAAGGCAGGAGCCATTAGAGGGCAGCACGTGCCTGTCTCATAACACTGAGCAGGCTCGGTCTGGTCGTTTTTTTTTTTTTTTTTCTTTTCTTCCAATTACAGGGTGTTTCAAAAAGCAAAAGTACTGTGGCTCCAGTGTCAGCAGAAAAACAAGTTAGAAAGACAGGCGGGGGAGGGGGGAGTCCCTCCAACTCCAAAGCTGTGACACTGCTCTTGGGAAAGTCAGGCTGCAGCCCTTGCGCGTGCTAGGAAGATATGTGGAGGTCCCAACACATGCTGTCCCCTTAGAGCCCCCGGGGCCCAGCACCGGACCCAGCGCCTAGAGCCGGTTCGCAGAGAGCGCGCTCGGGAGGCTTGGGCGCCATGCCCTTTGGGTCACTTAGCTCTTCAGCCTCCTGGAACGCTAGGACAAAGGAGCGCCTTGGTGCTGGCAGAAGCCTGGGGCACGGCTGGGTTTTACAAGGAAGGACGAAATCCGATCCCAGCAATCGGGATAGATCACCGTCGCCCGTCTCTGAGGTGACCCAATTCAGGGACCAGCCGCTTGGCCCTGAACACACGTGTGTCACAACCCCAGCTCGTACCCCGGCTTTGCCAGAGAGGTAAGAACGTGGCATCCCTCCCTGGGGCCAACGCGAGCGCCACTTGGGCGGCCCTTGCCAGGGCCGCTCTGCATTTCAAAGGGTCCCTGGGGCATCCAGGATTGGCCTCTGCCCCTCCTCCCACCGCACCATCTCTTCTTCCCACCGCACATCTCTTCCTGATTCACCAAGGGGTTCCACCCCAAGGAAGAGCTCTGGCGTGCTGGAAAAAGCCTGGGGCAGCACAGTGGGCCTCCCCTCGGTCTGGGTCACCAGAGGCAGGGAGGGAGGGGGCTTGTGTAGTCTTACTATTCATTCCTCCGTGCAAGCTCCTCCGGACAGCCCTGAATTCATGACGCCATCTCATTGGAAGACCTTTGCCCCTCAAGGACCTGGGCAGATTAAAGCATCTAGCAGAGGTAACAGGTGACCAAACCCCAGCCCTGAGGTCTCACTACCTGCTCACAAGCCCAGAGCTGGGGTGGTGGGGTTCTCACTGCCTTCTCCCCACCCTGCTTCTCATTGCATTTCCTCTCCCCAACCCCGGCCTCGGAACCCAAGGAGGCGAGTCGTTAGCGGGTCCCTTCTCGCTGCTGTTGTCCAATCTGTCACCGTGCCTGACGTTTCTTTAGGGAGTGATTACTGTTCGTTGCACACCATTCAGAAACATTTCATTTTCAGATCCTGCCCTCTGCACACTAAGTGCTAGGACCTCGGCAGGCCCTCTGAGTGGCCCAGTTCGGTACACTTGGTCATCAGCATCTAGTCTGCTTCTGCAACTCTTCCTTCTTCCTCTTTCAATTCATTGGTTTCAGTTGACAAAGATTAGGGAGCTTTTAACCCAAGGGCGTGCTAACCATAGAAATATCACTCACAGTCTAGCATAGAGTGCGCCTGTAACTGAATGGGGAACTTCACTTCCTTGATAGTGCTTCCAGTTTCCAATAGCATTGGGCTAGGTATTCGGACTAAATTTCCCACTGACAACCGTGTACAGGCTGGATAAAATATAAAACAACTCACAATCTTTCTGTTGAAATTGTCAAATAGTAAGAAGTAACATTGGCCGTTGATCCAGGGAGTCATGAGGGACTGTGAGTCATCACTCTCTAATCCTATAGGCATCAGAAACAAAATCATGGGTGCAGTAAATCAAAAGTCAAACTGACACATAGTTTTCATGAAATTTTCCTAATAAATTATCCCAAAAAACTATTCAGCTGGACAAAGATTATATTGCATGAATATTCATACAATATGTTTTCTGGTTGACGAATTCCACCTAGTCGACAGCTCTGTTAGATTCCTTTGGGGCCCTCTTGTCTGCCTTGCGACTGTACCATTCCTATAGAAAGTGCAGAAAGCACCTGCCTTTGTTGTTTGCAGCCATACTGGAAAAAACCATGCCATTCCACTCTACCCCTCCAATGTCCATAATAAACAACCCTCAGATCTCTCGACCTGTTAGATTTTTAGTCACACTCACCAAAAAGGCTTCATTCTTCACTGCTGTGATTTTGGGCACATTCTTCACCTCCCTGAGCCTGTTTCCTCACCCCTAAGATGGTAGTAGTATAACTACCCCATAGTGTATGGTAAAGGTTTAAATAAGATAATGCAGAGAAGACATTGAGTACCACATATCAATAGTAAGTGCCCAATTAATGTTAGTTATTCCTATTATTTTAGTGTTAGTATCAACCATAAATGGTTGTGATTGCCATCTTGTTTAAGAACATATTCAATGTTTGAATCTCTCTGGAAACACTGCATCAAGTATTCAAACTTTTTCAAAGTAAGACATACTTCCTCATGAAGCAGCCCATCCATCCTTGGACAACTTTGACTACTGTGAAGTGCATCTCTGTGTTGAAAATGAAGCTTGACTCCAGTGACCTTAGTCCTCCGCCTTGGAGCCCAATGTCTGATTTCTCTTCCTCATTATTTGAATACTGTTATCACATCCTTTTTTCCCTGCACTAACCATGCTTAATTCTTTTTTTTTTTTTTTTTTTTCTGAAATAGAGTCTTGCTCTGTTGCCCAGGCTGGAGTGCAGTGGCACGATCTTGGCTCACTGCAACCTCTGCTTCCTGGATTCAGGTAATTCTTGTGCCTCAGCCTCCTGAGTAGATGGGACTATAGGTGTGTGCCACCATGCCTGCCTAATTTTTTGTATTTTTAGTAGAGATAGGGTTTCAACGTGTCAGTCAGGATGGTCTTGATCTCCTGACCTTGTGATCTGCCCACCTTGGCCTCCCAAAGTGCTGGGATTACAGGCATAAGCCACTACATCTCGCTTTTTTTTTTTTTTTTTTTTTTTGAGATGGAGTCTTGCTCTGTTGCCCAGGCTGGAATGCAATGGTGCGATCTTGGCTTATTGCAACCTCTACCTCCTGGGTTCAAGTGATTCTTGTGCCTCACCCTCCCAAGTAGCTGGGATTACAGGTGTGCACTACCATGCCTGGCTAATTTTTGTATTTTTGGTAGAGACAGGGTTTTGCCATGTTGGCCAGGATGGTCTCGAACTTCTGACCTCAGGTGATCTGCCTGGCTTTGTCTCCCAAAGTGCTAGGATTGCAGGCATGAGCCACTGCGCCCAGCCCCATGCTTAATTCTTTCGACCTGTCCTGGTTGGTCTTGACAAATGTGGATGTTTGGCCATTTCCTTCTTGAGTGTGGTGCCTGACCAGCTGCTCATTCCAAACATTGTATTTCCCTAAAGTCTAAACTCAAATCAGCTTTGTGGGGTCCACATCTGCTGGTGGCTTCTTTTACCCTACTTTTGACTAAAACCCTGTTAAGTCTTTTTGTCTGCTCAGCTACAGCTCCCTTATCCTGGTCCTGTGCTATTCATATCCCGCCCCCCCCGCCGCCCCAGGTGAAGATAGTGGCATATTTTCCTGTTAGAATCAGCCTATTTCCATGCCTTCCAAGACGTTTTGGATCTTGATTCTGTCCCACTAAATGTATGCTAGTCTCTCAACATTCATTAACCAGCAAATTTGGTAAAGAGTGACCTTCATGACTTCCTACGGGTAACATGATGAAAGTTTTGGACAAGACATGGCAGAGGAGCCCTTTCTTGTCAGGGCCCAGCTCTGATATTCAGAGCCTGGCCCATCAGTCACCTCCCACAGGCTGCCTTCCGTGCTGTGCACTGTCTGTGAGGCATGTTCTGCCTGGTCTAGGCCTTCACAGCAAGGGGCAAGAGGGATGTCAACAGTGCTTGTAAACCGTGAGAGGGACGGGGTATGGGGTTGCATGGGGGATGTTGAAGCACAGAGGATGCTTCAAGGGCAGAAAAAAAAAAAAAGAGTGAGCAAAACAAGGATGGTAAGGAAGGAAAAAAACCAGTTAGGACAGTAATTGGGTAAGTTAGAAAGAGAGGAGGGAGAAAATGTTGGAGGAAGTAGGTAGGGATTAACAAAGAATTTTCTAAATGGGCAATAGAAATCAATGTAACAAAGATGGCAAGATGGAAATAGTCAAGGGCATTGAATAAGGCAAAACCCTAAAGCAAGAGGGGACTGAAAGGCCGCCAGACCGAGGAGAAGTTCTCCAGGCCACCCCGTGGCCATGGGGATTGTTGAGTTGCAGGGTTTCGTGCTGGTTACTGGAGCAGCTGAAAGCAGCCTCACTCGGACAGAGGAAAGAGCTTCCCAAGACGCATTTTGATTCTAAGAATATTGATTCCACGGAAGGATGTTTTCATGTCCTGAGAATCTTTAGACATAGGAAATGTACACATCAGGGTTTGCAGAATACATCTGCCTGGAAAGGGCAAGATGGATTTAAAATAATTTGTGAAAACAAACCATGATCCCACTGTGTTTTGAAGCTCCAGGTTTATGATATGTAACTCAGCAGGAGCCTGGCATGAGAAGAACTCATCTGAAGATGAGAAGTTGAGAAGAACTCATCTGCAGCTTTAACATTTGGGGAATGCAGCCTTTCGACAGATGTTTGCTAAATGGACAGGAGACTCCTGAAAGCAGAATTCTGCTCTTTCTGTGGACCAGCCCTGATTATTGGGAGCAGGTCTTAGCCAGTCTCCATGTGCAGTGCCTTTTAGTCTCACCTGCCTGCTACCTTATGCAGGCATGGAACTTAATATGCTAGCTATGTTCTCCTAACCTCAGATATCTGTAAAACCAGAGACAGTAAGATAGCATGGTAGAGCACAAAATGCTTATATTTATTTGAAGCAATGCTTCCCAGAAGTTTTTTAATGCAGCTTATGGCAAGAAACACATTTTACATCTCTACTCAGGACACAGACACTCATACACACACTCATACTCAACTGAAACAAACGTCTTATGAAACAATATTTAATTTCACTCTCTGCAGTACACACAATACGATCTGGTATTTTCTGCTGTTTCGTTGTTTTAATATCCTGAGCATAGCTTGCTGATAGATTACAACTCACAGTTTGAAAAGCATGGGCTAAGGGGCTTCAAATAGTGGTGACAGATTGAACACACACATTTATCACCTCTCCCTTCAGAGATCTCATTAAAATTATAATAAAGGAACAAAATGGCTGAAATCCACAAGGACAAAGAGCAACCAAGAGGGATATCAGCAGATAGGGAACCTCAACAAGTATCTATCACAATGAGTGACCCACACCCCCTAAAAGAGCCAATTTTGATGGTCCTCCCATAGCTTTGGCCTTATTCTTCTTTGTAATAGGATTCAGATTTTGTTTAAAATCCCCGTATTCTACTGCAAAGTCATGTTATCAGGAAAGACCAACCCTAACTCCAGTTCCATGGAGTAAATATTGATTAATCTAAGATAATTCTATTAATTGTGTTCCCTTTATCTGGTGATAAGTTTAAGAAGAGCTGATCCCTTAATTTTGGACATGGGAGCACAAGGGAAACTCACTCAAGACTGGGATTAATTCTGGGAAATATTTCACAGTTTCCAAAAGAGTCAGAGGAAGAGCTAATCCCAACTTGTGTATCTGGAACATACGCTGCTGCCATTTTTTGTCCATGAAGGGAAGTACCCAATGTACTCTGGCGGAACAGACAGATTTTTGAAAACTTGAGTCCCCGATGATGTAAGTCAGCCGCAAAGTTAATCAACCCCAGAGCCACCTTATTTCTGGACTTATTATGTAAGACAAAAAAATCGACTTGCAGTATGAAACACTTTTAGTTGGGTTTTCTTTACTTCAGCAAATGTATACACCAAGGCACAGCATCATAAAATTCCACAATACAAGGGACAAGTCAAGGAGCCCAGAACTTCCAATGTGGGGGACTACTAAGTCATATACAAACGAACTAGCATGTAAATGGTGTTGAACTTCAAGCACAACATTGGATGCTAGAAGAAAAAAATGAATGTCTTCAAAGTTTTAAAAGAAAACACTTTTCTACCTTGGATTCTGCAATCAACCATACCATTGATCAAGAATAAAAGTAGACAAAAGTATCTTTAGACATGCAAGGATGAAAATTTACTTCCATGTGCCTTCTAGGAGCTAATAGTTGATGGGTTTCAGGAAAAGAAAAGAATATAAATGAAAATAAGGGAAGAGAAGGGACCTAGGAACCAGTGATTCCAGTCAGCAGGGTGGAAAAGCTGACAGCTACAGTGTGCAGTCCAGATGGGAGTAGAAGGGAAAGACATCCAGGGAAAAATTACGTAGACTTAACAGAGTAGAAATATGGCAGATCTAGTCACAAAGTGATCATCAGAAAGAAATCAAATATACTGTATTGTATAACAAATTACCCTGAGACTTTCAGACTTAAAATGATAGGTATTTATTATCTTCCATTTTCTGCAAGTCAGACATCTGGGAGCAGCTTAGCTGGGTAGTTTCAGCTCAGGATCTCTTCTGAGGTTGTCAAGATGTCAGCTGGGGCTCCAGTGAGCTGAAAGCATGACCAGAACTGTGGAATCAGCCTTCACCATGGCTGACTCATGTTGCAGTTGGCAGAAGGCCTCAGTTCCTTGCTGGCTATGGGCAAGAGGCCTCAGCTTCCTGCCACATGGACCTGTTCAGAGGGCTGCTCAAGTGGCCTAACATGGCAGCTGGTTTTTCCCAGAGCAGGCAATCCGTGAGAAAGTTGGTGGGGGAGGCTGTAATGCCCTTTATGACCTAGTCTCAGAAGTCACATGTCATCATTTCTGCCATATTCTATTTGTTAGAAGCAATTCACTAAGTATAGCCCACTTATAAGGCAAGGAAAATAGGGTTCTGCATTTTATAAGAAAGAATATTAAAGAATTTTGGACGTGTTTTTAAACTATTACACATATGCATATAAAAATAGCATGTAAGTTAATAAGTGTGGCAAAGAGATAACTTCAAAGGAAGCAGAATCTAAAGAAAAAATGTAATCCTAATAAACCATGCAGATTTGCTGTTAACAGTATCGACATAGTTTTGGTGTTATAAACAGTGATTATTGATTTAATTAAAAGCAACTATAGGCCAAGCGCAGTGGCTCATGCCTGGAATACCAGCACTTTGGGAGGCGGAGGTGGGTGGATCACCTGAGGTCAGGAGTTGGAGACTAGCCTGGCCAAGATGGTGAAACCCTGTCTCTACTAAAAATACAAAAATTAGCCAGGCATGGTGGTGGGTGCTTGTAATCTCAGCTACTCAGGAGGGTGAGGCAGGAGAATTGCTTGAACCCAGAAGGAGGAGGCTGCAGTGAGCCGAGATCATGCCACTGCACTCCAGCCTGAGTAACACAGTGAGACTCTGTCAAAAAAAAAAAAAAAAAAAAAAAAAAAGCAACTATATAGCTGTATAAGAGGGATGAGGAAAGATGAATAAGAGAGGATAAGGGAGCTAACTTTTCATTAACTCTGAGGAGGCCAAGTGACATTACCTATAACTGATAAATCAAAAAAACACTATAATCAAGACAGTCTTGCAGTCTTACACTGGCAAAAGAACAAGTAGGTCAATGAACCTCTTTGTTCATTGAAAAATAGAAACCCTGACGTAGACCTCACCCAAATACAATCAACTGATCTTTGACAAAGGGGAAAGATAGTCTTTTCAATAAATGGTGCTGAAACAACTGGGCATCCACATGCAAAAGAATTAATCTAGTCACAGACCCTACATCCTTCACAAAAATTAACTTAAAATGGATCATAGATGCAAATGTAAAACCTAAAACTGTAAGACTCCTAGATGGTCACAAAGGAAAGCATCTAGATGACCGCTGGGTTTGGGAATGACTTTTTAGACAACACCAAAGAAACAATTGATTAAAGAAGTAATTGATAAATTGGATTTTATTAAAATCAAAAAATTCTGCTCTGTGAAAGACACTGTCAAGAAAATGAGAAGAAAAGCCACAGATCGGAGAAAATATTTGCAAGAGATATATCTGATAAAGGATTGTAATTTGAAATATGTAAAGAAGTCTTAAAACTCAACAATAAGGAAACAACCCAATTAAAAAATAGGCAAAAGATCTGAACAGATACCTCACAAAAGAAGACATACAACTGGCAAACAAGCATATGAAAAGATGCTCCACATCATATGTCATTAGAGAATTGCAAATTAAAACAATGAGATACTGCTACACACTTATTAGAATGGCCCAAATCTAGAATCCCAATAGCATCAAATGTTGGCAAGGATGTGGGGCAGCAGGAACTCCCATTCATTGCTGTGTGAATGCCAAATAGTAGTTTGGAAGACAGTTTGGCAGTTTCTTACAAAACTGAACTACTTCTGCAATACGCTCCAGAAATTGTACTCCTTGGTATTTACTCAAATGGGTTAAAAACATGTCCACACAAAACCCTGCACACAAATGTTTCTAGCAATTGTATTTATTAATTGCTACAACTTGGAAGCAGTGAAGATGTCCTTCAATAGGTAAATGGATAAATCATCATGCGTCAAGACAGTGGAATATCATCTAGTACTAAAAAGAAATGCACTATGGAAGACATGAAAAGACATGGAGGAAACTTAAATGCATATTACTAAGTAAAGGAAGCCAATCTGAAAAGCCTACATGCTATATGAGTCCAACTATGTGACATGCTGGAAAAGGCAAAACCATGGAGACAGGAAAAAGATCAGTGGTTGCCAGGAGTTAGCGGGGAGGGAAGGATGACTAGGTGGAGCACAGAGGATTTTTAGGGCAATGAAACTGTAAGATATTATAGTGATGGATTCATGGCATAATACATTTGTCTAAACCCATAGAATGTACAACACCAAGAGTAAACGCTAACACAAACTGTGGACTTTGGGTGAAAATGATGTGCCAATGTCAGTTCATCAGTTGTGACAAATGGACCACATTGGTGCAGGATGTTGATGATGGAGGCAACTGTTTTGGTGATGGGGGCGGGTATATGGGGACTCTCTGTACTTTCTGTTCAGTTTTGCTGTGAGCCTAAAACTGCTCTAAAAATAAAGCCTAATAAGAAAAATCGCACACTAGTTCTGGTCTATCAGCACAGTTCTTCCCCCTCCCACTGCCAACTAGTCCCACCTGCCTCCTTTCCCGGCCCTTCCTCACTGCTGGGTCTTGTTTCAGTGCATGGATTACCAGAAGGAAAAATATTCCCATCGGCCTCTCTCTGTATCAAACACAGGAGTGAAATAAACAAGCTTTTCAATAAAAAGGCTGGGGTGGGGTCGGGGGGTGGCTAGAGAAAGGATGACTGTTGCTCATCATCCTCAGATCCTCTGACTCATCGGCCCATAATCTCACCTGTCTGACAATCTTGACCCCTCCCCTAAGTCCCACGTACTTTCTTCCTTCCCCCATCTTGATGGCACCGATGGAAGAAACTCTGGACCACTTGTGCCAGGGACACCAACCCTGCATCCTCAGCCTTGACGGGGCCATGGTGATGAAGCAGTCCTCCCCCATCCCCACTCAGCTCCCTCTCAGTCCCCACAACAGTTCAACCTCAGATTTTTTTCTGGAGCCCTATGGCTCCCTTGTCATCCTGCACAATAGGTAGCCTTGCCTCCTACTAAACAGGGAAAGGTGAGCTAGCCAGTCCTGAATGCCCTGAGCTCTGCAACTCACCCCTGCCCTGCCTCCTGCCCGCTCCTGCCTGCTGCTGGCCTGACACTGGTGTGCAGACCTCATTCTCCTCCCTCTGCTAGCATCCCCTCCCTGCTCTCTTTGCCCTCTCCCTCTCCAGGTGTGCCCTTCATCGTATCATCACAATTCTCTCCAGGGAAAACCAAAACCATAATAAAGACAACAACAAAAATACTCTCCCAGGGATAGCACGAATTGCACCAAAAGGCTTCATTGCTGGGGCTGTAGCGGATTTTGACTGGGCACTGAAGGTGGCGAGTCCCTAGGTTTGAATTGAAAAAGGCACAGGTGGAGTTGTCAAGCAGAAGAGTGGGTGGTTAAAAAGTGGGCAGATTTCGGCCGGGCGTGGTGGCTCATGCCTGTAATCCCAGCACTTTGGGAGGCCAAGGTGGGCGGATCACGAGGTCAGGAGATCGAGACCATCCTGGCTAACACGGTGAAACCCCGTCTCTACTAAAAATACAAAAATATTAGCCAGGCGTGGTGGCGGGCGCCTGTAGTCCCAGCTACTCGGGAGGCTGAGGCAAGAGAATGATGTGAACCAGGGAGGCGGCACTTGCAGTGAGCCGAGATCGCACCACTGCACTCCAGCCTGGGTGACAGAGCAAGACTCTGTCTCCAAAAAAAAAAAAAAAAAAAAGGTGGGCAGCTTTCTTGGTTTGTTACTCCCCCAGCCCCTTTCTGGCATATATAACCCCCTCCAGATACACCGCTAAAGACTTAAGCCTTCTTGAAGTAGATACCATTATAAACCCCTACCTCCAAGCAAAACAGCAGAAAACCTTACACACAGAAACTAGCCATCAGATTCCTCCAGCAGCCTTGGCACTCCCTCTAACTTCTGCCCTCTTTCTTCTTTGCCAAATTTTCTAAAAGTAGCTTCACTGTCCTACTTACTAACCTCCTGTAGGCTGGTGTTGGGCTCCACCACACACCCATTAACCAGCTCTTATTATCACACTGGTTACTGCTGAATTTCCAAGTCTAATGGACACTTTTATTGTGTCTTAATAACCTCTGCGGGGCACTGACTCATCACTCTTCCTCCTGGAAATTTCTTCTCCCCTGGCTTCCATGACCCTCTCTGGCCTGGTTCTCCCCACCCCCACTCCCACCGCAACCCAACGAGCTTTTCTAAGCTCATTTCAGCCTCTGCCTTGACCTGGCCTTTCTCCCCCAGATGGAGCTCCATCCTGGTTCTCTTTGCTTCTTGTGCTCCACACCCCCTGTGAGGCTTCTGATCTACACACTTTCTGTACAGCACACACCCTCCTGACCCCTGGAGCTGCACTGCCATCCCAGTTATCAGTAACAAGGCTCCCAAAGTGGGTTGAAATCTGAAGATCCAGTCCAGGAGGAATCTAGGTATCTGCAAAGGCTAAACACACTAAGAGAGTAGGCAGAGCTGGGGGCACCCCTGCCAGGTGCTGGGGCTGGAGGCTCTGTCAGTTCCTTCAGAGGAGTCTCCTAAGAGCTTCGGGACTAAGTGGGGGATGAGGCGCACTGATACGGGGAGAAAAGGACCTGTCCTGGGATCAAACAGCAGTGCTAGGGCTCCACATTAGACCACAATCAACCCCCTCCCAATCAACAAAGCAACACTCAGCTGTCCCAGTGCATCTGTTCAGGCTTTGGACACACAAGTGCAGGTTTTAACTCCATGGCACAAGTGTGCATCCATTTTCAGCCTTATTTGGGGGAGGGGAAAGCTGTTTGAGTCATTTTATATGAAGAATCCACTGAATGGAACATTTGTTACTATTTAATTAGAACAAACAGAAAACATAATAGCTATGTAAAATGGAAATTGCATAAAACATGGTAAGTATACACAGAATGACCCACTGCAACCTGCCTTCCTCTCAATAAGCATCACCAAGTGATGTCCCCACCAGTCCCCAGTGCGAACAGGGATGCCCTGACCATCAGCTGGTTAGACATACACCTAGAAGCATTTTGTAAAGTCAGCTATCGGAACTTAGTCATTAGAATGTACTAAAAACTAATCCCGTACTTGAAGCAACATGGATAAAATGAAAAGGTAAATCACTCATGTTTAGTGACAATAATTAAATAATAAGGCTAGACCCACCGTAAAAATGTCAACAAGTTGGGAGAATGTTAAGAGAGCAGAAAACTTCAGACAGATGATACAAAAAAGCAGAAATGGGGAACTTGGGAGGAATTCTGC
The DNA here is from genome assembly GCF_043159975.1 of Macaca nemestrina. Classification (NCBI taxonomy): domain Eukaryota; kingdom Metazoa; phylum Chordata; class Mammalia; order Primates; family Cercopithecidae; genus Macaca; species Macaca nemestrina. Next base: position 177,486,870 of record NC_092129.1, on the reverse strand, counting down.
TTGTCTAGGGTCAGGATGGTAGGAAGCTTTTGTACCACGTATGGTAGCGGTGGTGTGACCTTTGGGTCCAGCCGGAAAAATAAAAACAGATGCCAGCCATAGGCAGAGGAGGAACAGCAATGTGTGTGATTGCATCCATGACCTAAAGCCCACGTGGTATTAGTGGGGTGGCCAGGGAGAGGCAAACGGTGACAACAATGATAGTGTCAACAGCACAGGGTAACTGTGGCCCAAGCACAAGCACTTTTCTGATTACCATCTATAAGATGACTCCCCAGGCGAGGTCAGGCTAGATGACCTAGCCCTGAGCTTTTATTATATCTGCAGATCCATATATCCAACCGTCTGTTGAAAACATTGGCAAGGATGTCTCTAAGTGTTTCCAGCCCAACATGTCCCAAACTAAACTCTTAATCTTATCAACAAACTTGCTCCTCCTCCAGGCTTCTCTGTCTCAGTGACATGCCTATCCACTCCACTGCTCACGCCGGAACCCCTCCAAGCAGCCTTAATTTTTCCCACTGTCTGTTCATCCCACCTCTGAGCCACCATTTTTACACTTCCTGTTTGTCCACATCACCATCATCACTTGCCTGGACTTCTATACTCCTAAATTGGCTTTTTGCTTCTGTTCTCACCTTCACCCCTGTAATCTGTTCTCTCCCCAGCAGATAGAATAACCATTTTAAAACTTAAATCCAAAATCTTCCTGTGGCACTCAGGATAAATCCCGGCCTCCATAGACTCACAGGGTCTGGCCTCTGCCAGCTTCTCATTTCTCCTGCGAATACTTCAACTTGCAATGAAAACTTTGCCTATGTGAGTTCCATTCCCAAGTTCTCTTGCATCTGCCTATTCACTCCAAAGAGAAATCAAGCTCCTTTTCAGGCTAAAATGCAAAATAGAGTTTGGCGTATCTCCTAAGAAGGCCAAACTCCGAGCCAATCTTTTAAAATTTCTTGCCCACGTAAAAATTCTTGAAAAGCAATCTCGATTCCCGGCCAGACTCCCTGCCCACGTGTTCCCCACCCGCGTGCCTACAGCTCCATCCGCCTGCTCTGGTCAACACCACAGCTGGGCCCTGCCCCTTCGGAAGCTGATGCTCCAGCGAGGGCGGCGGATTTACGGTGCAAGGTTACTTGGAGCGTAAATCTGGGCCTCAGGAATCAAGGGCTTTGACATTTTTACAGCCTCCTCCTCCAAGCCCCTGCACGGACATGAGGCAACTGGAGGGAAGAACATCTGGTTTCACTTTTTTTATTCACGGCCACAGCTTCCATCTGACAAAATCCTGGATCTCGCCAGAGTTCTGGTTCTGGCTGAATGAATGAGAGACGAGGCCGTGCTCTGCAAGAGATCTCGTTTTCCTGCCTCACCATGGTGTAAGGAAGCCACCAGGAATTAAAAGAGCACCACCATCGCACTGAAACAAAACACTTGCTTGAGTCCTGGCCTGGGCGGCCACCTGCCAACTTGCTAGAAATTAAGAAAGGGCGTTTCTGAGGGAGACAGGGGGAGCCTCCGGGCCTCTCTTGCAAAGGGGGCTGAGGCCGGGGTCTTGCGCGGTGCATGCTGGGACTTGTAGTCTCCGCGGGCAAGATGGCCGCGGGGTTCTCAGTGCAGGACACAGGGGCTCCTCCTCATAACCCATTCCTGTGATCTCTGACACAGCCTGCCACAGCAATGACTGCCGTGGCCAAAGGTCACCTTGGGAGAGTGCATACAGAAACACACATCAGCCGCTCGACTCTACGCGCAAAGATAAGAAGCCGCTCTGATTAGGTGCGCCTTTCTGGACATGACTCGCCCAGAGCCCCGCCTCTTGACAAGGGGCTTCCTTTTCATCTGATTGAGAACTCCAGACTGGAGCAACTTCAGAAAAACGTGCCCCTCTCTGCTGTCCAACCAGCAGGGATGATCAGAACAATCAGAAAGAGGTCCCTCTGAGGAATGTTCTCCTGCAGTGAACAGAGCACCAGATCCCCTGTCCCTAATCACTGTGTGTGGCTCTGGTCAGACCCAGTGAGGGAAACGGTAACTCCTCATCGTCTGTTTCCTAAACTATGCGTTGGCCTGAATGTGCCAGTAAAGAAAGAAAGCAAGGCAAAGTCCAAGCAGGGCATGGCGCCATGACGCTGTAAGAAGGCACCCTGATCTGCCCTGGGGGCTCCAGTCCACTTTCTTGCCAGGACTCTGAATGCAGACTCTAAGTCACCCCAGCTCAACATCCCTCAGCAGTCCTCACAGCCTAGTAAATAAGCTCCTTTCTACACATTTGCTTTTATGGCTCTACCTCATTACTTTCTCATTCTCGTCCTCAATTCTAGTCAAGAGGGCATTTGCCAATGTTCATAGTGACCTTTTACTGAGCACTTACTTCATGCTATGAGCTTCGCTAAGCATTTATACCCATTATCTCATTTAATCCTATATTAATCCATAAGGTAGTTACTGTTATGCCCATTTTTCAGATGATGAAACTGAGGCACAGAAGTTAAAGTCTTCACACTATTTACTGCCATCAAACCTGCAATCAAGCAAGTAGTTCTGTTTGAGGTAACCATGTAGTCATGCAGACAGTCACCACAGGACATGCATAATCACCTACCCCCAAAAGCCCTCGACAGTGACTGGAAAGATTCCTAAGTGCCCTCTCCCACACTCTGCTCCCACCCTTTAATCCTGTGGCCACTCTCCACAACCCCCTTTGCATAGGTGATCTCATCTACATTCATAGCTTTCACACTTACAACCTCCAGATTAATCCCACAGATTCGTATGTACAACTGCCTATTTGAAATGTCTACTTCACTGTACAAAGGCATCTCACATGAAGCATGTCCTGACCATACCCTTCCTCCTGTAGATTGTACCTCTTCTAGATTCCTCCCAGCTAAGACTAATTACAAGCAGTGTCCAAAGCCTATCAATTCCAGCACCCTAGTGGCTTTTAAATCTGTGCCCTGTTCTCACTGCTTTAGGGTTAGATTACAACCCCTTTTCCTTTTCACCTGAAACATAAAATGACCTCTTATTTTGGACCCTCCACAAATAAATATCATAAATTGCATCTGTAAGTTCTGTAGCACACCTTCTTTCAAACGGTGGAGTCTAATTCCTTTACCTTTGAGCATGAGCTAGACATAACAGCTCTCCTCCAGCAAATAGAACATGGCTGAAATGACAGTATGTGATTTCTGAGGTCAGATCACAAAACACATTGCCACTTTCATCACACTTTCTCAGATCATTCTTACCTTATTCTGGGCTGAGCCAGCTGCCATGTCATGGGGATACTCAAGCAGCCTATGGCAGGGTTCATGTGGAAGGAACTGGGTATCTACAAACAGCAATCACCAACTTGGCAGCTATGAGAGTGAGCCACTTGGAAATGGCCTGATTGCCGCTCCAGCCATGCCTTCCAGTGCCTGTGACCCCAGCCTGCGTCTTCATGGCAACCTCCTGGGAGACCCTTAACCAAAACCTCTCAGCTAAGCAGCTCCAGAAATCCTGATCTCCACCCGGCCACACACAGAACCAAATGTGCTGTCGTTTTAAGGCATTATGTTTGGAAGAAATTTAGTGTGCATGATGATAACTAAACCCTTATCCCGTTCCCCACTTATCACAGCCAGGGCTATATTTTTAAAATGCAAGTGTGATTATGTCATTCCCCTACTTAAAATTCTTTTATGACTCTCCATCACCTACAGACTAACTGTGAAACTCATTAAGACAGCATCCAAGTTCTTCAGCATCTGGCCTCTTTGGCTTCAACTTTCAAGAGCTCACTGAAGGAGTCTTTTCTCTGGCAGGCCAGAATTTGTTTTATATCCGATCCCCCTCTCTCAGAGATTCTCCTTGAAGTAAGTGTTAGATCATACTCCTAAGAGTTGTAGGCAATTTTTATCAGTACACTCATGAACATTTACCAGGGCACTGCCCACTCCTGCCCAGGAAAGAGTGTCCTCTACATCTGTCTCCTAGGCAATAGAACAGTACTGAGCTAGAGGGAGGCACTCAGGAAGTAATTTTGATGCAAGAGAGGATGCAATTGATAGGGGAAAAGTTATCTAAGACTGATTTCAATAGCAATCGCTGACTGAATCAGAGAGCCCAATTCCAGCAGACATTCTCTATCAACTCATCTAGATAAAACCAACCTTTTTGGAGACTAAGTCCCTTTCTGGAGACTGAGAGTCTGAAAAACACGCTGTTTTGTGTTTTCCGGAAGAACAGCCTGGTGGGATGGTGTGATGCTTTAAGGCAGCACCTGCATCCTCCCATCCCCCCATGGCCCTGATACTTGAGGCATCCCATCAGGTCATCCTGACACCTGGGTGCCATTGGAAACTAACTGAACCTGGAACACTGGGATTTCAGGTTCAATGTTGGTGTGAAGGGTGTGCCTATGAGAGGCCTGGGAAAAGTCAGGCACATTTACTTTAACCACAATGATGTACTGGGGCGCTACTATATACAGACCCTAAGACTTTAGATATATCAGCAATCTTACAGGGGAGGAAAAGTAAGTGGTATTTTTTACTGTTCATCTAAGTGATTCATGTTTCATATAGATTAGGAAACACCAGTTTTAGTCACTCTTAGAGAAACGTATGTGTGTGGGGGGATGCTTGGGGTGGGGGTGGGGGCTCTGGAATGTCACTTAAATTGGTGGTTGCCTCACCAAGGTGATGAACCTGAAGGCTTTTTTTTTTTTTTTTTTTTTTTTGCGATGGAGTCTCGCTCTGTCGCCCAGTATGGAGTGCAGTAGCATGATCTCAGGTTACTGCAACCTCCATCTCCCAGGTTCAAGTGATTCTCCTGCCTCAGCCTACCAAGTAGCTGGGACTATAGGCACATGCCACTACGCCCAGCTAATTTTTGTAGAGATAGGGTTTCACCATATTGGTCAGGCTAATTTCAAACTCCTGACCTCAAGTGATCCACCTGCCTTTGCCTCCCAAAGTGCTGGGATTACAGGCATGAGCCCCCACACCCGGCCTGAAGGCTTTTATACTTAGAAAATACCTGAACTCCTCCACATGGCTGACAAGGACCGCAGAGCTGCAGGGCCACCCAGGCAGCTCTGGCCTCCTCCCGCTACCTGGGGCTGTCACCCAGGTCTCTCTTTCATTCCTGGGATGTGCTGAGGGACTTGATGTCTTCTCCTTCTCCAGATTTTTGCAGGGCTGGCTCCCTTAGTTGTTCAGTCCTAGCTCAGATGCTACCTCCTGGGGGCTTATTCCCTGCACCATCTTTCAGAAGTCACCCCTCCCTCCGTGTAAGACAGGCTGGAGCAAGGAATCTGCATTTCGGTAAAGGCATTGCTGATAATGATAGCTAAGAAAACTCATTTCTTCATATCAAAACTTTGGTCCACTGGGCATTGGTGATGGAGGTGGGAGGGGAGAGGATTCCTCCTTGTTGCTTTGGATCTTTTTTGGAAATGAGTGCTTTTAGGGCTTGCTCCACAAAGGGGAAAAAAAAAATCTAAAAATGTTCTGGCTTCACTATAGTGTTAATGGTTTCTTCTCAAGTGTTTGCCTAATTGCCTTTCATTAGCAAAAACTTGAAGGAAGTTGATGGCTTCAATGCAAGCAGTTCATAACCCTCACATAGGTCATTTACTTTGAGGCAAGGGAGTGGCTTTTGTGCCCTAGGGCAGGAAGGAGAAGGGGCAGTGTAACCTCTCTGGGCCAGGCAGGCCTCCTTCAGTGCAGACCTTAGCTGCTGACCAGCAGCCGGGAGGCATAGCTGCACCTGATGAAAGTGACGCTTGCATTCCGTCCGAATCCCCACTGGGCACCACAGCACATCCTACAGCGTCTGGATACTGATGTCTCCAAGGCTGGTGTGTTTTCAACCTCTTGATTCTTTACTTTATTATGGACTATTTCATAGTCTAATTGTGTGCCTGTCTTCTTGTTCTATTTATAATGGGGCACATATTTATATCATATTCCTTATAATATTATAAGGAATATATATAATATAGATTATATTTTAGTCCTGAAATTTATCAAGGAATATAAGATATTATATTACAATATTAATTATAATTTATATTTATTATATATTATAAGATAATATTATACTATATTATAAATATGTTACCTTATATTCCTTGATAAAATTCAGGACTAAAAAACAAAAAGAGAGTGAAATAACCAGCCATAATCCATCCTGGCTGCTCCTTGCAGTCAACATCAGTGGTGTCCTGGTGAGCTGGCTCTACAAAGGAAGCGGGGGAAAAAACCCTGACATGCCATTTGCTGGTTTCTTGGTATAAATACTCCTACCATGGCCAACCAGCTAGCAAAATTTCTGAATATTTAACAGTCAGTTCCCAGGAGCCCACACAGGCTGGTCATAGCACATCACGGCAAAATACCTTCCCATCAGCCCATCTTAGTAATATTGCAGTCTGAGCTCTGCCACAGCCCCTAACTAAAGAAAATAAAGGCCAGGTGCTGTGGCTTATGTCTGTAATCCCAGCACTTTGGCAGGCCAAGGTGGGAGGATCAGTTTAGGCCAGGAGTTTGAGGCCAGCCTGGCCAACATGGTGAAACCCTGTCTCTACTAAAAATACAAAAATTAGCCAGGCATGGCGGCGGGCGCCTGTCATCCCAGCTACTTGGGAGGCTGACGTGGGAGAATCACTTGAACCTGGGAGGCAGAGGTTGCAGTGAGCCGAGATCGCGCTACTGCACTCCAGCCTGGGCAACAAGAGCGAAACTCCCACAAGCAAGCAAGCAAGCAAGATAAGGAAGGGAGGAAGGGAGGAAGGGAGGAAGGGAGGAGGGGAGGAAGGGCGGAAGGGAGGAAGGAAGGAAGGAAGGAAGGAAGGAAGGAAGGAAGGAAGGAAGGAAGGAAGGAAGGAAGGAAGGAAGGAAGGGACTAGTGTCTTCTCCACAAACACTGGTAGCCCTTATTTTCTAAAAGAAATCTAAGCTAGTATACCAAAATCTGGTTGAGTGAATATTCAAGAAAAAAACCATCCATAATCACTATGAACAATCAATCTCTTATATGAGAAGCATATTGATTGTGTGTCCTGTCCTGCTTCTCAGCTTGTTGCTGAGTGTGGGGGTGGGGGGAATTCCTGATGGCAGGGACCTTGCCTCCTTAATGCGCCTTTGCCCTCCAGCAAGGTCAAAGCTTTCAATCCACAGGGAAGCTCAATTATCCTAATAGGAGGATAGCTGGCCTTACTGAGGGAGTTAACTGAGTTAGGAGCCACAGCCTTTGCAGAAAAGTTAGATGAAAGCTGGAAGTGAACCTGACCTACATAAGGTACCAGGCCTGAGTCCCATGCATTTGACAGATGCAAATAGCCTTCATCCAGACTGCTGGAAGGCAACCAGTGGAGGTTCCAGCGCAAGGCTCAGCAGCAAACCTGGACCTGCCCCACGTCAACTGGAAATTTCAAGGCTAGGCCAGGTATGAGGCTATGCAGAAAGAGATAAGACATGTGTGCCCCACCTCAGCCCTTGCACAGCCCCAGCAATGCTAACCAAATCCCATCCCAGCCAAAGGGCCAGGAAGAAAAAATAAAAGACAAAAGCACCACATGGAAAAGAAAAATTCAGCAAATAGCTCTCAAGACCAAATGCCTAGCAAACAGCTGTGTGCCAGAGCTCCTCCTTACTGTGGAAAAAAAGGAATAAATGTTCTGCACCTATATGTCTCGTGTGGATAAAAACAATGAAGTTGTTGTTTCACGGATTGATTGTGTCAACATCCATGGAGTCCTTACCATGTGCCAGTAACTGGGCAAAGTGCTGAGGACACAAAAGTAAAAAGGACAGCCTGTGTCCTCCTTCAGATCTCGTGACCCTGGCAAGCGGGCAGCTGGGTCCCCGCAGGACAGAGGTCTGGGAGAATTGCTGGTGTTTGCGCACGTGCAAGTGCCTGCAGACTGCAGAGTGCAAAGCCAAGAAGCGGCAGAGGATGGAGACCAGAGGCAAAGCAAGGATTCAGATTAATGGACAGCCCTGTCGGAGTCAAACAAAGACCCAGCCTGGGAAGCCAACACCAGGTAGGAGGTGAAAGTACTGAAGCCACAGTCACCCAGATAGAGTCAAGTAGGTTTGGAGTAGACATTGAGGGCAGCACCTGCAAGATTCTTTCAGGGACAGAAAGGAGCCTGTGTCCTCCCCCTCGTTGGGAAGGGAGTTATTAGAACCACTATTACTGGTTCAGGAACTCTCGAGGCAATCTAAAGCACCATCAATGTACCATTATTTGGTGTGCCACTAAGAAAGAAATAAACCCTAACGAATTATGGCACACCACCAATGTTACATGTATTTCAATTTCAGAAATGCTAAAATAAGAACTAATGTGTATCTTAGAATCAATGAAATACAGTAGTGGGGCATAGATAATTGGGTGAAATATTTGAAGGGAAATGGATACAGACACTGAATTGCCAGAATAGATTAAATAATGTCACACTGTTTGGGATACACTTTTATCACATTGGGAATCCTGGAAAACCATGGAGACAGGCAGGGCACAGCAAAAAGAAAAGAATGAAGTGGTGGCCTCTGGCTCAGCCATCTCTAAGATAAGAGAGTGAAACTGATCACGAGATCCCAATCCTTAGTTAGAGACCCTCATTAACTTGGTTTCTAGTCCTCCATTCTTCTAGGCAGTGTCTTCTTTCTCAAATTACATCCATCTATGGGGGGGCGGGGACTGCATTATGAGCACCAAAATGTGAACAAGTAGTGCATTAGTTCTGTGAAGTCTTGTACCTGTGATCCCTTTCTTCACACACGTATCAATTCTGTTTCCTACCCATGGTTGGGTTGACTTCCACTGGGGTAATATATACATGTAAAGACACACATAAAATCTGGCAAAAGTAAGTAGCTGTATTGTTCAACACCCATAAGCTTGGGCCTGATGGATGAATGACCGCAGGTGGGAGGCAGGAAATAGTTAGGTCTCATTAGAGGGACGAGTGTGGCAGAGCTACAATACAAATTGAAAACAAAAGACCAAGAAAGACTATCTGGATGGCGAGACTTAAAACACAAACTGATGAGCCATGAGGAATGGAAGGAAGGATGTCTTCAAACATAGACTGTACCAGTACAAACTACAGAGAATCTATCCTAGAGGGGTTAATGGCTGGAAAGTCACAAAGGGTCACTCGCCTCCTCCCCTACTTCCCTGGCACCAGTAACATCAGCATGGACAGAACCCTGGCGGATCTGCTCCTGGAGGGTTCGAGGGAGGGGAGTACTGAGGCTAAGCATCGCATCTCAATCAGGCTGCCGGTCCCCTGAGAACAGGCCCTGTGTCCTGTTTCTGTGTTCTCTACAGTGTGTCCTGCCCGTGGCAGAGGCCACACAGGACAGGGCTGAGGGAGGATTGTGGGTTTTCTTCATTACAACCCTCCTCAACAGTTAGAAACTGTCCTTATACTCAAGGACAGTCCTACACCAGGTCACCTGGGCAAACCAGGCCCTTGTCCAGGCTGGACCACCCAGGACTTACCCATGTGTTTTCAGGGTCTTAGAGGAAGGCTTCACCTCCCCTGCAGCTGAATGAAAGCTGCCACGTCCCACTTACCCCACAGGGGTCGGATCTAGAGAGTCTCCGGGGCTGCTCCAACATACCATATTCCCTAGATCTTTCTGATCACCGCATGTCCCTGCCAGGGGGTCTGCACATCTGCCTGCTGGGGGCTGGGAGTGGCCGAGAGCCCCAGCTCCCCCACAAAGACCTAGCCCTGAGTGTGCAGAATGGCAGGTCTCAGATGCAGAGCCACCGCTGGCACAGGGTAACATGGAAAATGCCTGGCCTTGGCACAAGTGCATTCTGCTCGGAATATCTAGCAGGAATCGTAATCAGAGGGCAGAGGCAACTGCATTTGTGGGGAGAAAATGTGGGGCGATGCAGTGTCCCGAGCAGCTTCCCGACCCCCGTCATCGCCGTCCTTGCGTTGTGCCACCGCCCTTGAAGATACTTCTTTTGGTGGTTCTGTGGGAGCTGCTGCAGATGAGGACGGGGTATCAGTGTCTGTTTCTCCTCAGCCACTCTCAGCCAGGTCGCTGGGTGCCAGATATGGAAACATAAATGGCAGCTGCTGTCCTGAAAGCAGGTGGCTGCTCTGACCAGGGAGGGAAATGGCTTGGGGACTTACTCATGCAGCCTGAGAGCCACAGAGTAAGAATAAGCGTGCAACAGGTGTGTGTAGGCACGATTGTGTATGCCTATATCTGCGTGTAAGCTCCAGAGCTGTGAGCTCACACACACACAGGCACACAGATACACACATACAGGAACACACAGACACACGCACATGCATGCACACACACACACAGATGCACATACACACACATACATACACACACAGACACGCAGAGACATACATACAGATGCAGAGACATACGCACAGACACACACATACATATACACACACATGCAGAGACATATATACAGACACAGACATACACGCAGACACACACATATGTATACACACAGGCACACAGAGACATACACACACACACATCCAGACACACAGATGCACACATACAGACACATACACACACACAGACACGCACAGACACGGACAGACACATACACACATATACATAAGCACACACAGACATACCCACAGAGACACAGACACACATGTGCACACACACAGACACACACACTCACATAGCACACACATACACAGAGACATGCACAGATACACACATAACACACGTATGCAGACACACATAACACATGCTCCTCCCACCCCATTGGTGGTGGCCACAGGGCTGTCCGGAGAGCAAGCAATCAGTAAGCGTTTGTTGGATACTTAGTGAAGGATGAAATGACTGAATGCACCTGTAGGTGAAATGGATGCTTCTGCTTGCAGGGCAGGCTCTAAGAGTCGAACAGGGGCATGGCAGAAGCATCGCCACAAGTGCTGACGAGGTGATGGCTTAAAACACTGCAAGCCCCATGCAGAGCGAAAACTCCTTTCAGAGGAGCTAGATGACCCGGGAACTATTGCTGTAGCCTCATTATCTGTGAATGATTGATTCCAGACAGGAATTGAAGATGAGGCAACTGAGAAAAGGAAAAGGGAAACACAGTGTGCCTGTTAAATGCCCTTGTTCACCTGGCGAGAGATGCACATGTATAGTCTCACCATCAACTATCCATGTGGGGTATATATAAAAATATAGAAGTGTACATTGTATGTGTATATATATGTGTATATGTCTGTGTATACACACATATATACACATACACACATTATGTACATTTATATCTGTATAACGGCAGTGCCTGCACTGGCTATTTCCAGGCGGCCCATATCCTGTTTTAAACTGATTTAAAATATTGCTACTGTAAACTAATATCGTGATTTGCAACCACTTAAATTCTGGGAGAATTTCCCAGGACTGTGATGAAAATCCCAGCGTCTGGTGGTTCCCTCATACCAGCTTAACCCTAATTGCCTACACTAAGTCCAATTAGCGGCAAATCAGATTCCCCTTCATTTCATCTGATGAAGTAAGCTTTGGCAGGAGCATCTGCCCACGCAAAGCAGAATGAAGAGGGAGAGAAGAACGGGGTTGCAGGGAACAGGGACATGAGTGTGGCGACCAAAGGGTGGCCACAGTCCTCCTGCCCCTGAGTCTCCATGGCTCCGTGCCCCCAGCATGCAGATTCCCTTCCCTGCACAGAGTTTTTGTAACTGAGTTTGGTGAGAATCAAATCTATCAGGTACAGTCCTAGAAACAAATAACTTGAAGTCTACTTTAAAGGCAGATTCTCCTGGTCTCTTTCTTTCCTGTGTCTCTACTCTGTGCCTCTCTCTAACACACACACACACACACACACACACACACACACACACACACGGCCCTTCTGTAAGCACACTTTCCTCTCTGTCCCCTCAGTGCCCCTGCAGGCACTGGGTGGCGGCTGCCGAGGAACCAGTAGGACTGGCACAGCCATGGCAGTGGAGCATGCGGTCCAGGGCACAGATATCAGCGGCTCTGGCTCCACAGGCAGTGCATCCTGCCAAAGCCTTCTCTCTCTGCATCTCAAGGTCACAATAATAGATTACGAAAGAGTGGAAAAGCACGGCTCAGAAAATGGGCCGTGGGGACTTTCCTCTGGGTGAGGAGGAAGAGAACAATGCCCAATGCGGCAGCAGGTCGTTTGAACTCTGCGAGGGAAGGAAATGTGGAGCGTGGGGTCCCTCCAATGCCTGGCGCCTGCAACGCCCCCCTTCAAGGGCTCTGAAAACACCAAACTTGGGACCATTGGAAAATGATTTCTCAGGTGTTCTGATGTAGAAGAGATTCCATCACAAACACTAACCTGTTTCACAAGAATCAAATATTTACTATTGTGTTTCATGGTGGCTACTTTTTAAGTCCCTTGCAAATTAAGGTAGGACAAATGTTCTCACAAAATAAACATTCTCCTGTCTTCAGAAACCACTGATAAATAGTCAGGGCCGATGAATCCTTGCCTCTCCTCAGAATAAGGGAGGGCTGTTATTTTAAAGCAGCAAATAGAACCAATCCTCAAGTGCCCTGGCGGAACAGAAGGCTGGACTGTTAAAAGTTTGTGACACTCTCAGGGATGACATTGGTTTCCAAGGGCTGCAGCAGCCATACCCAAAGAAAACATTTTATGCATGATGATGTAGTAACTATACTTCAAGTCTTGACTTAAAACATGTATAATTCAACAACAAAATTACAATTTCTCTGTAAAAGGAGCACTTTTTAAAAATCCAAGCCACTTATACCAGTTTGAAAATATTTGGGGTCTTAACTGTTTCTGAGGCTATAGCAAGTGGTTTCTCATAAAATCAGACCCAAGGGAGCTCTCTGAGAGGACCCTAGGCACTTAGATTATATTCCAGGTATAATTTATTCCAAACAGTTTAGCATAAACTATGGTCACATTATAAGAGCATACTCTGGTTGTAAAATGTCCAGGAAAGACAGAAATAGAGATGGGGTCCAAGAAACAGTTCTAGTCTCCTAGAAACCATGCCTTCTGCTCAAGCCAAGTGCTTCTCCTGATCACGTCCTCCTGGTATCTCCTAGCGGCCGCGAGCATTGGAACACAGTCTGACCAGTTCCTGAGCCACCAGGCACCTTCTCTGAACGTCTGAACTATCCGCCTCTTCCCTCAGAGCGGGCCTACAGGGACTCAGCAAGGCTGGGTGCTGGAGGGTCACTCTGTAGGCCTGGCCAGAGGGAGACCACACCACCCAAAGAAGCCACTCAACAGCCAGGGCTCCCCTGAGAGGTCACAACTGGTGACACAGGCCCTTCGCTGGGAGAGCCCAGCCCTACCCAGAACAGAAGGGCTCACTGCTCCAGCCTCCAGCCTTCAATCCCAGCTGGAGCTTTTCAGCTCTAGTTTTTCCTCCAGGTTATCTTCCCTCTGTGGCCTCCAGCGGGTCACCCTGTGATGCTGCAGTTCCCCAGTCTTTGCAAACGGGGGAGAGATGACTACTGACTTCCGCGATGATTCATGCTGGTTGTTTACAGCAGAGACGGAGGCAGTGCGGTGCCTGCACGTCTTGGAATTAGCCGAGCTGTGAGGGTGCACCGAGGCCAGCACCGGGGTTCCCGGGTATGCCAAAGCTGGAATTGTGCTGCTGCCCTGCAGAGGAGCAGGGGGAGCGGGGAGCAGGGATACAAAACCTTGCCTGTCAAGGAACGCAGTGTTCCTGGCCCTGTCTGGAACCTTCACAAAGCAGGTGGGAAGGGAAAGTGCATGGATAAGATGGACTTCCCAAAACAGCTTCTGCCAAATTAAATCAAGAATATCCAGTTCCTTCTTTTTAAATATATATGTATTAAATTATGAAATCATTTAAATATGTAGAAAAGTGCAGAAATAATAGATCAAAGGTCCAAGTACCCACTCATCAGCTTTAACATTTTGCTGTCTATACTACAGATTTTGTTATTTTCAAAAACAAAAATGCAATCAGTCAAGCAAGCACACAGCAGTTCCTGAAGGGATTTGATGTCGAGCAATTGCAATACCAAACGAGCCCACCTCCAGTTCTCTGCTGAACAGATCCGCTCATGATGTTATTTCCCTCACTCTGCCACCCCCGAGTCTCTTCTGTTGCTCTTAGGACACCGTGGCGAGAGCTCTGGAGTCCAGACTCCACTGTGGAGACCGACATGGTTCCCTGAGCTCCCTGCTTGGTCTCCTGTCCTGCCTGGTCTCAAGTCCTACCTACAAAGACTGACAGCACTGTACTAATGCAGCAGCTTCAAATCACTGAGCAAGCAGCCCACTCCTTCCCGTCTCCTCCTGAGCCCACCTTCTCTCCACGCTCCCTTATTGCAGGCTGTCCATAGGTACCATTTGGCTCCAATTCTACATCATAAGTGTTTCTATGAATACAGGCTTTGTGGAGTGTTTATTCATAGGACATTAATCCCAGAGGGGAATAAAAGCAGTGCCGTCCATGACATTATCTGTGTTAGCCTTGGATTGTCTGCTGTAAAATGCTAATTGCAGCCTCTGGAGTTGAGAAGGTGTTTGTATGAAGCCTGAACAGGGAGCAGGAGGGCAGGCAGAAGAGGCAGCCCAGCCTTCTAGGAGCCAGGGCCCTCAGAGGAGGAGGAAGGCCTGGGGCCAGGCAGCAAGTGGACATGGCACAGGGCCTGGTTCCAGAGCTGAGCCTGGGAGGGGGCCTTTGTACTGCCCAGAGGAGGGGCCACAGTGTCCCTCCAGCTACCTGGTCACTGGTTTTACCAAAGCTGGTATCCAAACATCCCAGGGGTCTCCTCAGAGCCCGGGCAGCTGAACAAACCCATGTTTTTAAAAATGAGAGTGACACCAGCCTGCCCCTCCTCCCAGTGCAGCGGGGTGTGAGGGTGTGCGGCGGGGTGTGAGTGCGCAGTGGGGAGCAGGGAGCCTAAATCCTAGTACACATGATGTATTTTGAGATTCCAAGGAGCTCCTGGATGTGCATTCAAGGGTGGCAGTGTTTCAGGAGGGGCAGATAGACGTGCAGGCAGCCACACCCTTTCCCCTCCACCCTCCCCCAGCAATTTGTTCCTTCTCAAGTTTGAGACACGCGAGTCTTGCATCTGTGTCTCTGGAGCCGCCTACACAAACCAGCGCAGAGATCACAGGGCTGGGACTGGCTGGCGACAGTTCACTCCCTCAACTCCAGAGGAGGAAATGGAGCCAGAGGTCGTAAAACGATGATAGAATCGAAAACAAGACCATTTCTTTCTGCACCCCACACCCTTTTTACTTTCACACATGCACACACACATACCCCACATGCACACTCACACCCATGTCCAGGATGGCCGGACAGAGCCCCTCCCAGTCCTGCCATTCATTTTGCATACATGCTTGGCTGGCTAGTGGGCAGGATTATGTTTGACAAAACCTCCTTTTAATCAATCTGATGCTTGCCAACCTAGGAGCTGACAACCGTGCAAAGCACCGGGCCATGGGGCAGTGTTCCATTTTGTTTCCTCTGGATAGCTGGCAAGATGGAGTCCCTCGGAGGTGAGAGGATGGTTTCTAGAAGCACGGGAATTCTCAGTAGTGGATTAAACTGCAGTGCAGACCGTCTGCATCCCCAGTGGAGAGTCAGAGGCCGGGGAGGATGCTGAGCATTCCAAGCAAGCACTCTTCCAGAAACCTGCCAGCTTCCCCACAGCAGCCAGGGTGACGATGGGAAGAGCTGCTGCAGTCCTCGCCTTCAGCCCGTCCTGGAGCCTGCCCAGCACAGCCAGCCGACTTCCCAGAGAGCAGGGGCTGGGGCACGGGAGGGGACCCAGTCCCCTCAGACTTCAAAACAGATAACCACCTTACAGATAGGCCCATGAAATACGCTTGAAAGGGATGAATAAGGAAGGAAGAAAGGGAGGGAGGGAGAGAGGGAGGGAGGGCGGAAGGGAGAGAGGGAGGGAAGAAGAGAGAAAAGAAGGAAGGAAGGAAGGAAGGAAGGAAGGAAGGAAGGAAGGAAGGAAGGAAGGAAGGAAGGAAGGAAGGAAGGAAGGAAGGAAGGAGTCTCTCAACAGCTAAGCTATGTAAGAAGGACCATGCTAGGAAGTCTATGTTTTTTTACAATGATAAGGATGCCAGTTTGTCTGGGACTTTGCTCATCAAGCCCTACTCATACCCCCATAAAATCCCTTGCCTTCTCCATTGCCAGTTCTTAAGGACTTTATTTTTTCACTCAGACATTAGCCATTCATGAACCTTACAAGGTGTGTTCTGAATTCTACCTTAGCTACTAAACCATACCTGAAGATACCGACTCAGGAGCCAGATCAGTCTAGTCTTATCCTGACTGTCCTGACACTGGGCTGTGACCAAGTCTCTCTCAGCCTGTGGAGGGAAAGGTGCCTGGAAGTCAGGCAGCCCCACCTGGCTACAGACACCACACAGGCTGTGCCATAGTGGGATATTGTGATTTATAATAAGAAATATGGATTTTGGCCTGTGTCCCTGGTTTCTGGCACAGAACTCCTAAAAGACAAACAAACAAACCAGCAAACAAAACTTTGTAATTTCCTGAGCAGTAGGAGAACATCTTTTGTTCTAGCGTTTGGTCTTTGACATGGTTCTCAACATGGAGCTCCTAAATCCCTTGGAATTTCCTGGGTGATAGGAGTGCTTTTGTTCTAATGAGGCGGCCCTTGGTGTGCTCCTGAGTCAGGGCTGGTCACCAGCAAGACCAAGCTATGATTAGACGCTTGGAACTTTCAATCCCAACTCTCATCCTTTGGGGAGACTGAGGGGCTGGAGATGGAGTTAATCATTGACCATTCCTACATGATGAAGCCTCCATAAAAATTTCTGAACTATGGGGCTCGGGGAGCTTCCGGGTTGATGAATAAGAACACACGTATGTGCCAGAAGGGCGGCACACCTGAGAGGGCATGGAAGCTGCTCACCGCTCCCCCATACCTTGCCTTCCATCTGGCAGTTCCTGAGCTGTATCCTTTTATAATAAATGGGTTAAAGTAAGCAAAGGCTTGCCCTGAGTGCTATGAGCCATTCTGGCAAATGATTGAACCTGAGAAGGAGGTTTTGGGAGCCTCAGATTTGCAGCCAAGTTGGACAGAAGTTGTGTGTAACCTGGGCCCTACTACCTACAATTGCACAGGAAGTAGGGGGCAGTCTTGTGGGACTAAGCCATTAATCTGTGGGATCTGACACTATCTCCAGGTAGATGGTGTCAGAATTGACACCAACTGGGTGGCAGAGAACTGGGCAATGTGCAAAAAACCCACATATCTGGTCACAGAAGTGATTTGTGTGGTCAGAGAGAGTATAGAGAAGGAAAAACAGTCGGTGTTTCCTGTCTTACTGACGGTCATCAAGGTTTCACCCCATGGCCTTTGGGGACTTGGAGTTGAAAGAACAACCATCCGGCATCCTTGAGGCTATCTTCCCACTAAACATTATTTAAAGCAGTACATCCAATATGGCAGCCACTAGCAACACGTACCCACTGAGCACTTCACACGTGGCCATTAGGATGTACTGAAAGTACAAAAAAAAAATTCACTGGATTTTGAAGACAGTGTAAAAAAAGAAGGCAAACTATATCATTAATAATTTTTTAGCATTGATTATATGTTGAACTGATAATATTCTGATTTTATGGGCTAAATGTCATGTAGTATAAAATTATATTCACCTTTTTTATTATCATAAAATACAAATATCATAAAATTTACCTTTTCTTTTTCTTTTCTTTTTTTGAGACAGTCTTGCTCTGTCGCCCAGACTGGAGTGCAGTGGCATGATCTCAGTTCACTGCAACCTCTGCCTCCCTGGTTCAAGTGATTTTCCTGCCTCAGCCTCCTGGGTAGATGGGACTACAGGTGCCCACCACCATGCCTGGCTAATTTTTGCATTTTTGGTAGGGACAGGGTTTCACCCTGTTGGCCAGGCTGGTCTCCAACCCCCAACCTCGTGATCCACCCACCTCGGCCTCCCAAAGTGCTGGGATTACAGGCGTGAGCCACCGCATCCGGCCAAAATTTACCATTTTAATCATTTTAAGTGTGCAGTTCAGTAGTGTTAGGTACATCCACATTATTATGCTACCATGACCACCATTCATATCCAGAACTTCTTCATCATCCAGAACTGAAACTCTATGTTCGTTAAACAATAACTCTTCATTCTACTTTCGGTCTCTATAAATTTGACTCCTCTAGGTAATTCATGTAAGTGGAATCATAAATACTTGTCCTATTGTGACTGGCTTATTTCACTGAACATTATGTCTTCAGGTTCATCCATGGTGGAGCATGTGTCAGAATGTCCTTTTTTTTTTCTTTTAAAGCTGAATAATATTCCTTTTCTGTATAGACCACATTTTGTTTATCCATTCATCTGTTGTTGGACACTTGGGTGGCTTCCACTACAGGCGGTTATCATGCAGAATGCTGCCATGAGTACAGTGTGCAGATGTCTGTTTGAGTCCTAGCTTTCATTTCTTTTATTTCTTTCTTTTTTATTTTTTTATTTTTGAGACGGAGTCTCACTCTGTCGCCCAGGCTGGAGTGCAGTGGCGCCATCTCGGCTCACTGCAAGCTCCGCCTCCCGGGTTCAAGCGATTCTCCTGCCTCAGCCTCACAAGTAGCTGGGATTACAGGCGCCCGCCATCATGCCCAGCTAATTTTTGTGTTTTTAATAAAAACTGAATTTCACCATGTTGGCTGACTGGTCTCGAACTCCTGACCTTGTGATCTGCCCGCCTCAGCCTCCCAAAGTGCTGGGATTACAGGCATGAGCCACCGCGCCCAGCCCTAGCTTTCATTTCTTTTGGGTATATACCCCAAAGAAGGAAGGAATTGCTAAATTTTATGTTAATTCCATGTTTAATATTTTGAAAAACCACCATCCTGTTTGCCACAGCAGCTGCACCATGTTACATTCCCATCGACAGTGCACAAGGGTTCCAATTTGTCCACATCCTCACGAACGCTACTTTCTGTTATTTATTTTTAAGCTTTTCATAGAAACCATTCTAATGGGTATGAAGCGGTATTTCGTTAGGTATTGATTTGCATTTTCTTAATGATTAGTGATGGATCGAGTGTCTTCTCATGTGAGTAGTGACTATTTGTATATCTTGTATGGAGAACCACCTGTTTCCTTTTACTTTTTTTGTTTTTAAGGTGGCTACCAGAAAATTTAAAGTTACATGTATGACTCACAATGTATTTCTACTAGAGAGCTCTAGTCTAGAGCGAATGAAGGTACAGCTCCTACCATACGGAGTGTTTTAGCAATGGAAGGAATCCTGTTATTCAGAATGTGGCAAATGCAGTTCCAATTAATTATCTCTGAGTTTCTTTCCAAGAATAATATTTTATGATCTCTTTCTCTCTCTGCTCTAAGGACTTAACCTAGTGCTTTCACGTCAAAGGAGAAAAAAGGAGTCATTCCCCCATACAACGTGGAAGACCCAAAGGTTCAGAGGACCCATCATCTGTGTAGAGTGGATGGGCTCTTCTGACTGGGGGGTGTCTCGGCTCCAGAGCTCACCACTGTCCTGTACCTGGGGAAGAAGCATCCATGCATATAAATTAGGCTGATAAAAGTTTGCACCTTCTGACGTTCCAAGGGAGGGATGAGATACCATCAGAATCAAGTCCCTTGGGCTGGGCACGGTGGCTCAGGCCTGCAATCTCAGCCCTTTGGGAGGCCGAGGCAGGGATCACCTGAGGCCAGGAGTTCGAAATCCAGCCTGGCCAACATGGTGAAATCCCATCTTTACTAAAAATACAAGAACTAGCTGGGTGTGGTGGGCGGGCACCTATAATCCCAGCTACTTGGGAGGGTGAGGCAGGAAAATCACTTGATCCGGGAGGCAGAGGTTGCAGTAAGCCAAGATCACACCACTGCACTCCAGCCTGGATGACAAGAGCGAAACTCCGTCTCAAACAAAAAGAAAAATCTAGTCCCTTGGTCTTAGGGGCAGAGACTACAAGTTTATTCCGCTGAGATAAATGCATTTCTTGATGCTACAAGCCATCCTACCCACAGAGGCTGCTTCTAACAGTTTCCTGGGAGTCTGTCTCATGCTACATTTAGTAGAAGAAAGTTGTCATCGTTTTCCACCATTGAACAGTTACAAGACTGGGGTAGGCTCCAAAGTTACTTTTCATACGTTTTCTTATTTCCTCTGAGGAAACAGCATCACCAGCCCAGATTTCCTTCCTTTTATCTTATTTAGAATCTCACAGAGGCATGACCCACCATTGGGATTGAGCTTGGCATTTACAGAAGACCCGCAAATGCTGTGGCCTAGAACTTCATTTCAAAGGTAAAAAGAAGAAAAAGAAGAAATTTTGTGGAAAAAGCAAGAACTATCATGATGTCTGTCACTTTTTCTTTCTTTTTTCTTTTTTTTTTTTTTTTGAGACAGAGTTTTGCTCTATAAGGCTGAAGTACAATGGCACGGTCTCTGCTCACTGCAACCTCTGCCTCCCAGGCTCAAGCGATTCTCCTGCCTCAGCCTCCCAAATAGCTGGACTATAGGCGCACCACCACACCTGGCTAATTTTTTTGTATTTTTAGCAGAGACGGAGTTTCACCATGTTGACCAGGCTAGTCTCGAACTCCTGACCTCAGGTGATCCCTCGGCCTTGGCCTCCCGAAGTGCTGGGATTACAGGTATGAGCCACCATGCCTGGCTGCCACTTTTTCTTTCTAAGAGGAATACATTTATAGCAGACCAGCCCTTGCAATAGCTGTTAATATGGCTTGAAAAGAAAATGAGGACAATATTTTAATGCCAGATAAAAAAGTAGAAACCAGGCAAAACTATGATCTGGTCACCTATATGAAAAGATAATGCAAAGAGTAATACTAGGTAGAATATATTTGAATGCATTGGAGGAAAATGCTCTGTAAAAATAGACTTTATAGTTTATGTATAAAATATAGCTTATAGAAATGTTCTTTGCTGGCCGGGTGCAGTGGCTCATGCCTGTATTCCCAGCACTTTGGGATGGACCAGCCTGGGCAACATGATGAAACCCTGTCTCCACTAAAAACACAAAAAATTAGCCAGGTGTGGAGGTGGGGTCCTGTAATCCCAACTACTCGGGAGGCTGATACAGAAGAATCACTTGAACCTGGGAGGCAAAGGTTGCAGTGAATCAAGATTGTGCCACTGCACTCCTGCCTGGGCGACAGAGTGAGACTCTGTCTCAAAAAAAAAAAAAAAAAAAAAAAAAAAAAAAAAAAAAGAGAAAGAAAGAAAGAAAAGAAAAGAAACATTCTGCTATCTAGATTCATACAAATACAGGGGACTTGATATCTTGGAAATAATAGTGACTCATGCCTTGATAAATCCTTTTATACCCTAAATTTTTGACCCTGTAGTAGAATCATCTAATTTCCCTGTAAAAGAACCATTGAATTTCCCCATAATAGAATCATCTAATCTCCCTAATGTCAGTGTCCTCATCTGCAGAATTAAAGATATAATTTGCCCTACAAGATTTGGGGGATTTTTGTAAGAACCTATTGAAATAATAGATGTACAAACATTCTAAAAAGTTAGACGTAAAATAAAAATGATTTTATAACAGGAATATGGTTCATTATACTAGATTTCCTATCACAGTGACTGAGAAAACACTGATATTCATGGGAAGAAATGAGAACCTGTACCAGCACTGTTGAAGACTGAAACAATATGGGATTTCCATCCATCCCACCAATTTACTTGGATCATCTTTTTAGGAGGCTTACAGGGAAGTTGTGGTGTTCTGTGCATCATATAGTTTATATTTAATATACAGAAACTTTTCTTTAAGGAACCCGAGGCTGGGCGCAGTGAGTCACACCTGAAATCTTAGGACTTTTGGGAGGCCGGCGCAGGCAGATTGCTTGTCCAGGAGTTTGAGACCAGCCTGGGCAACAGAGCAAAACCTCATCTCTACAAAAAATACAAAAATTAGCCAGATGTGGCATGGTATGTGCCTGTAGTCGCAGCTACTAGGGAGGCTAAGGCGGGAGAACCACCTGAGCTCAGGGAGGTTGAGGCTGCAGTGAGCTGTGATTGCACCACTGCACTCCAGCCTGTGTGACAGAGTGATACCCTGTTTCTAAAAAATAAAGTAAAGTAACCTGAGTGAGGGTGGGAGAGAGTTAACCAAAGAAAACTGAAAATAATACTAGAACCTTCGCTATTACGGGCAGAAAGTTTCCTGCAAGCAGCAGCCAAGTTCCCAGAGAGGAAAAAAGTGTGTGTCTGTGTGTGTGTGTTTAGCTTCAAAATCACAAAACACTTAGGTACTATGTTTTATTTCTCCAATCTTCCTTCTTTCCAAAAAAAAGAAAGAAAAAGAAAATGAATGCAAGGAGCAGAGGTCTCAGAAATCTTCAGGCAGTCCTGCCTGAATTGCTAAAGCAAGGAAGCTGAGGGCCTTGCAGCCCATTCCTCTAGTACCTATGGCGTCTGGGGCCTGCAGCAGGTGTGGCGGTGACGCGGGTTATTTGTTTTCCAGGGTCAGGTTGGCACATTTCTAGCCCAGGGCTCTGGGTAAATGTTTAGATTTCATTTTCTGTCTGGTGTTCAACTCCTGGGCGTCAAAGGCAGGCCCCTGCATGCTGCTGCCCTCCTACGTCCTTTGTCTCCTCCCAGGGGCTGGTGGGAATTCAAGAGGTGAGAGGAAAAGGGAGGGGAGGGAGTGGACGCTTTGCTGCGGTTCCAGCTCTCCCCAAGAGCCGCTTTCAAGGCACAGCATCCCCCTCTCCCTCGCCCTCTCTAGGGAGGGCTTGCAGCGCCCCAGTACTGGGAATGGGGCTTGTTTACACAGCTCATTATTCGCTCTTTGCAGTTGCTATAGCAACCACCAGGGGTCAGTTTATAGAAGGAGAGGAAGTTCACTTTTGGGGAGTTAACCTTCCAGCTCCTGTGCGAAGCGCAGCTGAAAACAAAAGCCCCAGACACCCATGGAGGAAACACATCGAAAAGCTTCCTATGAACGTAAGCATCCTTTAGGGCAAAAAACCACTCAGAGACGCCACGTTTCTCCCTTGCTGAGAGTCTCCAGATCAGCTGACGGCAGAATGAAGGTCTTACCACCGCACCGGGCAGGCTTTCCTCTCGCCCCCATCCTCTCACTACTTTGCCCTGTTGGTAGTTAAGATGACAAGGGCATCTAAGTTCATTTAAAGTGATAAGTTTCATTAATATTACGTATTAACGGAGGACCGGAAAGATCTCTGTGAACTGGTACGATTCCCATCTTCCTCCTGAAGGGAGAGGCAGCACCCCATCAGAGCAGCGCACCCATCTCGAGATCCACACCCACCAGAGAGGAGCGGCGCTGCTTCTGTAGAGCTTGCAGGGAAGACCCCCAGGACGCCTGGCCAGTGAAGAGTGTCCAGCACTAACCAGCTTAGCTAACCCGATTCAGCAAACAAATAATACAGATGCCCAGTTAAATCTGACCTGCAGAAAAACAAGGAATTTTTGTGTAAGTCTTCCATGCAGCATCTGGACCATATATACAGTAAGTCGATAGAACCTAACATAAGCCAGTCCTTGCCCTCCTCCTCACTGGCCACCATCACCTCCAAAAGAGTTTAGTAGATAATTTCTCTTTTATAAGCAAATAAAGTGCCAGCTTACTGTTCAGGATGATCTAGGCCTTGGACTATCAGGCTGATCATGAAAAAAATGAAAGGGAGTGATTTACATATATGCAAATCATAAACCAGAGGCTAGGCTAGCCACAGACAGCCACTCATCTTCCCTCAGATCTAAACACCAGCATGAGTTACTTGATTGGTAAATGCAATAGAACTCATTTTGTGAATTATCTAAAATCCATAAAGGGTAATGATTTCTATTTGTTTGAAAGGAAAAACATTTTTACTGTGTATGTGTTTAAAGGAATAGACCAAATTTGTTTCTGAGCGCTACACATGTACAGGGGAGACAGTGATATTTGCATTTATCAAAGTCACACTCTTCCCAGCATTTCTTTTGCTAAGGTTTTACCGCTTCTTCATCAAGAAGGCTGGCTCAGTGAAAGTTTTACTGAATTTTGTAGAAATTCTGGAAAACCTAGACCATTAGTTGTAATGCTGTGCTGACCCTAAATCCACGAACCCAAAACTTAAGGCAAAAAAAAAAAAAAAAATTAAGAAGCATAAACTTTTATGAAAACAAAGCAAATAGCAGCTGTAGTATGTTCCATCAGGTCCCCACCAACTCAGACTGCAGACTCCCACAGCTCTGATCCAAAACAGGGAATTAAAGGAAAACTGTCAAGCTAAACATTATCAACAATAAAAATATTCTCACCTGTTGCTAACTCTAAAAATCTCAATATAGATTTCACAGAGAAAAAAAAAAAGTGTTAGTTTTAGAAGCTGATCCTTCTAAAGCCCAGAACAGTGAGTTCTAATTTTGTCTCTTCAATGTCTGGTTGTGACCTCCGTGGAAGTCTGTGGACAGTTCTGACTTGGTCTCCCTGTGGGCAAAATGCAGATACTGAATTATACGTGTTCTTTGCCTAATCAAGAGTGTATAATAAGAATGTCTATACCTATACTCTGAGCTCTTCAGACAAAAGGCAGGAAGTAGAAATGTGATTATTTGTGCTGTTCACTTTTTAAACAAGCAACTTGATTTAGAAGTTGAAATCAGTTTAGTTGTTTGGTTTGGTTTGATTTAAAGCACTTTGAAATAACT
This sequence comes from Macaca nemestrina, assembly GCF_043159975.1. Taxonomy (NCBI): domain Eukaryota; kingdom Metazoa; phylum Chordata; class Mammalia; order Primates; family Cercopithecidae; genus Macaca; species Macaca nemestrina. Next base: position 177,462,155 of record NC_092129.1, on the reverse strand, counting down.
TCATTTTGGAAACCCTATTTTCATTTATTTAAACCAATAGTCCTCTGCTTTTTTTCTTAATCATTTGTTAATAAACCCTACATTTGAAGCTCAAGCATTCAGACAGTGTGTCTTTAACACCATTCAACAGCTGTTAAATGGGATAATCACCTGTTTATCCTCATGTCACTAATTCAAATGCTAATTGCACTCTAGGTTTGGTTTATTCCCTCACTGGAGCCAGACCAGGTGTGCAGCACTCTGGAAGCATGCTGCAATGTCATGGAACTCCAGAGATTGATTATATTTTCAGTGGCACAGATAAAACAGGGCAACACACATGCACACACGCTCACACACATGCACCCTTGCACAAAAATGAATGAACATGTTGCCCGTAACTGTGAAAATTAGAAATGACCTAAATGTCAGATCACAGGGAAATAAACCAAAGGAAACAACCATGGCATGTAGTATTATGCAATCATTAAAAGAATGTTTATGCATATGGTCAAATAACATGTAAAAAATAGCTATGTTGAGTGAAAAAGGTAGTATGTAAAACTATTGTATGTAAACAATATGGAAAAATATTTTGCACAGAAAAAGACCAAAAATACGATATGCTGGCAACTAAAATAAATCCATTTTTAGAGTACTGATTAAAAGCAAGGACAATCCTAGGAGCCTGGGATACATGAGAAGTTCCTGCTTTTTGCATTCTGGAAGAGAAAGACAAAATGTAGGTACAGAACTCATCAATAAGAGATATTTGTAGAGTGATGATCTTAAGAAGAAAATTTACAAAGGGCTATGAGGTAAAGGGTCTGCTTTAGTTTGGGCGCTGAGGGAAGAACTCTCACAGGAAATGCAAACAATGAGAAGCCCCAAGATAGGAGTGGGCTTGGCATGGTGGAGGAATGGGCACAGGTTGGAGTGCAGTGAGCTGGGAGAGTGTGGTAGAAGGTGTGTTTGGAGAGGCCCCGGGCAGAAGCAAGGGACAGGTGCAAGGGTGGAGGGAGAGACCAGAGTACCCCGCTGGGACCAGGTGTGCGGGATGGAGCATGGGCTAGGGTGGCAACCGTGGAGATGGATTCAGGACATTTTTTGAGGGTAGAACTGGCAAGAATTGCTGATGAACCAGATTTGGGGTGGAGGAGAGATGGGAATACTGAATCAAAAGAGAAGAATCTCATAGGACTCCTAGATTTTTGGCCTCAACAACTGAATCTATTGTAGTTCCACTCATCAAGCTGAATAGGACTCGTGTAGGAACAGGTTTGTGGTGGAAACTTTTTTTATTATACTTTAAGTTCTAGGGTACATGTGCACAATGTGCAGGTTTGATACATAGGTATACATGTGCCATGTTGGTGTGCTGCACCCATCAACTCATCATTTACATTAGGCATTTCTCCTAACGCTATCCTTCCCCCAGTCCCCACCCACCGAACAGGCCCCGGTGTGTGATGTTCCCTGCCCTGTGTCCATGTGTTCTCATTGTTCAATTCCCACCTATGAGTGAGAACATGCAGTGTGTGGTGGAAAATTAAGAGTTCTGTTTAGGCCATTTTATGTTTGAAATGCCTGTTAGATATCCCAGTGAGGATGTCAAGCAAGGAGTCAAGAGGCTCTGAAGTCTGCCTATCAGGGAAGCATCAGGGCTGGAAATATTTTGGAAGTTATTTGCATGTTGATGGCTTTTAAAGCAAGGGATAGTGTGGAACAACATAGACCACATAGAGAAGAAAGGCATCCCACAACGGAACTAGAGACTGGGCTCAGGAGAAAGAGCCAGTAAAGAAATGACAGCAGACACAGTGGCTCACACCTGTAATCCCAGTGCTTTGGGAGGCTGAGGCATGAGGATCACTAGAGATTGGGAGTTGAAGACCACCCTGGGCAACATAGCAATATCCTGTCCCTACACAGAATTTTTTTTAATTAGCACGACATGATGGCATGTGCCTGGAATTCTAGCTACTTGAGAGGCTAAAGTGGGAGAATCATTTGAGCCCAGATGGTTGAGACTGCAGTGAGCCAAGATCACACCACTGAACTCCAACCTGGATAACAGAGTGAAAATCTGTCTCTAAAAGAAAAAAGAGAAAGATAAAGAGAGAGAAAAAGGAAGGGAGAGAGAGAGGGAGGGTGGAAAGGAGGGAAGGAGAGAGGGAGGGAGGGAGGGAGCGAGGGAGGACGGAAGGAAGGACGGAAGGAAGGAGGGAGGGAGGGAGGGAGGGAGGGAGAGAAGGGAAGGGAGATAATGAGTTAGAAGGAAAGCTAGGGGAGTATGGCATGCCAAAACCAAGAGAAAAAAATTTTAAGACAAAAGAAAATAGCAGTGGTATAAATGCTGCTGAAAGTTTGAGAAATAGTGAGAAGTTACTATGGTTTGTTTATTTGTCCCCTCCAAATCTCATGCTGAAACTTATCCCCAGTGTTGGAGGTGGGGCCTAGTGGGAAGTGTTTGGGTCTTGATGTGAACGCCTCATTAATGCCCCCCTTGGGGTGAAGGAGTTCTCACTCTATTTGTTCTGGAGAGAGCTGGCTGTTGGAAAGAGCCTGGCACCTCCCCTCTCTTGCTTCCTCATGTGCCATGTGATCTCTGCACATTCCCCTCCCATTCACCTTCCACCATGAGTGGAAGAAGCCTGATGCCCACAGCTGATGCCCAATCTTGAACTTTTCCAGCTCTTAGAATTGTGAGCCAAATAAACCTTCTTTCTTTATAAATTACTCAGCCTCATGTATTCCTTTATAGTAACACAAAACAGACTAAGACAGACGCTTCCTCTGGTTTTGGCAACACGATGACCCTTACCAGATCAGGTTCAGTGGAGTGGTAAGAGTGAAAAGAATGGGAAGGGAGGCAGTGGGTTCAGTGACCACAGATGACACACATGAATGACCCTTGGAGCAGATCAGAGAAATAGGCCAGAGCTAGAGCTGTGCCAGCTGGGTCAAGGGAGGATTATTTTAGGGAATGATTTCAGAGCACACTTGAATATTGGTAAGAATGATCTAGTAGAAAGGATAAAAGAGATAGTGGAGGAAAGAGAGAAAAAGAAGAAAAAGAGATTACTGAAAAGCAAGCAGGATGGAATCCAGAGAAGGTAGGATTTGACCTTGATAGAAGCAAGGAAATTTCATCCATCATAACAGAAGAAAAGACCAGAAAGAACTGGCATAGATGTGGGTAGACCAGGAGATCTGGAGGGAACGAGGGAAGGGGGTTCCTTCTGATTGTTTCCGTTTTCTTGATGCATCCTAAAACAACATTGACATGGTTTGTGTCTGTGCCCCTACCAAATCTCATGTTGAGTTCCAGTTCCCAATGTTGGAGGTGGGGCCTGGTGGGAGGTGTTTGGGTGATGCGGGCAGATCCCTCATGGCATGGCGCTGTCCTCACAATAGTGAATGAGTCCTCACAAGATTTGGTTGTTGTAAAGTGTGACACCTCCCACCCCAACTCTCTCTCTTGCTCTGGCTCCTGCCATGTGAGACACCTGCTCCCCTTCACCTTCCGCCATGATTGGAGGCTTCTTGAGGCCCTTAGCAGGAGCCAACCCAAGGACCAAGCACAGTTGTGTTCCAATAAAACTTTATTTATAGGCTGGGCAAGGTGGCTCACGCCTGTAATCCCAGCACTTTGGGAGCCTGAGGTGGGCGGATCACGAGGTCAGGAGTTCAAGACCAGCCTGGTCAGTATGGTGAAACCCTGTCTCTACTAAAAATACAAAAAATTAGCCGGCATGCTTGAACCTGGCAGGCAGAGTTTGCAGTGAGCCAAGATTGCGCCACTGTACTCCAGCCTGGGAGACAGAGCGAGACTCCATCTAAAAAATAAAAATAAAAAAACTTTATTTATAAACACTAAAATTCAAATTTCAGATGATTTCTATCTTCATAAAATATTCTTCTTTTGATTTTTTTCCAACCATTTAAAAGTAGGAAAACTCTTCTTAGTTCATGAGCCTCATACACACAGGTGGCCCACAGGCCGTCATTTGCTGACCTTTGTGTTAGAGGAAAACGTGCGGTTCTTTTTCATGACAGACTGGGAAGTGAGTGAAGGCCTGGGCCCAGGCACACCTCTCTTGGACAGCGTGAGGTGGTGTGGCCATAGAGGTGCAGGGTCTTCTGAGCCGTGTCAGAAACAGTTAGGGCTTCTTATCTCCTGCTAGCAGAGATTTATGTCTTATTTCAACTTGTATTTTCCAACTTTTCTTTCAAAATGCTGTATTAATTCTGGCATTTAAAGGTTCCACATATCTTGCAGCAGAGAGAAACAATTAGTCCTGTACAAGTGACCATGTGCACCTCCAGTGCTGACTCAGGAGCTGACAAGAACCCAAGCCTCGCTGAGGTTTGAGTGCCAGCGTTGCAACCTTAGCCGTCTTCAGGTTGTGAAGTTCATTCCAGTCATACTGAAATTTCAAGACAGTTAATCTATAGCTATTTTAGATTAGGCATATTTTACTAATTGAATTGAGAATACCAACATCATAAATTGTTTTTAACATTCTAATTTACTCTCAGATTTTTTTAAAACTACTAAATTATTTTTAAATCCTGTGTATCTTCATGTGTAAGAGAGAATATGAAAACAGTTTTAAATAAATGAATAGAACCGAAAACTAGAGAAAATTCAGACAGAGAAAGCATGGAGAATATAATTTCCTGTTAAGAACAAAGGAGGTGATAACAAAGGTAATTTAATTATAAGACCAAGATGAATTTAACATAATGTTCAAATGTTCATTGATGACTCATTCCAAGAATTTTAAAATTTAAAATAAATAAATTAAATGTTTTTTTGTCCGGGGGATGGAGTCTTCCTCTCTTTTCCAGGCTGGAGTGCAGTGGCACAATCTTGGCTCACTGCAACCTCCGCCTCCCGGGTTCAAGCAATTCTCCTGCCTCAGCCTCCCACGTAGCTGGAGTTACCGGCACACACCAACCATCACACCCACCTAATTTTTGTATTTTTAAAGTAGATACGGAGTTTCACCATGTTGACCAGGCTGGTCTTGAACTCCTGACCTCAAGTGACCTACCCGCCTTGGCCTCCCAAAGTGCTGGGTTTGCAGGCATGAGCCACTATGCCCAGCCAATAAATTAATTTTTTTAACCAATGTAAACTCTCTAATTTTTAAAAATATAGAATACTGTTGTTTTGTTTTGTTTTGCTTTGTTTTCAGGCACATGTCCATGTTTTACTTTCCAGATCTGCCTCCCTAAACCAAACACCTCCCAGCAGACCCTCCCACCCACCTCCAACATTGGGAATTACAATTCAACATGAGATTTGGTAGGGACACAGGCATGAAACATATAAATGTTGTTTTAGGATGGGATGCATCAAGAAAATGGAAACAATTAGAAACAATCAGAAACAGTCAGAAAGGAACCCCTTTCCCTTGTTCCTTCCAGATAAATTATTAGAGTGGCACAGTATTTTTTTTTTTTTTTCCCGAGATGAAGTTTTGCTCTTGTCACCCAGGCTGGAGTGTAATGGCTCGATCTCCACTCACTGCAACTTATGCCTCCTGGGTTCAAGCAATTCTCCTGCCTTAGCCTCCCGAGTAGCTGAAATTACAGGCATGCGCCACCACGCCTAGCTAATTTTGTATTTTTGGTAGAGATGGGGTTTCACCACGTCGGCCAGGCTGGTCTTGAACTCCCTGACCTCAGGTGATCCGCCTGCCTTGGCCTCCCAAAGCTCTGGGATTATAGGCATGAGCTACCGTGCCTGACCAGTGTTTTTTTAAATTCACTTTAAAATGGACACAACTGGCTTATGCTTATTTCAGGGACTCACAGATCTACCTACAGGGTGTATGTTTCAATCAAGCATCTCTAGCGCATCCACCTCTATTCATAGCTTTGCCAAGGGTTGTGGAGAACCAAAAGCACAAATTTTGCAAAAGGCCGTCTAGGGTATCACTCATGGTTACTTGCTGGTTGTGTGACTTGGGCAATCTATTTACCTTTCTGAGCCTCAGATTTATTCCTACAACAGGGAAAATATAATACTTAGCACTTGGAATTGCCAGGGGATTAAGAATAACATATAAAAGCTCCTAGAGAGTCCCTGGGAGACAGGTAAACTCTTACCAGGTGTCGGGACTCTTGTCTTAGCTCCCAAGCTAAATGTAGCCAGCGCTCTAAGAGCCTCTGTACACTGACGCAAAAGGGACAAAGCAGAGTGCTTGGCACATAGTCAGCACTCAATACACGTTTGGAGGCTGATGAGTTAATTAACTGGCTAATTAATTAATGTAACCAAGGGCCTTCCATAAAAGAACAACAAAATCACAATGCTTTATTTCTATGGAGGTTTTACAGTCTCTCCAATGAGTGAGTCATGTCTAGAGGGCCACTATTGCACAAGGAGGGATGGAAGCTAAACAGGATGGCATTATGAGTTGAGGGCATGGATGTTTCTCTCTTCATTTTCAACCAATTTGTTCTTTCACCCTACTTGCTTTCAATCAGTGCTCTAGACTTGTTTTATTGGCTCCCAGCCAAGGTCTCTAAGAAGGGTAGAGAGTCCTGGCCAGGCGAGGTGGCTCATGCCTGTAATCCCATCATTTTGGGAGGCCGAGGTGGGTGGATCATGAGGTCAGGAGATCGAGACTATCCTGGCCAACGTGGTGAAACCCTGTCTCTACTAAAATACAAAAAAATTAGCTGGGCATGATGGTGCGTGCCTGCTGTCGCAGCTCCTAAGGAGGCTGAGGCAGGTGAATCCTTTGAACCCAGGAGGCAGAGGTTGTAGTGAGCCAAGCTCGCACCACCGCACTCCAGCCTGGCGACAGAGTGAGACTCCCTCTCAAAAAAAAAAAAAAAGATGAAGAAGAAGGGAGAAGGATAGGTAGTCCTACACACCACAGGGCTCCCACCACCATCCTCCTACCTTTCCTCCCTTCTTTCTACCGCCATCCACCCAGGGTATTAGATGACTTGGATTGGGCAATGAGTTCCAAAGCTTGTCAATGAGACTCTCAAAGTTTTGAACTGAGCTATGCAGACACCACTGGCAGATGCAATGAACTCGATAGCCAATAAAGGTAGCATTGGAAAATCAAGCTTGGTGGCATTATTGAGCTACACTCAAAGTGAGTAAACAAAGGAAGTCAGTTGAGAGAAAAAACAAGAGCAGATGTGTAAGGAAAAGCAAAAATGAGAGGCCATGTAGCCTGCGAGAGGCCACTGGAAAGGACAGCTGCCATGGGGTCCAGTCGATGAGGGTCCTGCTCTTGGCTTCTGCGCTCCAGAGGCCCTAAGCATTCATGCCTGCTGAGTGTCCTCTCCATTGGCCAGTGACATTAATCTGTGATACTGCTGCCTGGGTCAACAGGGCAATCTGTAGCGTGAAATGGAAAATTCTCTGCAACCTTATCTGGCCCATAGGAAGCCTTGCCATTAACTATCTAAGGTGCACTATCAGGCAACAAGGCGGGAGAGCACAAGTAGGGTTAACTCTCCAGATCCTAATTCCCAACGCTTTCCACCTGTCTTATAAAGTGAAAGCCCAAACCTCAAGGTAGTCTAGAAAATGCAGCTAGAATTGTGTGCTTTCCTGAGTTTTAAACTAGCTGCTTCTGTGTGTGTGTGTGTGTGTGTGTATTGCACACTCACAGCTGAATTGTAATTTATTCTCATTTGATTTCTTGATGTCAGTCTGTAGCACCCCAAACCTGAATCATGGTGCCTATGCTATCCTTTTCTCACAACTCACCCTCTCTGTGTGAATTTGATTTTCAAATCCACTAGTGTTTTGAAATGTCTGAATTATTCATTCAGAGAAGCAATGCACCATGCACAAGACACCAAATTACTTTCTATGATACTTAGTCAAAGAAAAGGCCCCCTTTAAAAATGCTTAGTCTTAAATCTATCTAGTCTCAAGGAAGGAAAGTAAGTTCATGTTCAAAATCTGTCAAGTCCTAAGTTGGTCTGGGAAAGTAAAAGCAAATTACAAAAACTGTACCAGGGATTTGTACACACTTGTTCATAACAGCATTATTCACAATAGTCCAAAGTGGAAGCAAACCAAATTTTTCTCAACAGATGAATGGATAAGCAAATTGTGGTCTATCCACACAATGGAATATTACTCAGCCTTAAACAGGAAGAGAATTCTAACACATACTAGAACCTGGGTGAACCTTGAAGACATTATTATCAGTGCAATAAGCCAATAAGTATTTGTCACAAAAGGACAATTACTATATGATTCCACTCATATAAGGTTCCTAGAGGCGTCAAATTCAGAAACAGAAAGTAGAATGGGTGTTGCCAGAGGTTGAGGGAAGGTGCAAGTGAGAGTTGTTTTTGAATGGGTACAGAGCTTCAGTTTGGGAAGATGAAAAAGCTCTGGAGATGGATGGTGGTGCTGGTTGCACAACAGCATGAATGTACTTAATGCTGCTGAACTGTACATTTGAAAATAGTTAAGATGGTAAATTATATATTGTCTGGAAGCATTACAAAATGTATCCTGTAAAACCCTCTCTACCTGCCCACATATGTCTTCATGATAAGAGGCTTTTTTTTTTTTTTTTAAATTTTACTTGTAAAGAATGGAACTCAGATAAGAAAAGACCATTTGGGCCAGGCACCTGTAATCCCAGCACTTTGGGAAGCCGAGGCGGGTGGATCACCTAAGGTCAGGGGTTTCAGACCAGCCTGGCCAACGTGGTGAAACCTCGTTTCTACTAAAAATACAAAAATTAGCCAGGCATGGTGGCACATGCCTGTAATTCCAGCTACGCAGGAGGCTGAGGCAGGAGAATCGCTTGAACCCAGGAAGTGGAGGTTGTAGTGAGCTGAGATTGTGTCGTTGCACTCCAGCCTGGGTGACAGAGCAAGACTCCATCTCAAAGAAGATGGAGGAGAAGGAGAAGGAGAAGGAGAGGGAGAGGGGAAAGGGGAGAGGGAGGGGAAGAGAAAGAGGATGAAGGAGGAGGAGGAGGAGGAGGAGGAGAAGAAGAGACCATTTGGGAAAGGTACATGACCACCCCATTTGCTTCTCTGGACGTAGAATACCAGCCGAGGAAAAGTTAGCACCAAAACAGGGTCAACTGATTTTGTTCTTTAAATTCGATGTCCCTCCTGATCCAACTCCTCTCCTCTCTGCCCAGCACAGGCAGGGGTGACCAGATCTTGCCCCAGGGCCTGTGCTGATGTCTGGCAGGACTCTGGAAGGAACTTCCTCCTCCCCTTGGAGAGCATTGCCCAACGGCAGGTGGAAAGAAAGGAGTTTTGTCTGAGATGTATAGAGTAAAATCCTAGTCACACGAACAAAAATGTTCATGAATAAAGAGCTTTCATCAGAATGGGTTTGGATTTTGAAATAGAAAGTTGAAAGGTCTCACCATATTTCTCAATGCAAAATTTGAAAGTGTGCTTAAAAGTCTTCCTTGTTGCTGTTGCCATTACTTAAATATGTTTATTTCACTCTCTGCAATTGCTAGAGATGGATAATACCTCTGAATGTGTAAGATTTCTAAATGAGTATGCTTCTTTTGTAAGCTAAATCGCCCCATGTTTTACAGCCATATGGTGCTCCTCTTCCTTTAATAGTCAAATAAATATGTGCATGCTATAATCTCACAGGACGGCGCAGAGATCAGCAGTCCCAATGTTAACCATCCAGGGAGGGTCTTGTCCAGGTAGTTGTTTGCGTCGCCTCTTGCTGCAACACCTGACTCCAGCTTGGTGCTGGGGAGCCTTAGGCTTCTGCCCTCTCTTCGTAATAACCTGGTGCAAACAAAGTACCTTTCTTCCCACAAGATTCCCCAAGATGATGTGGCATTTTGTGTGACGGCCAATGCATGAGTACAGGGAGAAACTCAAAATGGAAGATCAGACCTCTAGTTCCTAGAAATCACTGCCAATTTCTTGGCATTGGGTCCAGACCTCTTATCAGGTTGCTGGGGTCCTCACCTCTCTCAAGTACTGTTGCCCTATACCTTCCCCCTTCTCCCCTCTGGAGGCCCCAGCCCCTTCTCTTTAGGGCTGCCAGAGGGGAATCACAGAATTCTCGTTCTGTTGTGCTGAGCAATATACCTTGCTAGGCTTCAATCTCTTCATTCACACTATGTTTTAAGCCCATTAATGTGTATTCCTGATAAAAGAGACATTTGCCTTGGTTTTTCACCACAAGCAACGAAAGACAAAACCAAAAGAAACATTTACATGATGTTTTTATCAATTTAAAATTTTTCTCATGACTTCAAGCTTTTCCTAAACGTTACCTTCCCAGTGAGGTTTACAACGGCCGTGCCATTTAAAATAGGCAAGCTGTCGTCCTCTCCCTCCTGATCTTCTTACCCTGCTGTCTAAGATTGTGTTCCATGGAACAAAAGCCTGAGACCGAGAGAGGCATGCAGCAGACTCGTGGGGGGTGCTCAGGGAGCACACACTTGTGAGGAAGCTGGGAAGGCAGGATGGGGAGAGAGAAGCCGGCACCCCATGTGGTTGGCTGGCTGCCACTGAGGACTGAACCAGCCTTACAGGGAGCTCTGGAACTGGGAAGGCCCTAGAGTGTCTCCAATTGAGGAAAGGGGCTGGGTCTTATATCCCAGGTCAGGCAGACTTGGTCATGGGCTTCACCCAGGAAAGGGCATAACTCTAAGCAAGACTGTTTCCAGAAGCTGAGGGATGCAACTGTGAGTCATCAGCCACCGATATCCCAGCAGCTCAGGCATGCAGATATCTTCGTCCTGAAGAGGAGGTCTGGACAGAGCCGCATAACATCCACTGTGCCTGCTCTACTTGACTCTCTCCCATGGCACCCACCACCTCATACCATGCTATACACAGTACTGTGATATTTATTGCATCCATTGTTTGTGGCTGGCCCCAGCTCCCTCTGCCACCAGCCCTGCTAGACTGCAAGCTCCATAAGAGCCAGGCTCTGGCTCTGCTTTGCTGGGGAAAGGGTTTTGCAGAACCATACCTGGCCCAGGTAGGCACTCCACAAGTATTTGATAATAAATGAAAAGATTCACATGTCTTAAGTTAAATACTTAGGTAAGATCCAGGTGTTCCTCACACCAGCCATCACCATAGAGAAGGGAGTGGAAGATCTTTTCTCTCTCTTTCAGGACAAATCTGAAAGATATTTTCTTCTCCTCCCTACAACAGACTAGTCATTTCTGTGCACTCCTTGCTTGATGATTAGCAAGCTGTGTAACCTTAACTAGTCACTCATTCTTTCAGCACTGCCCTTCTTATTTGAAATCATTTTCGATGGATCGGAGTTGATGAAATTGACTTCCTGCTTACATATTCTGAGAATTTGTTGAACATCTGCAGATGGCCCAGCATTTTCCCTGTTATTATTTTAAAGATGCCAACTCTAAAATTCTGTGAAGTATAGGGCCACATAAAGCACTCTTCTGATCCTTTGTGAATAGATAACTGCCGATCCTATTCTGAAGAAAGCCCAGGAAGTCAGTCCTGACAACATCCAGGAACACATTCTGGAACATATAGAATCACACAGTTAAAAAGTCTCCCTCTTTTCTAAATTCTTACTGCCACAACTAGTCATGTGTCTCTTTATAAATTAGCATTTTCCATCAAACTCTGAGTTCCTCTTAGAAAAAAACATGTACTGGCCAGGTGCGCTGGCTCATATGTGTAATCCCAGCACTTTGGGAGGCCAAGGCGGGCAGATCGCCTGAGGTCAGGAGTTCGAGACCAGCCTGACCAACATGGAGAAACCTTGTTTCTACTAAAAATACCAATTTTGCCGGGTGTGGTGGGCACATGTCTGTAATCGCAGCTACTCGGGAGGCTGAGGCAGGAGAATTGGAAACCTGGAAGGCAGAGGTTACGGTGAGCTGAAATCATGCCACTGCACTCCAACCTGGGCAACAAGAGTGAAACTCCGTCTCAAACAACAACAGCAACAACAACAATAACAACAACATATACCTTACTTGAAGCCCATGAAAGTGTCTGAAACATAGCAGACCCTTGGTAAATATCTGTGGAAACTGATTAACTAAAGGATCCATGGGTTCTAGGCTTGAAACTTTAAACTTCAACATTTTCTTTTCCCCAGTAAATCAACTTACTTGAAACAATTAGACTATGCCCACTCACAGCATTGAACAGCCATGGGCCAAGACACTTAGATGATCAGAATCCTGTCTTGTCTCTTAGAGATGAAAAAACTTTAGGGAATACCTACATCTGCCTGAAGATATTTAATCACATCTATTATCTATTTAATAATTTGCTTTAGGTATTGTGGCTTTTAACAATGTAGTGGGCAATCAGTTTCATGAAAATTATCATGCTTCACCCTTGCAACAACAATTATATGACCCATTCAACTCAAAAGGAAACTGAGGTACAGTGAAATTCAGTGGCTTGCTCACAGTCACGGAACTTGGTAGAATCTGGATTCGTAACTGGTTCTTTCTCACTGCATCGACTGAACTCTGTCTGCTACACTATCCCTAATAGATTGCATAATATTTGTCTTAAGAAGGAATAGAAAACTAATGGGGAGGAAAAGAGAAAAAAATCCGTTACAGTGCTTCCAAAAGGTGAAGTAGGAAAAGCAGTATTTTGACATCTGTATGCAAATGCCTACAGAGGCCAGGCAGGTAACCAAAAATGCCAGTGGGGGAAGGTGGGGAGCAGGTGAGTACCAGGTAGGGCCTTTGGCTGCTTGAGGGGCACAGCTCTGTCTCGGTGTCAGTCAGCTGTTTTTGTTGGGCAGGCATTTGTTTTGCTGAATCTTCTGATTTCTTTCAAGGGAAACTAGAAATCTGGTATTTTACTTTAAATCTCCTGATTTGTAATTGTTGTCAATAAATTCAAATATTTTTTTTAAAAATAAAAAACTGTGGGAGTCATACAAAAACCCACTACTATGGCACCATTTTGTGACTTCTGGCCCAGAGCATGAAGTCCTATAGTGATGAGGTCAGAAGAATTCTTCCAGAATGTCATAGACAAAATGTTACAGAGAATGGGCTCCTGTTCTGTGCCGTTTTTAACCCTATTACAAACAAGAAGGCAGGCTCTCCCCCACCTCTCATTAACCACTATGTGGAGCAACAACAGCCAACTCTTTCAGTGAAGGCTTTGAGTACCTATCTCCATTTCTCTAAATAACATGCTTATATTGTAATTTCTTGATCTTTTTAAGCTTTAGACATTTGCTATGGACTTCCAACTCTGGAAGATGGCCCTTTGGGTCTCTTTCATACTACATCCTGAACATACACTCATATACATAACTTCCATGTCTTCCCATCCTACCACCAATGACACAGGTGAACACCAAAATTAGGGCTTAGCCCAGGTGGGTTCTTGGCTTCACATAGGAAAAAATTCAAGAGTGAGTCAACAAAATAAAGTGAAATCAAAGCAAGTTTATTAGAGCAACAGAGTATAGGAAAATGGTTGCTTCATAAACAGAGCAGGGCTGCCCTATAGGCAGAGTAGCACTAGTGGATTGCTGGTTAGCTGTATTTATAACTATGCCTTAATTATATGCTAAATAAGGGGTGGGGTATTCACAAATTTTCTAGAGAAGGGGTGAGGAGCTCCTGGAACCAAGAATTCCTCCCCTTTTAAACCATATAAAGTAACTTCTGGGCATTTCCATTGCATTTATAAACTGTCATAGTGGTGTGGGAGTGTCTTTTAGCATGTAAGGCATTATAATTAGCATATAATGAGCAGCGAGGGCAACTTGAGGTCACTTTTGTTGCCATCTTGGTCTTAGCTGGTTTTGTTCAGTCTCTTTAAGCATCCTGTTTTGACCAGATCCTGTTTGATCAGCAGGATTGGAACGACTGCTCAGAAAACAAGTCTTGCTGATCTCCTACCTCACCAATATTTTCTGTTATTAAGTTTAATTGGATCGCTATCCACTGCTTACATTACCGTGACTGTGAAGATGCCATTCACAACTGAGCCACGTAGTATACTATGACGACTTTTTCTTTCCTAAAAACTGTTTTTCTAGAAGTTAATAATCATTCTCTTTCTTTTGCTTAGTTAGTTTTTTCTGTACCTTCCACTCATTCAATCCCAAATTCTCAACCACCTATTAAGCCTTTCAATATTTTCAGGTTATTGGGCCATGTGGGACTCTTCTGGAGGTTTCTGATGATTTAGATCAGGAATGAGTGCCCTCTCTGCCCAGGGTGAAGCAGTCCTCCCAGAATGTCTGAAAGATCCTTCCACCTTTTCCATGTATTAATTTCCCCTTTTCTAGCATTCTATGCATCCTTCTTTCTTATTTCCTTGTTTTGGAGAAGCCAATCCTCCAATAGCTTCTTGAATAATGTGAGAGGTAAATGTTTTGAACCTTACATATCTAGGAAATGTCTATTATTCTCCCATACACTCAAGTAACAGTTTGAGCACAGAGTTCTAGGATGGAATTAGTTTTCCCTTAGGTATTTCAAAGCATTGCTTGATTATCCCCTACCTTCCAACAATATCATTGAAAAGCTTTTCTAAATACTGTTTCTTTTATGTGACCTCTTTTCATTTTCTCTCTCTTATACTTTCTGGTGGGTCATGTTTTATTTTCATTTACTAAAACTTGGGGAAAATCTTATAGATGTGTAGGTTCACCCTGTCACCTTTACCTTGAAGTTCCAATCATGTATTTCTACTCCCCCATGACTGAGCAAGTTAGAAGCTGCCCATGTAATCGCATTACAAAGGCTATTGGGATAACAGCAGAAGAACTGGAGTCTCTCATGTGAGGTGAGAACTACACAATAACAAAAAATGAAAAAACAAGCTAGACACCAAAACCTCACTAAACAGCAACTTGGACGAAAAGACTCTCCAGTTTGTCTTTCCTGGTCCCCAACCCCAGAAGACAGGCAACCCCTTGACCTGCTTCACAAGATTCCTCAGGATTTGCCCAACTGCCAGAAAGTCTGCTTGGCTGGTGTGGGTGGACATTCAGGCATGTTAGTGAGTTCTGTTTCTTATACATCGGACTTGCCAGTTTAGTGTTTGTTACTTCATCCTTGGAACTGAATGTGAATTCTGTAATCCTAAAAGACATATGGGAGGCCGAGGCTAGTGGATTACTTAAGGTCAGGAGCTCAAGACCAGACTGGCCAACATGGTGAATCCCTGTCTCTACTAAAAATACAAAAATTAAAAAAAAAAAAAAATAGATACTCTTCTAAAAAACCACAATGCAATGATCGCAACTCAGAAATTCCCTACAGTAATTCCCTACTGTCACCTAATATCTAGTGTGTATTCCAATTTCCTCAACTGTTCCCTAAATGTCTCTCTTAGATGTTTTTTTTTTCCTGTTCTTTACCACCCTATTGGTGGTTGTTGTTTTGACCGAGGATCTGAGGTAAATATTCTTCATTTGATTCTTATGTCTCTTTTATTTTCCAGTGGAAAGTAACTTTTATTGAGACCCCACTAGCTACACAATCTGTTCCTGGCATTAAGCTCCTTCTTTCTTTGCAATTTGGTCTTTCTTGAGTGGTCCTATGAATGCTTTCTTCTCCTCCATGGTCTGGAAGCGGCCATGGCCAAACTTGGAGGTGGTGTCAATGAACTTAAGGTCAATCTTCTCCAGAGCTCGCCACTTCGTCTCCACCAGCAAGGACTTGCGGAGGGTAAGCACCCGCTTCTTAGTTCCCACCACACAGCTTTTCAGCATGACAAAGTCATTGGTCACTTCACCATAGTGGACAAAGCCACCCAGAGGGTTGATGCTCTTGTCAGACAGGTCATAGTCAGTGGAGGCATTGTTCTTGATCAGCTTGTCATCCTTGATAAGGTAGCCCTGGCCAATCTTATAGATGTTCTTGCTGATCTCAGTGCAGTGATGGTAGCCTTTCTGCCCAGCGCGTGCCACGAGGGGTTTCCACGTAGCCCACAATGCCCACAACCACCATGGGTGGCGTCTCCACAATGGTCACAGCCTCCACCACCTCCTTCTTGTTCACCTTGGATCCTGGCTTGTCGACTTCCCGCTCGATGTGAGTCATCCCAGCCTTGTATCCCAGGAAGGCTGTGAGGTGGACCAACTTGGACAGGACATCCTTAAGGAAGCTCTTCACCTTCCCACGATGCCTGCTGCTGCGCCTCCAAGGCAGGAAGCCGAGGAACCCATGTCTGGGAGTGGAGAACTTTCTGTGAGACAAAATCCCGCCAGTAGAGGGATACTTATGTCTCTTTAGACTCTTTTAATCTTTTCCTCTAGAACGGTCCCCCCAAGCACTCCCCCGACACACACACTTTTTAATCATGATGTTGATTTTCTTCCTGAGTCCAGGACAGTCTTCTTATAAAATTTCCCCTATTCTTGATGTGTCGGGTTGCTTCCTCATCCTACTGGGTAGCTTGTCCTTAGCCTGCCCCCGTATCTCCAGTAACTTGAAGGATGGGTCTAGAGGCTTGATGAGATTCAGAATGAATGTTTGGCCAAGAGCACACCCTGAGTGAGACTGTGTGTTTTATGCTGCAGCCCATCAGGAGACCCACAGAGTTGGGTAGTGTCACAATGGGTGCTATCAAGTTTGACCATTTCAGCCAAGTGTTGACCACCAGATCTCTCCATCATGAAGGTGCTTTTATCCCATGCAATTAGCAAACAACTCTGGAGAGACTGGCACATGTAGGTCCCCTGTGCCTCAACCGTCCACCCAATGGCTTGGCCCCATTGATGATCCTTTAGGATAGCAATCGTTCCATGAACAGCCCATCAGTTGTAAAATGCCTAATGGATGACTGGGAAGAAGAGAAAGGAGGGTTGAGGGAAGACACAGAGAACAAGGAATAGGGAGCTGGAAACAGGGAAGACAATTCTGAAAGCTTTGCTGAGGCCTTCCCCTATTTATATTCAACTTTTCCAGAGTCATGAGCCCTTTAAGGAAATGCTGGCCTGAAGCAATGACCAAAGAGGGTCTTTTGCACAGGCCTGCTGCATTAGCAAAAAAAGAAATGCATTTCAGTGAGTCCAGGTATCTAAATTTTGTTCTGAACTTAATCTCTGACCTTAGCCAAGAAAGAGCTAACAAATCAGGAGGATGTGTACAGCCGCACCCCAGATAGGGTATTTGGACAGCAGATTTACATGCGACAAGAAAGACGCTGTGCCCGCTCAGGGCACCTGGACCTCTTTGTACAGGGCTCGTTTATTCAGCACACCCAACAATAGGCATTCATCCAGAACTCTCAGTTCCAAATCATTGCTTCTTTCAAAGCAGTACTCGCTCCACTGTTCATAAACAAGTTTCTTTGAAAGACACAAGTGGTCACTTTGCTGACCAGTTCAACCTATGTGTTGTCTTAGGCAAACTGTTTTCTTTCAGATTTTAGGACATTATGTGTGTCTCTATGAAGAATCTGGTGGATGCCTGCATCAAAAAGTATTTCCCATAGACTCATATACTATTTATTTATTTATTTATTTATTTATTTATTTATTATTATACTTTAAGTTCTGGGATACATGTGCAGAATGTGAAGATTTGTTATTGACTCATATATTTAAACCACTTCAGTTTATCTCGAAACACATGTCTTTTAAAAGACATCCCAACATTGAAAACTTTGTTCTCTATTGCCCAGGCTGGAGTGCAGTGGCTCAGTCTTGGCTCACTGCAACCTCGGCCTCCCGGGTTCAAGCGATTCTCCTGCCTCAGCCTCCAGAGTAGCTGGGACTACAGGTGCGCACCACCATGCCCGGCTAATTTGTGTATTTTTAGTAGTGACAAGGTCTTGCCATATTGGCCAGGCTGGTCTTGAACTCCTGAGCTCAGATGATCCACCTGCCTCGGCCTCCCAAAGTGTTGGGATTACAGGCAGGAGCCATCGTGCTCAGCCTGATTCTGTGGCATTCTGATTAGACTTGTGACCATTAAGAGCCCTAGCCTCCAAAACAGAAATTAAAGTTTACTCCAATACACATAAGGGGCAAACAGAAACTCTCTGGCAAAGAGTTGACAATTAAGCAGGGGCAGTAAGTCTAGAAATTCTATAATACACAGCACAGCATGAGGCTGGCAGCAGGAACCTGGCAGGAGGCTGGGGGAGGGCAGGGCAGAACACTTCTCTGACTTGAAGAAGCAGAGGAGGTGTCTCCTGAGGGACTCCCCCAGGAATGGAAAATTATTCCCCACGGTGGGAACTGACTCCTGGGAAGTCTGCCAGTGCTGAGTCACCAGGTCATTATGAAAGCCTGAAGCAGGCTACTCTCCACAAGCTACAGTTTCACGACTCCCTAGAAAGGACTAGAATTATTTCAGGGTTTTTTTTTTCAAACCTTGTATTTTTAAAATACGTGTTTCAAAACGATGAAAATTTAAATTCACTTTAGTTTTATTGTAATGGATGCATTATTTCTAAGAAGAGGGAGAAAAGAAAATCCTATTATCAAGCAAAAGTTCCAGCTCCTGACAGGCTGGGAATTTGGAATCACTGCCCCAGAGAAGCAAATGCTAGATAAATGCTGAATTGGCAAATTCTTCAGATGCTTTTTTTTTTTTTTTTAAATAAAGAACTATAGTGCCTCTTTTCAACAGTTTTACCCTATGCCTGCCTCCCAGCCTTCTGGACTCCCCCACCCCATCTTTTGTGCCTTGCCTTGTGCTACTTCATCACCAACAAATTTCTCCTCAGCCTTCCAATTCCCTCCTGCAGAAGTGGACACAAATTTGCGGGAGATTAACTTTACAGGGACGGAAAAGCCCAACTAAGCAAAACATTCTAAGCATTCAAAAGGACCTGGCCAGAAGCTCTTCATGTAAGAAATTTATTGCCAATTACACAATCTCACTATCGGTATCAGCAGTGGAGCACTTGAAGGGCAGGAAACCAATTCTGACTTTAAAAATAAAATCAGCCAGGCGCGGTGGCTCAAGCCTGTAATCCCAGCACTTTGGGAGGCTGAGACGGGCAGATCACGAGGTCAGGAGATCAAGAACATCCTGGCTAACACGGTGAAACCCCATCTCTACTAAAAAATACAAAAAACTAGCCGGGCGAGGTGGCGGGCGCCTGTAGTCCCAGCTACTCAGGAGGCTGAGGCAGGAGAATGGCATAAACCTGGGAGGCAGAGCTTGCAGTGAGCCGAGATCTGGCCACTGCACTCCAGTCTGGGCAACAAAGCAAGACTTTGTCTCAAAATAAATAAATAAATAAATAAATAAAATTCAGAGGGGAAAAAATCAGCCTGACGCTTCTGATGCACATTAATATTGTGTGGTTTTTTTTCCTAACAGACATAATAATATTATTTCTAATAATGAAGGAGAATGGCATTATTCTTTCTTTTAGAGTGTTCAGATTTGGAATACCATTCTTTGTGTTAGGGTTTTGAAAAATTCTGTTTGAAAGTTCTATTCCCGTCCTTTCAACCATATTCTCTTTTGCTCTTCTCTTTTATCATTAAACAAACAAACAAAACACCAAACCTGTGTCATCTCTTGCAATATCTGACATGTGACTATTAAACAAGGGGACATAGAGTTCCTGTCCTGGCTGCTGAAACAGAGCTGCTTAAATAAAACAGCCCCTTTCATTCCACTGAACCTTAAGGTCCACGATCCTAAGCCCAAATTGACAAATGGATTTCCTTCCAGCTCACCTTGAAACACCTTTGCCATCGAGAAGAACCCTTCTTCTTTGCTTCTGAACCCACAAGCGGGGCTACCTGAGGAGCAGACACATTAGTACCTTGGACCACCAAACACAGGAGCATCCAAATTAAAGGATTGTCCATTGAAGACATAGTAAAAATAAGTAGAAAAGACAGCCCGAGAGAGGTCAGAATGGGAGCCACCACAAAGGCAGTGATGTTGGCCATCATTTCATAGTTTTCAGTTAGTTCTGTCCCCAGCACCATCCTTGTCATTAGAAGAGATGTGGGCTGGTACAAAACTGTGCAGGTCAACCTAGCAAGATATTCAGACAAGGGGAAGAGGACAAAGGGCCCACTTGCAACCACTATAAGAATTATAAATGTTATCGTAAAGGATGAAATACTCAAACTATATTACAGGATAGAAATTGCAAGTCATTTAAAGATCTAAAGAAATTAAAAAACTCATGTACTATGTGGTAGCTTTCTAAACTTGAGCTTTAAATAATTACTGCTTTATTTAAATCTTTTTTTTTTTTCTTCTCTTTCTGCCTTTAACTTGTCTGCTTACTGCGAACGTTGAATAATTAAAAAAAAGAGTCTTTGCATCTTCTCTTGTTTGTACCTTTGATATCAAGGAATCCCACTTTTTGGCTGAGCACAGTGGCTCACGCCTGTAATCCCAGCACCTTGGGAGTCTGAGGCGGGCAGATCACTTGAGGTTCGGAGTTTGAGACCAGCCTGGCCAACATGATGAAACCCTGTCTCTAACTAAAAATATGAAAATTAGCCAGGAGTGATGATGCACACCTGTAATCCCGGTTACTCAGGAGGCTGAGGCATGAAAGTCGCTTGAACTCAGGAGGTGGAGGTAGCAGTGAGCCAAGATCGCTCCAGTGCACTCCAGCCTGGGTGATAGAGTGAGACTCTGTCCAAAAAAAAAAAAGAAAGAAAGAAAAGAAAAGAAAAGAAAAAGTGGCCGGGCGCAGTGGCTCACGCCTGTAATTCCAACACTTTGGGAAGCCGAGGCAGGCAGATCACCTGAGGTCAGGAGTTTGAGACCTGCCTGACCAACATGGAGAAACCCCATCTCTACCGAAAGCACAAAATTAGCCAGGCATGGTGGCACATGCCTGTAATCCCAGCTACTAGGGAGGGTGAGGCAGGAGAATCATTGGTACCTGGGAGGCAGAGGTTGCGGTGAGCCGAGATCATGCCATTGCACTCCAGCCTAGGCAACAAGAGCGAAACTCCATACCAAAAACAATAATAATAATAAATAAATAAATAAAAAGAAAAAGCAATCCCACTTTGCAAACTGGTCAGCGAGAACTTCCAGGAGCAGACAACACTGCAACCTTGGCAAGTGTCAAGGCCCTGGGATCAGGCTGCTGAGATTCAGTCCTGACACTGAACTAGGCAAGTGGTTTAACCTCACTCTACCTCAGTTTCTTCACTGGCAAAATGGGGACAATCAGTACACCTATCTCACGCCAAGTCAATTAAATTAAAGAATCCAGGCAAAGTGTTCAGCACCGTGCCTGAGAGCCAATCCTGACTGTTACGATGATGACGGGCATCGCTATCTCCATGTGCCCCCCAAGCAATCCCAGCTCATCTCTGAGCATTTCCTCTGCTTCTCCTGAAGAGCTCTGGACAAAGGCAAAGGAACGTCCTCCTCTGAGAGGGAAGCTTTGGCTGTCAAATAAATAAAATATGGAATCACAAATAATTAAATAACAATTTGAAAAAAGAATGTCGACATTCACACTAGGGGTGATCTGGTCCAATTGTTACTGGAATGTTTATGTTCCATGTACTGTATTTTTGTATTTGTTCAGTTTATTTATTTATTTATTTATTTATTTATTTATTTATAGAAATAAAGTATTTGAGGCTATATTTGCAGGCTTAAAATGCCTTTTTTTTTTTGCTTACAGAGGAAACAAGTTTGCTTCAAAATCTGATTCTTTATCTAAGTAAATTCACCGAATGACTAGTTGGCATTACACAAAAGTGGCACAAAAGATTGTTAAATCTCAAGAAAATTGATGTCTCTCATTCATTAGCAAGATCAACCATTTTTGACCTTTGATAGAGAATCAAGCTAATAGTGAATGCTCATCTCTTCACCAAGCATGAAGCCCTATCTGCCTCTGCGTTTCCAAAAGGTCCCCAAGGTTTGCCACCTTGAAGGTGGGGTTCACCTGAGCCTAGGGGAACCTGCTTCTCATGTGTATGCCTTCCCAAGGCTACAGGGTATTTGGTGGTTGAGTCCTCTTCCTACAAAAGCCAAAATGGTGAAGGGTGTGGGGTGTGGACCAGTTTAAATAGAAGGCAGAGCAGAAGTGGGCTGACATGCTCATCATATGAGCCTTCCAGCGGTCTATGGTATCCTTCTCGTTTTTTTGTAGAACTGTCTATAGAATGAGCTTTACTTATACTGTGAGTCTAAGCATTCAGTCTTGCCATGAATGCTTCACACAATTCCTACCAACCACCATGAGGTAAGAATCCCATCCTCCTTCCTTAGGTTCCCAAGAACTAATCACTTTGATTCACAAAGGCTTCATTTTACCCCATCCAGACATGCATGGGTTGTTTTGCCTATTGCTTTTGATCTGTTTGTTAGTCTAATACTGACAAGCATGTATCTGTTCATTCACTTTAGAAATGAAGCTCAAATCTTATGTGTCCTGGCTTTCTTAAGCAAGATAAAGTTAAGAAAATGCTTTAACCAAAGGAGAAGTTAACAAAGTTATGGTAAAATAGAGACTAAGAAATTGAGATATTAGCACTCAGTGGTGAGAATTTACCTAACCAAATCCATCCCCTCTAAAATAGAGATAATAGTATCAGCCTGACTGGTAAAGCTATTCTTCAGAAAACAAACAAACAAATAAAACAAAACACAAATAAACAAACAAAAAAACCCGAAAAGTCCAAATCCACTTCCTAGACCAGTGGCTTCTATACTTTTATTTTATCATTTTATTTTATTTTACCAGTTTACATGGTAAAAAAAAAAAAATATATATATATATATATATATCTTTACACCTTGACCCAGTACACAGACACATAAGCTGAAACAAAAGTTTTATGAGTCAATACTTCCCCTAATTACAGGCAATATAGAATGGTATTTTCTAACTCTATTCTATTTCATTTTAAGATGTTGATGTGACTTAGTAAATAGTTACAGCTCACAGTTTGAAAAAACATGCCCTAGAAAATTACCTCCTGGGCAGCTGTCTAATGAGGTCAAGCAAAGGGCTCCTGAGGCAAAGCCTAGTTTTCCCATTCTCATGCAGTCCCTGCTTGCACTACTTCATCACTGTTTCCCAAATGCCAGTGATAATATTATTCTGACACTTGTTATAAGAGTAGGGAAGACTTTATCCAAGATTACTGCAGGACGTGGTGGCTTAAACCTAAAATCCCAGCACTTTGGAGGGTCAAGGCAGGAGGATCACCTAGGAGGCCAGGAGTTTGAGACTAGCCTGGGCAACATAGGGAGACCCTGTCTCTACCAAAAAAAAAAAAAATTTTTTTAAAGGACTATTGCAATAGGGACAGTGCAATAAGGGAGAGAGATTGGGCTCAACTCCAAATACAACAAAGACTGCTGGGGCCAAGGAACAAGGTGGGGATGATTGGATGAAAAATTACCAAGAGAACACATCAAGGGTACAGAGATTCTTGCAAAACTGACCTAACAGAATTCTTGCTAAAGGCAGGCCAAGGATATATACATCAAAAGTGAGGGATGTTAGAAATGAAAGTGTGAAAGTGCAGTGAGAAAAGAAAATGTGGTACATAAAGAACTTGGTCACATATTAAGGGTGATCATATATCAAGGGTGAGGGATTCTTGCTAAACTGACTTAGCAGGATTCTTGCCAAGACTGGGCAGTGCAGGCTCGGCAATGACTAAGACCAAGGTCAAGGCCTAGTCGATAAGAGAGCTCAGAGGAGCCTGACTAAGCCTTGGCCAAGGAGAGTCTTTGCCACTGGCTGTGGTAAACAGAAAGATGGAAATGACTTTGTTATCACTACTGGAGGAAAAATCTCTCAGATACTGAAGTTGTCTTGCAGAAAGCAGGATTACCTAATAGTTCAAAGCATGGCCTTTAGGACTTCTAACTAAATGTGGCAGATTGACCTCCAGAGGCAGGAAAGGAGTTAAAAGACATCAGATGAAGAGACTTTAGCAAAGGAGATATTTCAACAGGTGTTTATTATTATTATTATTTTGGAAGATGGAAAGCAGATAAAGAAACGGTACAGATTTAGGAGTAAGTTGTGAGCTAGGGTGCCCGCAAGGGGAAGGGGGAGAAGAGGGTGTGAGAAGAGGCCAGTCCTCTTCCAGGACTCTGAGAGCATAAGCTAAGGCACTAGATGCCTTAAAAGACAGGTGCAAGGCTTGAGTGGGAGCAGAGTGAAAGTCAGAACATGGTCTAGTTGGATCTCCATATGCCCTTTTCTTCCTTTGACCACAACAACTACCCTCCAGCCCATACATACTACTTCACTTCTACCCGACCCAAGCCAGGGACTGGCAATTACACTCTGGGAGAAATTAACCTGAAATTCTCTAGACTTCGGGTCATCAGACACAGTGTAAAGTAGGGGTCAATAAAATTGAAGGGACGGGTGATAGGGGTAAGTTTGCACTGTGGAGACTGAGACACACAGGGATTCCCACTTCATCACCTCTCCCTGCCCCCGCTCATGGCTAGTATTTTATCAACCAGGGTATAGATATAGACATTTGTTTCCTGGATAGACTAAATGGTCCCAGAAAAAATAAAAATAAAAAAGGAAGCCTTTAGATATTGGAATATGGGAGTCCCCACAAAAATGTCCAGCTCACCACTTACCCTACTTTGATGCCCACCAGTTAAAAGCCCAACCTTGAAAGCACAGAGCTTCCAAGCAGCTAAGGTCTCTAGGCAGGCAAAGCAAGACTTCAAGATTTAGAAACCAAAACAGACACAACAAAAATAAGAACCCAGGAGAAACAGAGACAATGCAGGAAAGAAAACTTCTAAAATAAAAATAAATCAGGTTACTCTCCTTAGAAAGAGAGAGATGATGTTGAATATATAGAACCAGAATAAAATGCTTTTAATGTAAAGCAATCAGAAAACAAGAAATCTGATCATTAAAATTCTAACAAACAATTGAAAGGTAAGTCAAAGAAATCTCCCAGAAAATAAAACCAGAGGAAAAAAAGAAATAAGAGAGATGAAAGAACAGACTTAAAAGCTCAATCCACAAGTTTCAAATGGAATAGCAGGAATTTCCGAGGCAATACATAAATTGGAAGGAAGGAAATTCTATATAAAGAAAAGTTCCTATAACTAAGTTTCTCTAACTAAAAGCTAAGATTCTCAAATTGAAAAACACCACTAAAATAATAAATTTTTAAAAATACACACCAAAGTCCTGTGCCATAAAATTTCAAAATACCAGGGTTAAAAAGAGAATTCTAAAGGGAATACATAGCAAACCAAAAAAAGGGGATCAAATGGCTTCAGATTTCTCTCCAGCAACACCTACTACCAGAAGACAATGGAGCAATGTTTCACAATTTTGAGGGAAGATCATTTATAGTCTGAAATTTTAAACTTGTCCAGTTACAATTAATGTGAATAGTAGGACATATACATTTTTAGACATGTAGGAACTCAAGAAAAATTACCTTCCATGCATGCTTTCTTATGAAGCTGCTAGAAGATCTGCTCCAGCAAAACAAAGGAGTAAATCAAGAAATAGGAGGGTATGAAATCCAGGAAACAGGACATCCAGCACAGGAGAGGGAAAGGGAAAATAGCCGATAATGCTGAAAGAAAGGTCAGCATGTAGCTGACTAAGAGGGGGCTCCAGGGAAGGGTCTCCAGGAAAAGTTTGTGAAAAATAAGACTACAATTTCAGAATTTTTAAATAGAGACCTTATGTTGATAAGGTCTACATTGCAGGAAGCCAGAGATTGAGGTCTACTACACTTCAATTTTTTTTTTTTTTTTTTTTAAAGACAGAATTTTGTTCTTGTTGCCCAGGCTGGAGGGCATGGGGCAATCTTGGCTCACTGCGACCTCGGCCTCCCAAGTTCAAGCGATTCTCCTGCCTCAGCCTCCCCAGTAGCTGAGATTACAGGCATGTGCGACCACACCTGGCTAATTTTGTATTTTTAGTAGAGACAGGGTTTCTCCATGTTGGTTGGGCTGGTCTTCAACTCTAGACCTCAGGTGATCCGCCCACCTCGGCCTCCCAAAGTGCTGGGATTACAGGCGTGAGCCACCACGCCTAGCCCATACTTCAATTCTTTAACAAATAAAAGCGACTGACTTTCTTTTATGAAGGAGTATATCCAAAAGTTGACTTATCTCCTTGAGATAATCAAGGAGGGAAGAGATCCTGTGACATTCAGCAGGTAAGGGGAAGGCAGATCCTAGAACTAAAAGTTAGCACACTTCAAATGTGCTATTTAAAAGGGGAATGGAGGGGCGGAGCAAGATGGCCGAATAGGAGCAGCTCCAGTCTCCAACTCCCAGCGCGAGCGACACAGAAGACTGGTGATTTCTGCATTTTCAACTGAGGTACTGGGTTCATCTCACTGGGGAGTGCCGGACGATCGGTGCTGGTCAGCTGCTGCAGCCCGACCAGCGAGAGCTGAAGCAGGGCGAGGCATTGCCTCACCTGCGAAGCACAAGGGGGAAGGGAGTCCCTTTTCCTAGCCAGGGGAACTGAGACACACAACACCTGGAAAATTGGGTAACTCCCACCCCAATACTGCGCTTTAAGCAAACAGGCACACCAGAAGATCATATCCCACACCTGGCCGGGAGGGTCCCACACCCACGGAGCCTCCCTCATTGCTAGCGCAGCAGTCTGTGATCTACCGGCAAGGCAGCAGCAAGGCTGGGGGAGGGGCGCCCGCCATTGCTGAGGCTTAAGTAGATAAACAAAGCTGCTGGGAAGCTCGAACTGGGTGGAGCTCACAGCAGCTCAAGGAAACCTGCCTGTCTCCGTAGACTCCACCTCTGGGGACAGGGCACAGTAAACTAAACAAACGCAGCAGACACCTCTGCAGACGCAAATGACTCTGTCTGACAGCTTTGAAGAGAGCAGTGGATCTCCCAACACGGAGGTTGAGATCTGAGAAGGGACAGACTCCCTGCTCAAGTGGGTCCCTGACCCCTGAGTAGCCTAACTGGGAGACATCCCCCACTAGGGGCAGTCTGATACCCCACACCTCACAGGGAGGAGTACACCCCTGAGAGGAAGATTCCAAAGCAAGAATCAGACAGGTACACTCGCTGTTCAGAAATATTCTATCTTCTGCAGCCTCTGCTGCTGATACCCAGGCAAACAGGGTCTGGAGTGGACCTCAAGCAATCTCCAACAGACCTACAGCTGAGGGTCCTGACTGTTAGAAGGAAAACTATCAAACAGGAAGGACACCTACACCAAAACCCCATCAGTACATCACCATCATCAAAGACCAGAGGCAGATAAAACCACAAAGATGGGGAAAAAGCAGGGCAGAAAAGCTGGAAATTCAAAAAATAAGAGCGCATCTCCCCCGGCAAAGGAGCGCAGCTCAGCGCCAGCAACGGATCAAAGCTGGACGGAGAATGACTTTGATGAGATGAGAGAAGAAGGCTTCAGTCCATCAAATTTCTCAGAGCTAAAGGAGGAATTACGTACCCAGCGCAAAGAAACTAAAAATCTTGAAAAAAAAGTGGAAGAATTGATGGCTAGAGTAATTAATGCAGAGAAGGTCCTAAACGAAATGAAAGAGATGAAAACCATGACACAAGAAATACGTGACAAATGCACAAGCTTCAGTAACCGACTCGATCAACTGGAAGAAAGAGTATCAGCGATTGAGGATCAAATGAATGAAATGAAGCGAGAAGAGAAACCAAAAGAAAAAAGAAGAAAAAGAAATGAACAAAGCCTGCAAGAAGTATGGGATTATGTTAAAAGACCAAATCTACGTCTGATTGGGGTGCCTGAAAGTGAGGGGGAAAATGGAACCAAGTTGGAAAACACTCTTCAGGATATCATCCAGGAGAACTTCCCCAACCTAGTAGGGCAGGCCAACATTCAAATCCAGGAAATACAGAGAACGCCACAAAGATACTCCTCGAGAAGAGCAACTCCAAAACACATAATTGCCAGATTCACCAAAGTTGAAATGAAGGAAAAAATCTTAAGGGCAGCCAGAGAGAAAGGTCGGGTTACCCACAAAGGGAAGCCCATCAGACTAACAGCAGATCTCTCAGCAGAAACTCTACAAGCCAGAAGAGAGTGGGGTCCAATATTCAACATTCTTAAAGAAAAGAATTTTAAACCCAGAATTTCATATCCAGCCAAACTAAGTTTCATAAGTGAAGGAGAAATAAAATCCTTTACAGATAAGCAAATGCTTAGAGATTTTGTCACCACTAGGCCTGCCTTACAAGAGACCCTGAAGGAAGCACTAAACATGGAAAAGAACAACCAGTACCAGCCATTGCAATAACATGCCAAAATGTAAAGACCATTGAGGCTAGGAAGAAACTGCATCAACTAACGAGCAAAATAACCAGTTAATATCATAATGGCAGGATCAAGTTCACACATAACAATATTAACCTTAAATGTAAATGGACTAAATGCTCCAATTAAAAGACACAGACTGGCAAACTGGATAAAGAGTCAAGACCCATCAGTCTGCTGTATTCAGGAGACCCATCTCACACGCAGAGACATACATAGGCTCAAAATAAAGGGATGGAGGAAGATTTACCAAGCAAATGGAGAACAAAAAAAAGCAGGGTTTGCAATACTAGTCTCTGATAAAACAGACTTTAAACCATCAAAGATCAAAAGAGACAAAGAAGGCCATTACATAATGGTAAAGGAATCAATTCAACAGGAAGAGCTAACTATCCTAAATATATATGCACCCAATACAGGAGCACCCAGATTCATAAAGCAAGTCCTTAGAGACTTACAAAGAGACTTAGACTCCCATACAATAATAATGGGAGACTTCAACACTCCACTGTCAACATTAGACAGATCAACGAGACAGAAAGTTAACAAGGATATCCAGGAATTGAACTCATCTCTGCAGCAAGCAGACCTAATAGACATCTATAGAACTCTCCACCCCAAATCAACAGAATATACATTCTTCTCAGCACCACATCATACTTACTCCAAAATTGACCACGTAATTGGAAGTAAAGCACTCCTCAGCAAATGTACAAGAACAGAAATTATAACAAACTGTCTCTCAGACTACAGTGCAATCAAACTAGAACTCAGGACTAAGAAACTCAATCAAAACCGCTCAACTACATGGAAACTGAACAACCTGCTCCTGAATGACTACTGGGTACATAACGAAATGAAGGCAGAAATAAAGATGTTCTTTGAAACCAATGAGAACAAAGATACAACATACCAGAATCTCTGGGACACATTTAAAGCAGTGTGTAGAGGGAAATTTATAGCACTAAATGCCCACAAGAGAAAGCAGGAAAGATCTAAAATTGACACTCTAACATCGCAATTAAAAGAACTAGAGAAGCAAGAGCAAACACATTCAAAAGCTAGCAGAAGGCAAGAAATAACTAAGATCAGAGCAGAACTGAAGGAGATAGAGACACAAAAAACCCTCCAAAAAATCAATGAATCCAGGAGTTGGTTTTTTGAAAAGATCAACAAAATTGACAGACCACTAGCCAGACTAATAAAGAAGAAAAGAGAGAAGAATCAAATCGATGCAATTAAAAATGATAAAGGGGATATCACCACCGACCCCACAGAAATACAAACTACCCTCAGAGAATACTATAAACACCTCTACGCAAATAAACTGGAAAATCTAGAAGAAATGGATAATTTCCAGGACACTTACACTCTTCCAAGACTAAACCAGGAAGAAGTTGAATCCCTGAATAGACCAATAGCAGGCTCTGAAATTGAGGCAACAATTAATAGCCTACCAACCAAAAAAAGTCCAGGACCAGATGGATTCACAGCTGAATTCTACCAGAGGTACAAGGAGGAGTTGGTACCATTCCTTCTGAAACTATTCCAATCAATAGAAAAAGAGGGAATCCTCCCTAACTCATTTTATGAGGCCAACATCATCCTGATACCAAAGCCTGGCAGAGACACAACAAAAAAAGAATTTTAGACCAATATCCCTGATGAACATCGATGCAAAAATCCTCAATAAAATACTGGCAAACCGGATTCAGCAACACATCAAAAAGCTTATCCACCATGATCAAGTGGGCTTCATCCCTGGGATGCAAGGCTGGTTCAACATTCGCAAATCAATAAACATAATCCAGCATATAAACAGAACCAAAGACAAGAACCACATGATTATCTCAATTGATGCAGAAAAGGCTTTTGACAAAATTCAACAGCCCTTCATGCTAAAAACGCTCAATAAATTCGGTATTGATGGAACGTACCTCAAAATAATAAGAGCTATTTATGACAAACCCACAGCCAATATCATACTGAATGGGTAAAAACTGGAAAAATTCCCTTTGAAAACTGGCACAAGACAGGGATGCCCTCTCTCACCACTCCTATTCAACATAGTGTTGGAAGTTCTGGCTAGGGCAATCAGGCAAGAGAAAGAAATCAAGGGTATTCAGTTAGGAAAAGAAGAAGTCAAATTTTCCCTGTTTGCAGATGACAGGATTGTATATTTAGAAAACCCCATTGTCTCAGCCCAAAATCTCCTTAAGCTGAGAAGCAACTTCAGCAAAGTCTCAGGATACAAAATTAATGTGCAAAAATCACAAGCATTCTTATACACCAGTAACAGACAAACAGAGAGCCAAATCAGGAATGAACTTCCATTCACAATTGCTTCAAAGAGAATAAAATACCTAGGAATCCAACTTACAAGGGATGTAAAGGACCTCTTCAAGGAGAACTACAAACCACTGCTCAGTGAAATAAAAGAGGACACAAACAAATGGAAGAACATACCATGCTCATGGATAGGAAGAATCAATATCGTGAAAATGGCCATACTGCCCAAGGTAATTTATAGATTCAATGCCATCCCCATCAAGCTACCAATGACTTTCTTCACAGAATTGGAAAAAACTGCTTTAAAGTTCATATGGAACCAAAAAAGAGCCCGCATCTCCAAGACAATCCTAAGTCAAAAGAACAAAGCTGGAGGCATCACGCTACCTGACTTCAAACTATACTACAAGGCTACAGTAACCAAAACAGCATGGTACTGGTACCAAAACAGAGATATAGACCAACGGAACAGAACAGAGTCCTCAGAAATAATACCACACATCTACAGCCATTTGATCTTTGACAAATCTGAGAGAAACAAGAAATGGGGAAAGGATTCCCTATTTAATAAATGGTGCTGGGAAAATTGGCTAGCCATAAGTAGAAAGCTGAAACTGGATCCTTTCCTTACTCCTTATACGAAAATTAATTCAAGATGGATTAGAGACTTAAATGTTAGACCTAATACCATAAAAATCCTAGAGGAAAACCTAGGTAGTACCATTCAGGACATAGGCATGGGCAAAGACTTCATGTCTAAAACACCAAAAGCAACGGCAGCAAAAGCCAAAATTGACAAATGGGATCTCATTAAACTAAAGAGCTTCTGCACAGCAAAAGAAACTACCATCAGAGTGAACAGGCAACCTACAGAACGGGAGAAAATTTTTGCAATCTACTCATCTGACCAAGGGCTAATATCCAGAACCTACAAAGAACTCAAACAAATTTACAAGAAAAAAACAAACAACCCCATCAAAAAGTGGGCAAAGGATATGAACAGACATTTCTCAAAAGAAGACATTCATACAGCCAACAGACACATGAAAAAATGCTCATCATCACTGGCCATCAGAGAAATGCAAATCAAAACCACAATGAGATACCATCTCACACCAGTTAGAATGGCAATCATTAAAAAGTCAGGAAACAGCAGGTGCTGGAGAGGATGTGGAGAAATAGGAACACTTTTACACTGTTGGTGGGATTGTAAACTAGTTCAACCATTATGGAAAACAGTATGGCGATTCCTCAAGGATCTAGAACTAGATGTACCATATGACCCAGCCATCCCATTACTGGGTATATACCCAAAGGATTATAAATTATGCTGCTATAAAGACACATGCACACGTATGTTTATTGCAGCACTATTCACAATAGCAAAGACTTGGAATCAACCCAAATGTCCATCAGTGACAGATTGGATTAAGAAAATGTGGCACATATACACCATGGAATACTATGCAGCCATAAAAAAGGATGAGTTTGAGTCCTTTGTAGGGACTTGGATGCAGCTGGAATCCATCATTCTTAGCAAACTATCACAAGAACAGAAAACCAAACACCGCATGTTCTCACTCATAGGTGGGAACTGAACAATGAGATCACTCGGACTCAGGAAGGGGAACATCACACACCGGGGCCTATCATGGGGAGGGGGGAGGGGGGAGGGATTGCACTGGGAGTTATACCTGATGTAAATGACGAGTTGATGGGTGCAGCACAGCAACATGGCACAAGTATACGTATGTAACAAACCTGCACGTTATGCACATGTACCCTACAACTTAAAGTATAATAATAATAAATAAATTTAAAAAAAAATAAAAAAATAAAAGGGGAATGATGATACACTTTGAAAGAGGTCATAGTATTTGTCTAGTAGAGTAAGTAGCATCTACAAAATGGTCACAATATTTGCCAAAGGGAGTAAAACCTTTAAGACCAATAAAGAATCTTTGAGAGCTAAACTTCCTGTTTTCATCACTTTGCTAATTTGTTAAGATTTTAATTTCAGAATCCATAACATTGAGTTCTATTTATTCTGGAGGCTGGTTTACTTCACACTTGCCCCCCACCCAAAGAAAAAGATACAGAGAATTTACAACGTTTGAAACAGGAAAACAACATGTAAATGCATTTAACATATCTGATGGTGTGTATGGAAAGAATTAAAGACCAATATATTGAAAACTAAGTCATTTTCTAAAGTAGGCAGTTAAATGCAGGAAAAACAAAAATTAGTTTAGAAAAGGAAATGTAATCACGACTGATAACTCTCTACTTGGCTATGTAGTAAGCAATATTTATATAGTTTAATAATGTAAATACAGTCCAACTAATGATGTCAGCAAATGTGATATAATTATATTGAGAGGATACTGGAAGGGGAGCGTATGGTGTATGGGGATGGTGTAAGCGTAAGTGGTATCGAATTGCAATGAATGGACTATTCTTAAAAGTGTGAAAAGGGTTTAGGAAAGCAAAGAGTGCAGTACCTAGCACTGACAGTAGCAGGCAGGCAGTGCCACCTCTAGGCATGAGAGCTCAAGGGCAAGGGGGAGCAATTTCTAGAACCTAAGGGAGCAGCTATATGGAGAGTACTGCCTGCCAGAAGAGGAGGAAGGGGCTTATCTAGGAGAGTAAACACTCTGGCCCCTGCATCCCCCTCCAATCCAGTCTCCTGCCAATGCCTCTCAAGAACCACACCCCACCCCGAAGCCAGTGATCAGACAGCCTGTCCACTGCGTTCATACAGGTCAGCCTCTTGGTGGAATGCCCAGGATGAGAAGAATACATCTGGAAGAGGCAGATGGTGTCCCGTAGAGAGAGACAAAACTTCATCACTGGAAGATGCCAAATATCTCAAATCAACACATCAATAAAAATTGCCATTCTCCTATTACATGTAGAATTGAACCGGCTAACATTTGCAAGTGGTTGCCTCTGGGGAGCAGGAAGAATCGGGAGAAGGTGGGCAAGAAAGTGCTGTTTTTCATAAATCTTAAACTAGTTGATTGTTAAAATATTTCTGCATATTGCCTGATTAGGAAAAAATAGCAAAATATTGTAAAATGTTAAAAACCAAAAAAAAAGGAAACAAAACAAAACAAAAAACCTCAGCAGGCACAAGGAGGGGAAGAAATGTGCCGGCTTTGTCACTAAGCTAGACCCTGTGGATTTGAATCTCGCTAGCTGTGGGGCCCTGGGTCACTCACTTTCCCTCTCTAGCCTTAGTTTTTACAGCTGTAAAACAAAAATAGCATTTGCAACCTCAGAGAGATTTGAATGAGATGATGTATAAAAGCATTTGGCACAAAAGGAGCCTTAGATAATGACAAAGGGATGCACAGAATGAAAAAGAAAGGGAGAGAGTATGAGAGCCACTAAAAGACAATGGATATCTTTATCATTGGTTTGCTTTTGTCTTTTCTACCTTCCCTTGAAACCTTGACAGCTAACAGAGTCTCTGGTTCATGGCAAATGCTCAGTGAAAATCTGTTGGAGGAGAGAGTAGAAGGCAGCCCTAGGGGACTTTTCTGCCTCACTCCTCCATTTGCTGTAACAGGCAAGAATCCAAGGACCTTGGAATCTGCCTCTCAAGGTTTCACCTTGAGTCTGCCGTCGCAGTCAGTCACTCCCTTGATGGCCCCAGCCCACCTCCTGGCTGCCTACCTCCCTGCAGCTGGGTTTCTAGACTATCATAACCCTGTTTTGCATGTGGAGCTTCTCAGGGCCACGCCCCATCCCTGAAACCTCTCCTGGCTTGTATACCTGTTCCCTCCAGTCATCACTCTGGAGCTTTTTGTGTGATGATGAACCAAGGAGCCAGGGCTGGTCCCTGTGGGACTGGTACATTGGAAAGACTGTGATACTCTGCCAATGGCTTTACCACAAAGGCCCAGGGAGGCTTTTTCAACACAGCGATGGCAAGATTGAAGAAGCACAGCGACTCATAGAAGAGACCCCTGTGGCTCAGTCACAGGGTCAGAGAATCAGGCCGTTCTGACTGCACCCCTGCTCGTACTTCCAGGAGCGCTCCAAGGACAGATTCTGATTTCACCTTCGTGCTGCTCCCTGGCCACACGTGCTTCTCCTCTGGGTGCAATGCTCTGGTGGGAGGAAATGAAGTCCTTTGAATTCCTTATTCATTAATACCTATTCCCCATGTGGGATGCATTTTTATGGCCTACCAGTGGCCAGTCCCCTTTCATTAATAACAGAACCCTGGTGTATGGCAGTGACTGCCCTTTTGCAGTCATAGGCCCTGGAATCACCATGTGATCAGGGCCTGCCTCTAGGGAAGGTCCCTCTCCCTGATGAGAGAGGTTCAGCGGGAGGAAGCCCTTTATCAAGACTCCCTCATCTACTACTTGGGTTGCCATGGTGCGAAAGGAAGCACAGTGGCCATCTTTGACTAGAAAGCAGGATTTTGCTCACACACCAAACATGGTAGAGTAGCAAGAAAGAAAGAGCCCCGGCCCTTGGGGTTATCACAGAGCCACAGAACCCATCCTGGGCCCTTCCTAGTGCTCTAAGTCAAGGGTCATGGGATCTTCAGCTGGTTGCAGCCCAAACAATCTTTAATGATGCAATGTGTACACCATCAAGAGAGACAACAAAGTCAGTTTCATTGCTCTTGTATTGCCTGAGAGATGTGGATGCCTTTTTGTCAAAACTCAACCCTAAACTGAGGGCATTCTTATTTTTTGTTTATGTATTTATTATTATTATTTTTAGAGATGAGGTCTTGCTATGTTACCCAGGCTGGACTTGAATTCCTGGGCTCAAGCAATCCTCCTGCCTCAGCCCCCTGAGTAGCTGGGACTATAGGCATGCACCTCCATGCCTAGCTCAGGACATTCTTGCAAGGGCAACTAGGATGTCTGTGGGTGGAACCAGATGACTTTGATCCCAAGAAAGGGCTCAGGCAGTCAGGCATGCACATTTGCAGCCTGAAGGCCATACACCGTGATAGGAGGAAATGGAGCTTACCTTCCTTCCCTGCCCTCAAACCTGATGTCACACTGTGAGTCCTACGAATGGGAGTCACTTTGCTCTTATGATTCTGAAAGAAGGTTTGTGGAGAGGCTTCCTTGGGAGGCTGGAAAGAGAGGGGCAGGTCTCTTCCCTGCCATGATACCAGCAAGCACTGCAGAAGTGAGATCCAGCGGTGAGTCTTCCTGGGCGGGAGCAAAAACCTTCCTAGTTGCTATCTTTGGCCTAGTTATAAGGAGAGGAGATACCACCTGGATTCTATCCCTTATCTCACCAGTGGTGCCTGGAAGGCTTCAGATTTGCAGCATGCTTTGAAATGGCTGATTTTCTTCCTAACAGATGGGCACAAGATCCCCTCTTCAGTGCTTCCAGAGGAAATTACGTGAAATTACAGAAAGAATATCCCTCTCAGGATAATGGAGACAAGTTCCCACATATTGGTGGGCACACGCATGATGTAGGGAGCTTGTTTAATAGGCGAGTTCTGGGCCTCAGCACTAGTACTTTAATTCATGAAATCGAGCCAAGGGCCCAGGAATCTCCTTTTGAAATAAACCGTGCATGTCCTTCAACACAAGGTCATCAGACCATTGAAAAATAGATAGAAATGATTGAAATCCATCAATTATTCAGGAAGTTTCATTTTGGATTTTGGGCAATGATCTTTTCTCCTTTTTTTTTTTTTTTTTGAGACAGGGTCTCACCCTGTTGCCCAGGCTGGAGTGAGGTGGTGTGATCACCACTCACCGAAGCTTCACCTTCCCATGCTCAAGCAATCCTCCTGCTTCAGCTTCCTGAGTAGCTGGGACTACAGGTGCACACCACCACACCCCATTAATTTGTTTTCAATTTTCTGTAGAGACAGGGTCTCACTATGTTGCCCAGGCTAATCTTGAACTCCTGGGCTCAAGTTATCCTCCCATCTCGGGCTCCTAAAGTGCCGGGATTATAGGCCTGTACTTGGATGTTATCCATTAACTCTCTCTTCCCAGCTCCTCCTTCCTCAAACCCTATACCTCATCCATTTCTAATTTTCATACCAGAATTACAAAAATGTAGTGGCGTGACCCTAGGTAAGAGAATTGTTCTAGCATCCCACAATTTATGCCATCTGAACTCTTTATCAAGTATATGCTTTCTCCCTCAGATACATTCCACAGGCATCTGCTGAGCACGTGCTGGGGGCTCAGAAACCAGTAGGGCCTCAGTCTTTCATCTTCTCCGGGCTCCTTTTTCTGGTTTCTCTTGCCTCTGTTCACCTTTACCATCTCAACACCACTCCTTGGGAGCATCCAAATCCCTCCCCTCCCAGATGATGACCCAAGTCCCTGTGCCGGTCTTAGTCCACTTGCTCTCCCTTCTCATCTCACGCTCTCCCTTCTCGTCTCTCACTCTCCCGCTATAGTCACTCTCGCCTGAGATCTGGATAACTCCTCTGCACCAACCATCTGCCTGCCCCTGGCACCTCAAACTCAACAATTCCCTCCCTCCCCAGCAACTCCTCCTGGGTTTCCTGTTTTCTGTTTCTGACACACCTACTTTCCCTGGGTCAAGACCTTGGAGTCACATTTGATGCTTTTTTTTACCCTATTTAATCTCTTACCAAATTTTACTCACTTATTTTCTGTTTCTCTCCCCTCTGTCCCTTTCATTTGCATCATGATCTTTGTGCTTGTCTTAAATTCAATTCTAGTCAAGCCTCTGGTTGCAAGAAAGAAATAACCAATCAACGGCTAAGGGGGTTATGAAAGACAGAGGCACATCTCACTGACACACAATGGAAAAACAAGGGGCCTCATAGGAAACGAGATTAGACCTGGGATTGAGGCAGCTATGCTTCCAGTTTTTTTGTCTTTTGTTTTTTTGTTTTTTTGTTTTTTGCCTCCTCTGGGGCCATGTGGTTTCTTACCTGGACTTCTGTCTGCAGATTTGGCCTGTTCCCCTGCTTTTCTAGCTTGTTTATCTTCCCAAGAGATTATCCCAACCCCTCATGACCTTCCAGTGCAACTGTTCTCCAGTCTAAATACAGCCTTGGTCACTTGCTCAGATTCAGAAAGGAGAGGTTCATTGGACACTGGCCAGCCAATGGATTGCACTGGCCTCACCAGGAGCCCAGCTTTAATGTTTTAATACCAGGCAGAATCATGGTATTAACATCGATTCCTGGGTGTGGCCCTTCAGCAGCAGCTACTGGGAAGGTGCATTCCAGATGGGTTGTTCAGGGGTACCCCTTTATAGTCTACTGCAGTGCTTCCTAGAAGCTGATTGAAGGACCAGTGGCATGTCCAGAACCAAGTTCTTGCCTTTTTGTTACGAAATGAGAAAAACAAGCATGTATGTATGCAAGTGTGTGCATGTGTGTGTTGGGAGGAGAAATGATATGTTGATATAAAGTCCCAGATGTCCTTTTTGGGAAATACTGTCTACACAGCAACAACATCCTTCCTGCTTAGGGAAACTAGCAGTTCCTTTTATTTACAAAGCGAGAGTGGGACTAGGTGGTTGTTTTTATTGTTGTTGTTGTCTATGCCCTTATTTGGCAAAATAGAATATTGGGACATCTAGGTCAATCTCTTTAAGTTTTGGGGGAAACTTGGCTTGTCCATGAAATCCAAATGTCTTAGAAACACTAGGCTACGTCCTGGCTCTTTTCATAGCTTCCTAAAATGGTCTCTTGACCTTCAAGATCTCTTTTCCATCACACCACTGTCACATTAATCCCTCTAAAATGTTGTTGAGTAAAGTATTTCCTTGTTTAAGTCTGCAAGGGCTTTGCAATGATTGTGAAATCAAGTAGAAAGTCCTCAGCCTGCACAAACTAGCTCCAACCTAAGGTCCCAGCCCTCTCCCACACCTCTCCCCACGCACACCATGTGCTTCAGACAAGCTCCTCCTTGCCCTTCTGACCCTTCCCCCCCAACTGCTGGGCCCCCTTTCCAGCCTATGCAGGTCCAATGATAATCCCTCCATGAAGTTCTCCAACACTCAGCTAAAGTGAATCTTCCCTAACTCTAAAGTCCTTTTACTAAAACATGCATACATTCTTAGACACACACTGCGTTCTGTGTCATTTGTGGTATTTTATGCCATTTCCTACCTACCCCACTCATCAGAAACCCTTGAGCTGCTACGTGCGTGGAGGAAGCGTGGTGAAGAGGAAGTCACAGAACATGGGATCCAAAGCATGACTCTGTTCTGGTGTGACACTAGGAATGTCACTTGACTGGGATGGTCCTCCATTTGTTCATCTTCTCACTGGACTCACTGGAATGTATATTCCATGAAGACAGGGATTTATTTTATTTTATTTTATTTTATTTTTGAGGCAGAGTTTTGCTCTTATTGCCCAGGATGGTGTGCAGTGGCACAATCTCGGCTCACCACAACCTCCACCTCCCAG
This sequence comes from Macaca nemestrina, assembly GCF_043159975.1. Lineage (NCBI taxonomy): Eukaryota > Metazoa > Chordata > Mammalia > Primates > Cercopithecidae > Macaca > Macaca nemestrina. Next base: position 177,423,316 of record NC_092129.1, on the reverse strand, counting down.
GTTCAAGCATTTCTCCTATCTCAGCCTCCCAAGTAGCTGAGACTACAGGAGTCTGCCACCACGCCCGGCTAATTTTTGTATTTTTAGTAGAGACAGGGTTTCACTATGTTGATCAGGCTGGTCTTGAACTCCTGACCTCAAGTGATCCACCCATCTTGGCCTCCCAAAGTCCTGAGATTACAGGCATGAGCTACTGCACCTGGTTTTTTTGTTTTTTGTTTTTTTTCTTTTTTTCCTAGGCAAAGAACTTTATTAACCTTTGTTTCAAACTTTACTCCCAGGCTTTTTCCAGCTTAATTAGCTGCAAAGAATGAAATAGTGTATAAGCAAAAGATGAAAGCTGCAGTGTCCAAAGGACTTGGGCTTACAAATTATTAGAGATCTAGATTTTATCAGCTCCATAAACAAAAATTTCTTCAAATGCATTCATAATATAAGATAGCAGCTCCCAGCAACTTCTTCAAGGTTTATCTTCTTCAGAAGTTGGCTCAATTCAGTTTGTCTCATTCTTGGAAGCCTCATCAAAATTCTCCACAAGATCTGGAACTTCATTATATCATCCTCTCCAGTAGCAAGTGGTGCTTTTCCGCCCACAGGTTATTTGTGCAGAGCTTCAGCCAGTCTGCTTAAGCTGGTGAGACTGTCTGCACCAAGCTGGTTTAAGATGCCAGGTGGCATTTCTATCAGCTGCTCTGTCTCAGCAGGGCCTGTAATGTTGAAGGTGTTTGCTGCCAGAGATGCCGGAACTTTTGGTTTGTGAAAGTGGATCACTGTTCCTTGGTTTGTACACACATTCACCTCTTCAATACTAGAGGTATTGACCCTAACTTCTTTAAGGAGAACTGAAGATTTTATCATCTGCTGTGGCTGTCCCATGAACCACTTTCTTCTTTTTGCCGGCAGTTCCTTTCCCACCAATGCGCACTTGTACCTGTAATTTGTGGAGTTTTCCCTGGTTCATGATTATTTCTTTCATCTTGTCGGAGGAGATAAGGGGCAGTGCGGGAGTCTAGGGTGGGTGTTCAGGGGGTCTCAGGTGGACCAGCTGAGATTAGGCGTACACACGTGGGATGCCCATTTGTTCATCTTTAAACTGGAGATGGTGATGCCAGCCCCTCAAAGTCATTGCGAGGTGACTCAGATAAGCCACGCAAAGTTCCTGGAAAGCAGTCACTGATGAATAAATGGTGTTTCCTCCCTTGCTTGCCTACAATGAAGACTTGTAAAATATTTGTCCAACCAAGAACATCTTGAATAAGTTAAAGGAGGGGAAAAAAATCATATTCAGATGTGAAAGTGATTTATAATTTACCTCCAGGGAAGATCCCAGAAGAGTTCAAAATCACCTGAGTGACACATCGCATTGGAAAAAGTGCCCTGCTTCCCAGGTGACCTCAAAGGACAATACTCATTTGGAAACATGAACTCAGGCATGTTCTGCTTTTATTTTCAAAAAATGTCATTTCTCTCCACGGTGGCTGCACCTCATAAATGGGGCAGTTTGGCTTTTAGCATCTCTCCATTCTCTGCTCAACCTTGGTAGACTGGCTTGACGATCACCTAAATGGGTCAAAATCAGGCAAAAAGATTAGGAGACATAGAAACGTCTGCAGAGACCATCTACCTCTGAATTTCCCGCTAAGTAAGCATGAACATCCGTATTGAAGAAGCCACTTTGTATTACTTGCTGCTAAAAATGCCGTAACTGGGCACGGTGGCTCACGTCTGTAATCCCAGCACTTTGGGAGGCCGAGGCAGGAAGATCACGAGGTCAGGAGATCGAGACCATCCTGACTAACACGGTGAAACCCCGTCTCTACTAAAAAAATAAAAAATAAATAAAAAATAAAAATTAACTGGGTGTGGTGGCGGGCACATGTAGTCCCAGCTACTCGGGAGTGGGGCCTGGTGGGAAGTATTTGGATCATGAGGGTGGATCCTTCACGAGTGGCTTCATGCCATCCCCTTGGTGATGAGTGAGTTCTTTCAAGAGCTGGTTGTTTAAAAGTGTGTGGCAGGAGAATGGTGTGAACCTGGGGGCCAGCGCTTGCAATGAGCCAAGATTGTGCCACTGCATTCTAGTCTGGGCGACAGAGTGAGACTCCTTCTCAAAAAAAAAAAAAAAAAAAAAAAAAAAAAGCACCATAACTGATTTAAACAAAAGAAGGAATTATGCCAGGTTCTCTTGTAGTCAGAAATCAGTTTGAGACCACAAAATGTGTTAAGCAGAAATGGGCTTAAGGAGTCATAGAAAGCACATTGATCCATGCCTGGGTGTGGAGCCCTTGCTAGGCACCACGTGCTTTCTTTTTTTTTTTTTTTTTTTTTTTTTTTTTGAGATAGAGTCTCACTCTATCACCCAGGCTGGAGTGCAATGGCGCGATCTCGGCTCACTGCGACCTCTGGCTCCTGGGTTCCAGCAATTCTTCCTCCTCAGCCTTTCAAGTAGCTGGGACTACAGGTGCCCACCACCACACCCGACTAATTTTTGTAATTTTAGCAGTGATGAGGTTTCGCCCTGTTGGCCAGTCTGGTCTTGAACTCCTGACCTCAGCTAATTCACCTGCCTCAGCCTCCCAAAGTGCTGGGATTACAGGCACGAGCCACCGAGCCCAGCCCACCAGGTACTATTCTAAACCTGTCATGCACTTGGTCTCTTGCAGACTCCCATGAGCCAGATGTTCTTACTGCTCCCTCCAGAGATGAGGAAACGAAAGCAACAAGAGGCTGACTAAATTACCCAAGGTTTCAGAGCGAGTGTGTGGAACAGCAGGATTTGCAGCCAGGCAGTTGAGCTCTGGGGTTCACCTTCTTTCTCACTACCCCACTGGGCACCTGGTAACAGATGGTTCCCCCCAGAGGCCATCATTTGGGGTACAACCTGCATGAAAGGGTCCACATTCTTCACGTTTGGTCTCATTTCCAGAGGGGAGGAAATGAAGACAGCATGGATGCAAAGAATGATCTGTTCCATGCCTCAAGCGCATCGATATGGTTTGGGTCTGTGTCCCTGTCAGATCTCATGTAAAATTGTAATCCCCAGTGTTGGAAGTGGGGCCTGGTGGGAAGTATTTGGATCATGAAGGCGGATCCTTCATGAATGGCTTAACGCCATTCCCTTGGTGATGAGTGAGTTCTTTCAAGAGCTGGTTGTTTAAAAGTGTGTAGCACCTGCTCCCTCCCCCTCTCTTACTTCCGCTCTGGCCATGTAATGTGCCTGATCCTACTTCACCTTCTACCGTGAGTAAAACTTCCTGAGACTTTGCCAGAAACCAAGCAGATGCCGATGCCATGCTTCTTGTACAGCCTGCAGAACTGTGAGCCAATTAAAACCTCTTCTCTTTATAAATGACCTAGTCTCAGGTATGCCTTTATAGCAATGCAAGATTGGCCTAACACACCCATGTTTTCTCTCTAGCAGTTTTAACATCCTCCTCACACTCTCCAGGTCACCCACTCTGTCCACCCCTTTTTGCTTCCCTGCACTGCGTCTCTGTACTTTGAGATCCTGGCCTTCCTGCTCTCCCTTCCATGCCCAGGCCAGCAGCTCCTCTTCCTATCAAGGGCAAGTCCATGTTGTTTTTACAGATGCTTGCTTCCACTCAGTCTTCTTTTGAGGAAATGTATTCCACTTTCAGACAGAGATAAGAGGAAAAATCAAAGTAACCAAACATAGAGAAAACATGTAGTGTGCAAAGCCCCCTACCCCTACTCAATAAACAACTGCTAAAATCATGGTAGCGATGCCTAACTCTTACAAATTCAGTTCAGTTCTATACATTTCAGGCTTACGAACACTTGCAAATATCACAGTTAAGACGTGTTAAACACCTCTTCTTTCATTAAAAAATAAAATCTCACAAATAAATCCACAATAGTAATAGGTTGAGCGTATGCCCTTCTAAGCACAGTCAAGGCAACCACCTGTGTTCTTTTTCTACCTGACAAAATATAGCTGTCATGCTTTAGTCACAGAATTACAATGCTTTGCTTTCATGACAATAAGCACTGATTAGGTTTTTAACATGTGCCAGATTCTGTGCTCCCGGGAAACCAAAACTGTGTGTCCAACAGTCCCTGGAAGCTGACGCCATGTTCTGTAAGAAGATGATAGAGTTCCAGCGCAGAATACCTCCTCGCCCTCAAAGCCCTCACAGTGCTTCATCAACAGTGATCTCTGCTGAGCAGAGGCACAAAGAGGCAACGTGACATTTGGTGACAGCAATAGACTAGGACTTGGGATCTCTGCCGCCTGGTGGCCCTTGCAGTTGCTGCTTTGCTTTTTAGGGCACCTTTCTTGCTTGTCCCTGTGGGTAAATGCTGACTTACTCTGCAAAACCGTGCTGAAAAAATGTCTCCTCGATTCCCCAAGACCCAGAAATTTTCTATTTTGCACTGTTCACTGCAGCTCGTGGCTGCCACATTGATTGAGTAATCATCCATTTGCAACTTTAAAAGGAAGAGAACTCACTCTATTCATCCTTGGAATCCTCATCTCCCCACGCTGTCCCTCAGCACTCATAACACTGTGGCTGGCAAAGGAAGCCGGTGGAAGCCGGATGAATAAAACATGGGTGAGTGGCAGAATGTACACCACTGGTGAAGGGGGTTCACTCCCTCAAGGATGTCACTTTGTTCACAGACATCCCCAACTTTGGCCTCCTCTTCACGTCTTCCCTCCCCATCCCAACTGTAAAAAGACGTAAAGATGGCGTCCTAGTCCTTTTTCTATTGTTTATAACAGAATACTGGAGACTGGGTGATTTAGAAGAAATGAAATGTCTTTCTTACAGTTCTGGAGGCTGGGAAGTCCAGGGTCAAGGGGCTGCATTTGGGGAGAGCCTTCCTGCTGGTATGGACACTACAGAGTCTCATGACAGCACAGGGCATCTTGTGGGGAGGGGGCTGAGTGGGCAGGCACAGGCCTCTCTTCCTGTCCTAAAGCCAGCCGCTCCCAAGACAACGCTTTAGTTCATTAATCCGTTAATCTGTGAATGGACCCAATCACCTCTCTTTTTCTTTCTTTTTTTTTGAGACAGAGTCTCACTCTGTCACCCAGGCTGGGGTGCAGTGGCGAGATCTCAGCTCACTGCAAGCTCCATCTCCCGGGTTCAAGCTGTTCTCCTGCCTCAGTCTCCCGAGCAGCTGGGACTACAGGCACCCGCCACCATGCCCAGCTAATTTTTTGTATTTTTAGTAGAGACGGGGTTTCACCATGTTAGCCAGGATGGTCTCGATCTCCTGACCTTGTGATCCACCCGCCTCGGCCTCCCAAAGTGCTGGGATTCCAGGCGTGAGCCACCGCGCCCTGCCAACCCAGTCACCTCTTAAGGGTCCTACCTCTCCATCCTGCCACACTGGGGCTTGAATTTCCACAAGAGTTTGGGAGGGAGCAAACATTCAAACCCTAAGCATGGAAAGAGTCTCATCCATGATACAACAACCTTCCTTGAACATTCCTTCCCAGCCATCTAAAGCCTTTTGAAAACTGGCTGCTTGGTTTTCATGAGGCCAGAAAATTTTGTAAAAGCCAACTGTGGTTCTAAGAAAAGATTTTGCTGAGTGAAGTGAAACTCCTCTCATCGCTGCCTGCAGACTGAGGGCAACTTCCCCAGTGTGGCCTCTAGAGAGGAGGGGGAGCCCCAGCTGAGCCTGGGTGGTGAGGAGTGGGAGTCAGGGGGCACTGAGGGTCTTGCTCTACTTGTGAAGGAATGAGCATAAAGAAGGCCTAGCCCAGGAGCCCACGGCTTACAGAGAGAGAGAACAGCCAGCGTCCTATCTCTGCAGCTGCTTTTCCCTCTGCTGTGAAGCTCTTAACCCACAGATACTCAGCTCACCCTGAATGGAAAACACTAGCCAAATGCCACCTCCTCCAGGAAGTCTTCTGGGGTTCTTCTGGCCAGAATTAACCCCCTCTCCATTATTCTCCCTTGTCATGGCCCTATTCTACCCAGGGACATTGCTGTGTTTGTTAGCCTGATGATAAACCCTAGAGATCGGTGACTGTATCTTAATCTTTTTGTTCCCTCCACCCTATCTGTACTTATTCTCCCTCTCCTTTCTCTTTCTCTCTTTCTGTCTCTGCATTTTTCTCTCCATCTCTCCATCTCTCTCACTGTATATCTCTCTGTCTCCCTCACCCTCCATCTTTCCATCTCTTTCTCTCTGTTTCCCTCTGTGTCTCTCTCTCACTCCTCCCTCTGTCTCTCACATGCCTTCACATTCTGTTTTTCTCTCCCTCTTCCTCTCTCTCGCACACGCAGAAACACACACACACGCACACACACACACTCAGCACAGTGCTGGTCCCGAGAACCTTTCAAAAGAGCCTGTTGAGTAGCTCTCAGAGAATCTCTCCACTTCCACAAAGAAAGGGTGACTAATTCCTTCCAGTGCTTGATAGGGAGAAGTGAGTTTTCAAATCTGTCTGAAACACAAAAACTGAACTCAAGCCACACCAGTCCAGACCCTTTGGTGGCCCAAGAAAATACTCACCCACTTTGACACCGCTCCTGGATTTTCCAGTTCCCTTGCATTTTAGAAAGCAGAGTAGCTGCCCCCACTCCTGGGTGCCTTGCTTCGTGCCCATATCATCCTCTTACAATAAAGCTTCTGAGACTCTGTGCAACATAATGTTGCAGAGATGCCATGGAGAACCATGAATTTACAAGTGAGGAAACGAAGGCCCTGAGGACAAGGTGCTGGCCCCCAGTGTCACAGCCCGCTGGTGTCAGGACTCGGGCTCAGGCCTCTGGCTCCGAAGAGCGTTCCCCTTATGGTGGGTGACAGGTCCCCCGACAGTGACTTCTGCTTGGTTTTCCTTTTTTTTTTTTTTTTTTTTTAGATGGAGTCTTACCCTGCCACCCAGGCTGGAGTGCAATGTGGCAATCTCATCTCACTGCAACCTCCACCTCCCGATTCTCCTGCCTCAGCCTCCTGAGTAACTGGGATTACAGACATGTGCCACCATACCTGGCTAATTCTTGAATTTTTAGTGGAGACAGGGTTCACTATGTTGGCCAGGCTGTTCTTGAACTCCTGACCTCAGGTGATCTGCCCACCTCGGCCTCCCGAAGTGCTGGGATTACAGGCATGAGCCACCGCGCCCAGCCTGGTTTTCCATTTAAAAAAATTAAAGGTTTCATGTCTTATGGTACTGCCGACTCTTAAGATTCAACTAACAAGGAGGAGAAAAAGAAATTTGAACAGGGGAGGCACCAGATCCCTTCACAAACCGTGACCTTCCTGTAGGCTGGCCGCAGGGGCTGCCTGACCACACCTCACCTGCAGCCATGCCTGGTGCGCTTACTTACTGCAATGTGGGACAGTTTCCTGACCTTGGGGGAGGCCATGGGGATGGGCGGCCACGGTGGGGTGGGATGCCCTGGCCTTGCTCTGCGAGACAGCCCTGCTCCCTGCCTCCTTCCTGCACCTGGGGTGAGAGTGAGAGATGATAAACTTGACAAGGCCCCAGCGAGTGGTTGCAGTTCCAGGCAGTGTGGCGCCCTAGTGGAAATACATGGGGAAAAGCAGGGCCAAGCCCCCAAGCATGAGGGCAGAAAGGGTCAGGGAGGGACCAGGAAAGAAGCATTACCGCATTGCCGCTGCCAGGAATCAGAACACTTGAGCCTTTTAAAATAGTGAGTGGCAGGGCTGGAGCATTTCCCCTGGGTGTGAATGAATAACTAACCCAGGGATTACAACGCTTGGCTTCCTTGCTCTCCCCTCTGGGCCTGGAATGGCTCCTGCCTCAGTTTACTCATCTGAAAACTACCTAACGAGGTGCATCCTCAGCCCAGGGGTGGGAAAGGATGAGTGAGCAGAGGTCAGGGGGATGGCCCAGGTGGCTGGCTGCATTCTCTGCCATCCGCCCTCCTGCCCTCCTTCTGGCCACGTCACCTCTCCTCCCTCTCCTTGAATCAGATTGACCCAATCATAGCCGGATCATCCAACTTCCACCCCGCAGGCATCTCCCAGGACACACTGGGTGGAGGATGACTGTGCTACCTCTCCTCACCAAAACTCTCTCCCTTCTATGAGCACCTCCCTGCTGGGACTAGCCCTGCCTCTCAGGTCACCAGCTGCCGCACCAGCCCTTGTGCGTGCTGGGAGACAACACCATCACTCAGCTCATCACAATCTCTTCTTGCCCCCTCAGTGTCGTTCTTGGCTTCCACAAGGGTGCTGGGCTCCTGACATCAGCACCCAGCTCCTTCAGACACACCCCCCTGCCATCTGTTTGAATCAGGGGCCAATACAGAGAGGCAACCTGGAGTCCTCAGGGTCCCCGCGAGCTGGGGACAGAGTGGTCATCATTACTTACATGGTCAAGATGTTCTCTTTGTCCTTGGTCATGTGCTTGTTCTTTGCTGGAGGGAAAAAATTGATGGATGTTATTCTTTAATAAAAGTTTAAAGAAAAAAGAGTGGAGGGAGTGCTGAGGAGCCAGGGAAGAGGATGGTGTACAAATTGGGAGAGAGGGGAGGTGAGGGAACACCTGCTCAGAGGCAGCAGCCCTTTTGAGGCCATGCAGTGACACCTGGAACTTGAGGTGAGCCACAGCATGATGGGCCGATTCCCATCCAAGGCACCACCACGGAGGCTCCCTGTGGGATCTGAAGAGTGAGGAAGGTGAGGACAGCCACCAACCGAGACAGCATGACCAAGCTGGGTTCTCTGACCCAGCCTTTTCACGTGCCTAGTGTGGCATCAGCAAACAAAAAGGAACTGTGAGCACTGCCCTTGTCCCCCGCTGAGCCCTGGAGAAGCCCTGCAGTCCTGCTCTGTCGGATGAGGCTTTGTCACAGAGGAAGCATCACGTTCGTCATTGCTAATGATGAACAGGTGACAGGGCACTGCCAAGTGCTGAACCTCATGAGGGCACAAGCAAGCCACCCACCAGGAATTAAAGCGGGTCACGGGGTTTACTCAGAACAAGCCAGGTGCCTTTCAAGCAGGGACTGTGTAATCCTCGCCATAGCCAATCAGGTCTATGTTGGAGCCTCATTTGCAGATACAAACACTGAGGCCCAGAGAGGCTGTCATACACCACAGTTGCACAGCAGCTGGGGGAGCCGGGATTTGAACCCAAGACTCCAAAGCCCCTTCTCCTTGCCTTGCCCAAGCTGCCCTCTCATGAGATCAGCAGGCAGTCTTGCTATCATTGAGCATCTAAAGCTGTCGCCAGAGGAAGGTGGAAAGGTGAAGACACACTGCTTCTCCTCACAGTCCAGCAAGTCCCTGCCTGACTCCTGCCCTGCCTCAGGGGAAGGAAACACAAAAAGGGCAGATCCCTTCCTGGTGCTGGACACACCCCGTGACGTGTCCCAGGGGTATGTGGATGCTTCTGTCCTGAGTGAGCCATCAAGGCCGGGCGAGAACCAAGCGTCTTGCGGTGCTGAGACACACCTGGGGCCAGGCTACTCCTTCTGGGAGGAAGAAAGATGTGGCGAGATGAGTAATGAGGCCAGGCAGGGAGGAACCTGGTTGGTTTCAGTGAACGCAGGTTGGGAAAGCACCCAGCTACTTTCTGTTCAGGACACCACTATGCGAGGAGGGCTCCTCTCTTCACGGTTCTGTTTCATCGCGGTATCTGTCCTGATACGTCCAAGTGCTGTCTATGACCCTTCTGCAACCTCAGTGCCTCAGAAGTGGCTAGCGGTCCTTGATTTGGCCATAATGTCCTGCAGATTGGACCTTATTTCCATCTCCTCAGAAGCTTTTTGGAAACAAGAAAGGCCATTTGAGAGTGCAGGGGTAAGAGGGCCCCAGGACAGCCTGAGGCTGATGCCAAGCTGATGGGGCCAATCTAGCCCACAGGAGCCTAGAAGGAATATGTCTGACTTCCTGCTCCAAGAGTATGGGAGGGGAAGAGGAGGCAGAAGATAGAAAAGGGGGAGACAGTGTCTGCCTGGCGGGGTTTTAGGGCAAGGTGCAGGAGGAGGATAGGGTGCAGGCCAAGGCTAGCATGACGCCAGCGCAGCCCTGGCTGGACAGAGGTGCTGCTGCCGGCAAGAACCCACCCTCATACTCATCCTCATCTGTTGCCTATTAAAGACTCCATGGTTTCCACAGAAACAAAACGAGTCCCATCTGCAGGTGTGGCGGTCCTCTTGTCTCTCTTTCTGCCTCACCCTTGTTTCTCACTGCCTGTCTCCTCCCTCTCCCTTGTTCCTTTGCATCTCTGTCTTCCCCCTGAACCTCTTCAACACCACTATTCCCTTATCTCCACTCTCTTTCCTCCCCCTCCCATCCTGCTCATGCCCACTAGAAATGGGAGCACACATTGTGCACACTCTGCAGTGCCCACTCAGGCACTCCCAACCCTGGCAGCTGTGGCATATGCTGCCAATTGGTCCCAATACCCTATTTTACCATTCTGCCAATTTTCAGCTATGCATGAGATCACTCAGAATATTGCCTTCACTTTACTTCTAGGTGTGGCACTAGGATTAAGTCTGGGCCAATGAAAAGTCAACAGGTGTGTTGTGTGCAACTTTCTTTTTTATTTTAGAGATGAGATCTCACGATGTTGCCCAGGCAGGACTCAAACTCCTGACTCAAGCAATCCTTCCACCTCAGCCTCCCTAGAAGCAGAGACAACAGGCCGGTGCCACCATGCCCAGCATAGTGTCCAACTTTTTAGAAGTGATCACAGATAAAGGCAATGTGCCTCAATCGTTCCTTTCCACCGACCTTGTTAGCAGGAATGTGGACATGATGGCTGGAGCTCATGCAACCACTTTGGCATATGAACTATATGTCTGACAGTGTATCTACTTCCCAGGATCTGCTCAAGTGTGGTTTCTCTGCTCAGTACCACCATTAAACTTCTGAGAGGATCACCTGACATCACCACCTTCTAGCAGACCATGAAGGAGTTTTTATTTTTTTAAAATTAGGTTCATTGAGTTTCACATCATCTTGTGGCAGAGATTACGGTGCCATGACATTTCACCTGCCTGGTCAGGCTGGGCCCATGGTGGCGGATGTTCCTGACTTCCCATGTTGCTTGCAGGCACAACCCAACAGCACATTGCTTCATGCCTCACGTCACATGCCTCCCACCTCCTGCCTCAGGGCTTCCCTGTTACTGTGAAGAGCAAGATACCCTGGGATCTACTCATTCTGGTAGACACGTGGCCTTTCCAGACCAGGCCTGTTGGGCTGTAGACTGAGATGGGCAGGTGGAGAGTCCCCCTGACTCACGCCCACTCACTGGCTGGCCCCAGGTCCTGTGTTCACAGTGCAGATGCTTCTGCTGCTGTTTCAGGAGCTGCTTTTCCCTGCTAGGAGATGCTGCTTTTCCCTGCTAGGAGATGCCAGCTGCTGCCACCTGGAAGTGTGGAGTCCTGCTGCCCCGTGAAGCCAACTTTAACTAGTGGGGGACATGACCAGGCAGAGAAATTTTTCTCCCTTCTTCTCATATTTATTATTCCAAGCCCAGTGGGCCTTTCTAGAGACACTCTGTGAAACTAAACAATTAGCTGCTTTTGTTGAAAGCTGGGGCCAGCCTCGTAAAACACCCCTTTGTATTCTACTCCTTCCTCCTCGGCCTCACCTCTTTCCCCCTTCCTCTTGCTTCCTGGAGTTGCATTCCTCAAGAAAGTATTGGTGCATTAGCTTTGGCCTCAAGCTCTGGTTTTTAGAGAACCCAAACCAAGACAGGGAGACACATGGAGGATGGCAAAGAAGAGATGCGGAAGGAGCTGGGGTCCTAAGAATTGTGGCGTTGCCAAACCCCTCCTGGACTGGGGGCTTCTTGGCCTTTCACCTGGGGGAGAAACAAATGTCTTTTTCATATTTAAGCTACAGCTATTCAGGACATTCTCTTACCTGTAACCTTTTCCTAATAAATGCAGCTGCACAGGCCGGGCTTGGTGGCTCACGCCTGTTATCCCAGCACTTTGAGAGGCTGAGGTGGGCAGATCACATGAGGTTAGTAGTTCAAGAACAGCCTGGCCAATATGGAGAAACCCCATCTCTACCAAAAATACAAAAATTAGCCAGACATCATGGCATGCATCTATAATCCCAGCTACTTGGGAGGCTGAGGCAGGAGAATCGCTTGAACCCAGTAAGTGGAGGTTGCAGTGAGCCGAGATTGCACCAGTCCTCTCCAGCCTGGGCAACAGAGTAAGACTTTATCTCAGAAAAAAAAATGCAGTTGCACATCCAAATCACCTCTGGGTTGCAATTCCCTGGACAGCACCAGCCCATTATTAAAATACTCTTTCTCCTTCATTCCCATTTCACTTTCACTGGCATTGCCTTATTTTGATCCATGCGACATTCCTACAAGGCAGGTTGGACAGATGTAATTATTCCTTTCCATTCACCACCCCTTCCTACCCAACTCCCTGCTTAAAGGTTAAGGAAATGAAATCTCTTTAAGGTTATATGATTTCCCTAAGGGCAAGTGCTAATGAGAGAAAATCCCTGGTCTCCTCGGCCATTAGGCCAGACTGCACCACCATTTCTCCCCGACTTTTCACAGGCCACGCAGTTTGGAAGTCACCAGATTTTCAGTTCTCCTCCCAGGCACACCGTGGGATTGCCTTTTCTGCTGTCTTGAGGTTAGAAGTGGCCAAAAGGCAATGCACACAGCAATGTTGTGTCTAGGTGGAAGCTCCAGAGAGCAGCGATGACTCATACAGCGTGTCTTCCTCTATCCTGGGGACAGCAGAACTAAGGATGGTGCCTGCTCGGCCACTGGTTCCTGAAATGAGGCCAATGTGAAGAAGGGCATCGCCCCAACCGTAATGGACATATAATGAGAAAGAGAACTAAGTAGGGCTGGGGGATGTTTGTTTATGCACCATAACCCAGCCCCTCCTGCCGTGACTAGACATGCACTAAATAGGTCCCGTTCTGGGATTGCAGCTCATTTTCATTTGTTTTTAAAGGGGACAAATCTAAGCCAGTTTTATTAAAATATCAAAGATCTTCTCAAATTCCGACAGCCCTGAGAGGGTCAGGAAGGGTGTGCCGGTGTTAGTTAAAGCATTCGCAGCAAGGATTCTGAAAAGCCTTCGAGATTAAAGTCAAGGGATGTGCTTTTGTTTCAGAGCTCACAGGCCTGTACTCAAAAGAGTAGCTTCCAGGTTTCTGTTATCAAATGGAACTTTTCCACAGCCCTGACACAGATTAGACATTCTTGCTAAGAAAATTGGTTTTTGTTTTTAAAGGAAAGCTTTTCTCTAACATGTAAGGCATTTATCATTTCATACGTAGGAAGAGACAAGTGTCCCAACAAAGGTGATTTGCCCGCTTGTTCTCCCTCCAGCTCTAGGAAGAAACCCCTCCAGTGAATTCCATCAGCTCCTAGGCCTTCTGTCCCTGGGTGCAGAGAGCTGGTAAACACTACGTTGAACAAATTGGGGAGAAATAAATCCATTCCCCCTTAAAATCCCTGAGCCTCTCTGGAAGCCACAGTTCTTGGGGGAGGGGTGGGTTGATTCCCTCTGCAGTGACTCTGGATGCATCTCAGAATGGAAAGAGAGAATTTGCCTCTCTGGGAGGCAGAATAGCCCCAACACAAGGCTCCCCGTTATTTGTGGAAGCATGGCAAGATCAAGGCTGTGTTTCCCGCCCAAACCCAGGAGAATTAAACACTTCAAAAACGACATGAAATTCTCACTGGAAGCTGTGAGCTCTTTGCTTAGGCAAAGGAGACTCATGGATCTTTTGAGCTTGTAATCTTTGTGAACTCTTCAGGCACTGCAGTTCTGTTCCGAGCTAATATATTGCCCTTGTCCAGATCTCGCAGGGGGTTCTGCTCCTGCCCAGTCCCCGGGTGCAACCTTCCCATTGTCAACATCCCTCCTGCCACACTTGATCTTTGCAGCCCTTCAAAGTTACTCTAAGCCCAGCCCATCTCCTATGCAACTTCAAGCCACTTGCTCCCTTTTGGACTCGTAATTTTACCATTTCAAGCTAGTAATGGAATCCCTAAAACTTAATTATGTACTTAATCGTTCCAATGCGCTGTGTCTTTACCCAGCTTCACTGTAAACTGCACAGAGCAGGCATCACACCACATTTTCTTGGATTGCCATCCTGCTCTTTCCATGGGGATTGTGCTGAGGGTGCATTAGTCCCTCAACAAACACTCTGTCTGTTTCATTTCGCTTGAGGGCTGAACCCAGGCTGTTTTCTCCTTTTCATGTTTTAAAATAGATTGTGAAAGTCAAAGCACTGACAACTGCCACCACTGGGGCACAAATAGGCCTCCGTGTCCCACCTGGCCAGGTGACAAGCTAGACAAAGTCCACCATGAAGTCCACGGTCACGTTTTCTTTGTAACTAACTGAAAAGTGCTTCATGGGGAGGGACTCTGAGACTTTTCTTTCTTTCTTTCTTTCCTTCTTTCTTTCTTTCTTTCTTTCTTTCTTTCTTTCTTTCTTTCTTTCTTTCTTTCTTTCTTTCTTTCTCTTGTGTGTGTGTGTGTGTGTGTGTGTGTGTGTGCTTTTCTTTTTTAAGAAACAGGATCTTACTCTGACACCCAGGCTAGAGTGCAATGGTGTGATCATGGCTCACTGCAGCCTTGGACTCCTGGGCTCAAACCATCCTCCTGCCTCAGCTTCCCAAGTAGCTGAGACTACAGGCCGTCTCCACCATACCTAGCTAGCAAGATATTTTTTAATCCCTAGAGTCCAGTGTCTTTCTCTCATGTGCAGGTTGCATCTTCTACAGATTCTCTTGAAACTCTTCCAACCTCGTTTGACCTGCTTTACTTTAACTAAATGTGTTTTGTTCTGTCTGCTGAAAGGATGGGAAGTGGGGTGGAATCGCCCAGGATTGATGGACACCTGGTTGCTGGTCCTGTCTTAACCTCTCTGAGCCTTAGATCCCAGATCTGCAAAATGGGTACTAAACAGGAAGCGAGTGAACTGTGAAGTCCTTCCAGCTTTGTGGTTGCACAATTTGGAAAGCACAAATTGTGACTGGAAGCACAAATTGTGATTGCACGATTTGGGCCTCCTCCACTTCTGTCTGAAGGTCCCTATGTCTGTATTATAACTGGCTATTTGGAACAGTCCTTCACTTTATTAATGGGGTGGGTAGTTTGGGGAAAGAGGTGTCTCCTGGAGTCCTCCAGGCACAATGAGGGGGGAAGAAAGTAGCAGCTTTAGTTTTCTCTGGTGAACAGGGACCACCTACCTCAGAGTGTTCACAAGTGGGCGCCTGCCCCATCTCGTTGCATCAGCTCTTTGGGGAAAGATTTTTATGCTTTTGGAAGTTCATGAGCACATAGAAATGATCATAATTTTCACTGCAAGAGAAGGGGTTTCCACTTAACTCCTTCTTCATCTGCTTGGTAAATTAAAACACACACTCATAGAGAGACAAAGTAGATTAGTGACTGCTTATGGCTGGCAGGGGGAGGGGTGAGGCGGTAGGAGAGGGGTAGCTTAAAAGGGCTTCTGATGTTCTACAACTGACTGTGGTGATGGTTGCACATATCTGCGAATGCATTAGAAATCATTGGCTTATAGATTTTATTTATGTATTTAAATATTTATTGAGATGGAGTCTCACTCTGTTGCCCAGGCTGGAGTGCAGTGGTGCCATCTGGGCTCACTGCAACTTCCGTTTCCCAAGTTCAAGTGATTCTCCTGCCTCAGCCTCCTGAGTAGCTAGAATTACAGGTGAGTACCACCACGCCTGGCTAAGTTTTTATTTTTATTAGAGACAGGGTTTCACCATGTCGGCTAGGCTGATCTTGAACCCCTGACCTCAAGTGATCCACCCTCCTCGGCCTCCCAAAGTGCTGGGATTACAGGCGTGAGCCACCACACCCAGCCTGGACTTTAAATTGACCAATTGTGTGGTGCATAAATTACATCTCACACAAACACACACAACACATGTTGGCAAGGAAGCACCATAAGAGGACCCTGATTCTCCCTGGGCTGATGGTAGGGACTAGAAAATAGACCATCCGCATGTGGTCCTAGGTGAGGTCAGGAGAGGTTTAAGGTGGTCAGAGAGCAGGGAGAGCCCTGCAGCAGGAGAAGTGACAGGTACAAGGACAGGAGGATAGGAGGGGCCTCATGAGGAAGGAAGGGCAGAGGCCTGGTTGGGCAGGTGCACCTCTATTGGTTGATCTCAGGGTCTTAAGGGCAGATTACCAGCCAGGTTATCTCTTTCCAGGCTGGGGTGTGCAGAGATTCCTGATAAGGAAGGACCTGGGGCTAGGCTGCCGGCTCCTAGCACGGGGTTCTTGCCTACCACCTGTCTCTCCCACCAGCACCAGAAGTGCCGGGGGCAGGGGCAGGTGGGGGGGCGGTGGGCAGGGAATCTCAAGGCTTCTGGGAAGGGAAAAGTACGTCTTCCTCCAAAAATTTTAGATAGATAAATAGAGCTTTACTGATTCCAAGAGATAGTATAGTGAGATTATTGCAAAGCATTTAAAAAAAAATCATGATTTGGATCTTAATTTGGCAGACTCCTAGCTGTGTGACATTGGACAGGTAAGTTATGTCTAGACTTCACTTTCCTCATCTATAAAATGGGGACAGAGATTACGCCTTCTTCATCGGGTAGTTGTGGAGGTTCGATGAGAATATGAATTGGAAACACTTAGTAGAACACCTGTTACCTAGTAAATCCTCAGTGAATGTTAGGTGGTGTTGGTCTTTATCTTTATCTTATAAGGATGATGATGAACTCATGAAACATATGAGGAAACTGAGAGCCCAGAGTGGAAGCCAGGACTGTACCTGGGAAAGCCGAAGTGTTCGCCTAGACTGAGTCGGAAAAGCTCCTCCAACCTGACTTGATCCTGGGTGCAGAGAATGCTGGAAGCCTGACACAATCACAGCCTGAAGGGAGCAAATGAAAAGAAATCCTCTGAATGAAATGTGGGGTCTCACTTCACAGCACCCACCCTCTGCAAAAGGGAGATGTTTCCACGGCTGCTGATCCTGGATCTGGAGGCAGCACTCCCTCCACGAGGGACACTCGGGCATTGTCAACTCAAGCATCCCTTTGTTTTCCATTCTCCACTCAGACTTTCCTGATGACTAACCAGGGATCAATATAAATCACATCATTGTGATCTGGGGTCTTTTCCTGCTAAGGAAAAGTGGAAAGTGTAAGGAAAAGACATTGGTTTGAAAACAGAAAGCAAAATTACTCCCTACAAAAGTTACCTGGAGCTATTAGGAAAACAAGGAAGAGGCTCCTGGTGATTTGGAAGCTGGGCCAAGGTCTAGGATGCAATTGATGTCAATGGGCCCTTCGCAGGTAGAGGGACAGGTGAGGTCATAGTCTGACGTCTATTCTTAGAGGACTCCTCCCTGGAAATGACTCTCTTTCTCTGGACTCATTTCCTCTCAGGGCTTTGTTCCAGCAAGGGTTTCTTTTGAAATAGGAGAATCCCAGGTGGCACAGGATGGGATGGGGTCTCAGCAGGAGCAGTTGCTGCAACTGCGAAAGAGGAGGAGGAGGAGGACGAGGAGGAGGGGGAGGAGGGGGAGGAGGAGGAGGGGGAGGAGGAGGAGGAGGGGGAGGAGGAGGAGGGGGAGGAGGAGGAGGAGGGGGAGGAGGAGGGGGAGGAGGGGGAGGAGGAGGAGGAGGGGGAGGAGGGGAGGGGGAGGAGGAGGAGGAGGGGGAGGAGGAGGAGGAGGAGGAGGGAGAGGGGGAGGAGGAGGGGGAGGAGGAGGGGGAGGAGGAGGGGGAAGAGGCAGTACTTCCAGCTTCCAGGGAAGACCTCTGTGCTTGCTGCCTTATCACCATGACTGGGTAAGCCCAGGGATCCAGGAACGAAGGAAGGGGGTGGGAGGTGGCCAGGACAATAGCTCAGTTGTTGTCCAAGGCACGCCCTCATCACCTTCGTCATTTCTCCTTTTGAGCCAGAAATCCACCCTCAGACACACACACAAAGCTGTCATTAACAGAAGCCTCACGTGTACCCCGGAAAGCAAAACTGGGCACTCGGCTTCAAAGGAACCGGCTTCTTCCTTCACCAGAGTTCATCACTAAACGGTTGTCTGGCATTTTGTGTTTTCAAATGTCCACATTTTATGTGTCCAGCTGATTCTCCCTTTATCAGCAGCAGCCAGGACCACAGCTGAACTGTTTGTGAGTTGGTGGTTTATAAAATCAATGCTAAGTCTTTGCTAGTCTTTCTCTAACACATACTCATTTGTACTTATTCATCTCAGAAGTAAAAGAAGAAACACAACATACAAAAGGCAGAATGGTGCTTTTCTAGGTCAATATGTGTTTGAGGACTTTTCTAGCTAACTGACATAAACTCGACAGATGACAAGCAAGAATATCCATCCCATAATGAGGCTTCCGGCACTGGCTTAATAAAGTACATCCAGAAAACAAGGCTCTAAATTACTTGAGAAGTGTTTTAACTGTTTTTGCATCTTTTCTCTTTTTTCTTTCTCTTATTTTTAAAAAATTATTCTTAGAGGTAGAGTCTCAATACATTTCCTAGGCTGGTCTCAAACTCCTGGTCAGGCAATCTTCCTGCCTCAGTCTCCCAGGTAGCTGGGATTATAGACATGAACCACTGTGCTATTTTTGCATCTTAAAGGCAGAGGTCCGAGGGAGCGGTGGATCCCAGTCCTGTGGGTTCATCTGCTCTAAGAAGTCAATAAATCAAGGGAAATGTCAAAGGGCAATTACACATATGGGCTTTGACGCCAGGCCAACCAGCTTCAATCCAGGTCTGAATGAGAACTGAGCCTCTCCGAGCCTGTTTCTTATTCCACAAAATGGGAGTTGTAATTGTACCTACTGCATATGATTATTATACAGTAAGTATTTAAAACAGTGCTCAGCAAACGTGAAAGAACTCGATGTTGAAGATAAATGTTCAGTCCACCTCCTTAATGCGACAGATGCAGAAAGTAAAATTCACAGAATTTGTGCAAAACTCAGTTAGTTCAGAGTCAAGTCCAGAACCCAGACTCCTGACTCACAGTCTAGTGGATTTGAAATGTTTTAAAATTATTTTTAATGCATCAACTGAAAGGCGCCTTAGGGACATTACCCACTTTTTTTTTTTTTAATTACAATAGGAGTTGTAACAAAAACTGTGGGCCCTGGTGGGCTCAGGCCACCCATCGAAGCATCCGCAGACTCAACTGGTTTGGAACTCTTGGAGAATGGGGCTTTGTGGCCACACTCTAGACCCAGTCCCATGGCCCCTGCCCTGAGCTTCAGGCAACATTCTATCACGGAAAATGCAAAGCATTCTACACTGATTTCATTGCATTCTTCTCACGTGCCGGGGCATTCAAAGCTGCAAAAAAGAGATTTGCCCAAGACCACATGATGCACGAGTTGCTAATATGGGACTCAGACCCTGGTCTCCTGGTTCCAGGAGAGTGCTCTTTGTTTGTTTGTTTGTTTTTTGACACAGAGTCTCGCTCTGTTGCCCAGGCTGGAGTACAATGGTGTGACCTCGGCTCACAGCAACCTCCAGCTCATGGCTCCCCCTCCCGGGTCCAAGTAATTCTCCTGCCTCACCCTCCCGAGTAGGTGGGATTACAAGCACACACCACGACGCCCAGCAATTTTTTTTTTTTTTTTTCTATTGAGACAGAGTCTCACTCCGCATCACCCAGGCTGGAGTGCAGTGGCACAATCTTGGCTCACTGCAGCCTCCGCCTCCTGGGTTCAAGAGATCCTCCTGCTTCAGCCTCCCAAGTAACTGGGACTACAGGATGTGCCACCATGCCCAGCTAGTTTGTTTTGTATTTTTAGTAGAGGGGGGTTTCACCAGTTGGCCAGGATGGTCTCGATCTGACTTCGTGATCCGCCCGCCTCAGCCTCCCAAAGCGCTGGGATTACAGGCATGAGCCACCGCGCCCAGCCCCGAGTGTTCTTTCTTCTGAGCACACTTGCTTGGCCCTACCTGCCACTGCCCCTTTGGGGAAGGAACAGTGGGAGGTGGGAGGAGAAGGTACAGGAGCAAAAGGAACTCCTCTATAATGAGAGAAGAAAAATGCCTTAGTCCGAGGGTCACTTGGGTTTGCTTAGACTATTTTGAAAGAATGAAACAATTTAAATATTAGTAGCATGAAGACCTCACTAGCTAGTACACAGGCCAAATGCGGGCTTACCCTCTTACTAAAGGACACTGATTTACTAAGATACAAAGAAGTTTAAAAACAGAAATGTGCATGCTTTTAGAAGGTAGTGAAACACGCCTGTTGTACTCATCAACTCCAAAAGTCCTGGTCAGTGGGATGATTCACTCACCTACATAAGAGGGGAGGAAAGAAACATCTAAGAAAATTTGAAATAGTAAAAATGTACATATGCATTTGGAGAGAACTGAGAAGAAAAACATTCTACGCATCTCCTGGCTTCCATGACAAGAAAAGAAGAAAGGCGGCATTCCGTTACCTGCTGGCTCAGCAGAGGGTCTTATTCCTCTCTCTGGTTCTCCCTTCCTCCCTTCCTCCCTTCCTCCCTTCCTCCCTTCCTTCCTTCCTTCCTTCCTTCCTTCCTTCCTTCCTTCTTTCCTTCCTTCCTTCTTTTTTCCTTCCTTCCTTCCTTCCTTCTTTCTTTCCTTCCTTCTTTCCTTCCTTCCTTCTTTCCTTCCTTCCTTCTTTTTTCCTTCCTTCCTTCCTTCCTTCTTTCCTTCCTTCCTTTCCTTCCTTCCTTCTTTCCTTCCTTCCTTCTTTTTTTCCTTCCTTCCTTCCTTCTTTCCTTCCTTCCTTCTTTCCTCCCTTCCTTCTTTCCTTCCTTCCTTCCTTCCTTCATTCCTTCCTTCCTTCCTTGTTTCTTCTTCCTTCTTTCCATTGGTTATTTATGCATTCAACAAATACTGAGCACCTTCACTATCAGTTCCCGTCCCAGTGCTAGAGACATGATAGATAAGAAGACAGGAGAGACCCTTGCTCTAGTGGGGCCTTCATTCTTAAATTCTAGTCATAGCTCACTGAGCGCTCACTACACGCTGATCACAGAGGAAAATAAAGTTAGTTCATAATGCCTCCATTTTCCACTCCAAGAGTATTCCCAATTTGACAGGCATTTTCTTCATAAATACAAGTTCCCATTTTCCTCTGGAGAGGCCAAGGCACAACAAAGTAAAATAGAAATAAATTGATATAACCCCTGTCAGAGAGGAAGTCAGTGGCAGAAATGATCATGGTAATAACAATAACAGCTACAACCACAAACATGGTTTGAAAAAAAAAAAGAAGAAAAGAAAGGACCTAAGTTCAGTTGACAAATTGAACTCAAGTCATTAGTTAACAAAACAAATACTAAAGGGTCCTACCTGCCATCATCCTACCTCAAAACTATATCTTATTTCCAGCAAAAATGTCCAGTTTAAGAGTCCTAAGGTTGTGTTGAACCTCCACAGAGAAAACCAGCATTCTAACTTTGGCAAACTTTTAAAATAGCAAAATAGACCATGTTTGTTGGTTTTCCCAGGAGAGACCTTAGCTCAGCTGTAAAACCAGACATCAAAATGGGATTCCTCGCATCCTCCATAGACTCTGGATCATGAGAAATCTTGCCTCTCAACATGCCAACAGGTCGGAGGGCAGTCACGTTCTTTGCTGTTCATAGTACATTGCTGTAGAAGGCAAGCTGTCGAGGGAGTAAAAGGAATTCAAAGAGATTCATTTGGACATTGCTCTCGAGGGTCTATAGAAAAGCATTCTCTTTGCTGGCGCAGCCCCAAGTGGCCACTTGCATTTTTGTATTTTTTCGGAGTCGTTGGAGGAGGCAACCATCGTCAGCAGCCCCTGCAAACGCAGAGACGGAGCAGGGTGGAAATGTTTCCCATTGCCGCGGAGTCGGTCAGCTCTGCCACCTTCCACACAATTCACTCCTTAGCTCTTACAGCCTCTGTGGAACAGAAGAATCATCTGAGCTGGGAGGGCTCAGAGGCCCAGGGTCCAGCATTCCTTGGTCGGTGCCGACACTACCTTTGAACGTCTGCCGTGCGTTATTAAGGACGCAAACAAATGCTGCAGTGAAGAAACCGGTGGAATTGTTTAATTCATCATTTTCTTTTAGAGATAGGGTCTCGTCTTGTCACCCAGGCTAGAGTGTAGTGGCATCGCTCTACCTCACTGCAGCCTCTAATTCCTGAGCTCAAACAATCCTCCCGCCTCAGCCTCCCGAGTAGCTAGGACTACAGGCATGCATCACCACACCCAGCTAATTATTTTATTTTTTGTAGAGACATCATCTTCCTACTAATATGTTTTCCAGGCTGGTCTTGGGCTCCTGGGCTCAAGCAATCTTCCTTCCCCAGGCTCCCAAAGTGCTGGGATTAAAAGGCATGAGCCACTGTTCCTGGCCTAATTCACCATTTTCTAGACTTATTTGATCACGCAAATATTATTCCTTTAAAACTGATTAACATCTATTGGATTCTTTGAAATATGGTCTGGGAAAATACTGATTGCATACAAGTTTCTCACACACACGTGTGCACGTGTACATGCACACACACTTTATACAAGGATCTCAATAAAACATTCCTAGGTAACAAAAGCACACCATAAGCATTAATAGAGTGAATGACTAGATTGATAAATTAATGAGAAAATGACTCAGCGAATTTACCAGAAGTCCTTACAAACCGCACTGGAAGACTAGTCGCAGTGAGCCAAGCCCTGTCCACCCACTCTCCCTCTCCCATGTGGAATATTCAGAAAGGGATCCTTGGAAATGCAGGGCCCACAGTACTGTGGTTGCCTCTGAGCCTGGCTAGCATAAAAGGGAAGGCTACGGGTGCTTGGACATGGTGCAGGCAGAGGAAGTTTCAGACTCTGGGGTCTCTGGTAGGATCATGTCGCCTTAGACTTAGGAATAGAGGGCAAAGCAGGCTGTCAAGCTGTCATCTGGTTGGATCCCATTCCCTATCAAAAAGTAGCATCTGATGTTTATGTAGTATATATTTGAAAAAAGGTATGCTTCAGGTTCACAATCTCTTATCCAAAACCCTTGCAGCAGATGTATTACAGATTTCAGAAGTTTTCAGATTGTGCCAAAGGTAATGTGGTACGTATACCATGTGTAATTCCACACACGGGGGCTTGCGGTACTGTCTCATATTCATACATTAACATTTTTGCAATGAAGCATGAATATTCACAGCAAGTGAGATAAATAAAGCTTACACATTGTTTCAAGCCAGTTCAGGTCAGAAGATGCTGCCACAATGGTGTCAAGTATACAAAACACTGTTGGATTTCACAGCTGTCTGGATTTTGGGAATTGTAGGTGAGAGAGTGTGGGTCCTTAATATACCTCTCATAGGAAGGATACTTGCTACAAAGAGAAAAGGGCGATGGCAAGTCCATACAACAAATCTAAGGACTTCTTATAAAGAGAAGGAGGCACTGCCAGTGCCTCGCGTGCTCTTATTTATAAACAAAAGACTTCCCAGTGCTTCATTTAGGGTCAATCCACTGTGGGCCTTGCTTTAATGTTATCTGCTTCTATTTGGAATCCACTATAAGGGAAATCTATTTTTGCCCTTGAAGGACTCATGGGAACTTTACGCTGTCTTAACCATAATGAGAAGTGACTCAAGAAAGAGGGGGTTTCCAAGACAAAAAGGATGAAGAACAAAGACCTAATGAGTCACTCATTGATACATTTCTAAATTCACCAAGATGCCTACATTTTGGGTGAATTTCAGTTCAATCACATGATTTTTAATGAGCATAGTGACAACGACACAATGACTTGTTTCTCTCCTTGTGTGCACTTAAATGAACTCAAATATCATTCTTTTTTATTTCTGCCTTTATGGCCTTAGGATTTCACCTAGAAAGAAAAGTTAAATGCAGACGTCTTATCTCCTGTAGGCAATTTTCAAGGAGGCTGCAAGTTTCTAACAAAATTCTCACAACACAATCAATCATTATTTGCCTTAATAAAGTATATACGCTCCACAACATGAAGTACTGAGCCACAGCGCTAATGGAACAATGGTAAGTGGTCCAGCTTCAAAAATGGTTGGTATACTATTGGGATATAACACTGGAGGATTCTGCCTATAAAACAGCTGAGCTTTATTCATTAGAGTTCAAGCAAGTTGAAATGCCAAGACTGTATTTTCTCCACATCAGGCCATAGGACCATTGACAAATACATGTAGAGATTTCACAAAATCAAAGTGCAAAAAGAATGTGGTTGATAAATTTTTTTTTTTTTTAGGTGAGTCTAGCTCTGTCACCCAGGCTGGAGTGCAGTGGTGCAATCTCAGCTCACTGTAACCTCTGCCTCCTAGGTTCAAGTGATTCTCATGCCTCAGCCGTCCAAGTAGCTGGGACTACAGGCACCCACCACCACGCCTGGCTAAACTCCTGACCTTGTGATCCGCCCACCTCGGCTTCCCAAAGTGCTGGGATTACAGGTGTGAGCCACCACACCTGGCCATGGTTAATGCTTTTACTTCAAGCCACACTGCATCAAACTTGTCAGACCCATCATATTCATTTCTGTTTGCAAAGGTCTGCAGACATAACAGCTCATCAATGCCTGAATCATTCATTCCTGGGTTTAAAGCCCCTCACTGTCAGTTTGTGGCAATTCACCCCAAAGTCCCCAGGTCAATTATATTTTGTCACTGGAGATCTAGCCTCACCAGGCCACCAAGGCTTAGTAACCTCAAGAAGGGAATTTCCTAAACCTCACACCCAGCTGGGGATTTAGGACAATGAGTTTCTCTCCATTAATCTTTAATTCCTGAAAATGCTGAGGTTGCCGATAACGGTCGTGTGTGTTTCCCTCCAAATCTTCAGCGGCAAGAAGCTGAAGCAGCCACGGTTGCTACAGGAGGCAGAGGCTGCCTGTATCCAGCTCCCAGGTGGGATTTGGTCCTAGCAGCTGGGAGGTGACAACAAGGGCAATCCAAGGGCAGAACAAAGG
This sequence comes from Macaca nemestrina, assembly GCF_043159975.1. Lineage (NCBI taxonomy): Eukaryota > Metazoa > Chordata > Mammalia > Primates > Cercopithecidae > Macaca > Macaca nemestrina. The sequence goes on along the minus strand of NC_092129.1, from coordinate 177,398,440 downwards.
AATGGGGAGAAGCCCCCTAACAGCTAGAGTTTACTCTGCACCCATGGGGAGGGAAAGCCAAAGCTAAACAACTCAGTGGTCAGAGGCCCTGTGCTTCACACCAAGCTCTCTGAGAAGCCAGAGACTCCTGTTCTCAGGGGGATGACGACCCAGTGGGAATCTGCACAGAACATAGAGAGAGTGGGTTGGTGGGGGTGGGGGAAGAATCCCTCAAGAGGAGGTAGCGTCTCAGGACACCATTCTGTAGGCAATTTCCATGAAGCCTCAGAACAGTGCCTGGCACCCAATTACGTGCTTAATAAATCAAAATATTCTCCTGTCTCCTGGCCTGCCCTCTCTAGGCACAAGGTTGTCCACTTTGTTCTCAGTTTGGTCTCTGTAGTTCAAGCACATCTACTTCTTATGTTTGCATAGAAATCCTTAAGTCAGAACTTTGC